>NW_028227259.1:35565216-36047716 GCF_978045245.1 Mus caroli
TAGATACTAAGTATTTGTTGACTTTTAAGAGTTGTCAAGGCCTTGTGTGGTACAAACGGGAGTCAGAGCACAGAGCAAAAGAAGCAAAACCTACTTTGGTGGAGCTCCCCTTTGAACAGGGGAAGGCAGCAAACAAAGAAATGAGAAAGAAACTCACGTTTTGTTGGAAGTACTGTGAAAGCCATGGATCAAAGTGGGGCGGGATTGTTTTACGGAGAGTTGTTGTCAAATAGGTGATGGATCTTTTTAAAAAATATTTATTTATTTATTTATTCATATATTAATGTATATGAGTACCTTACTGCTCTCTTCAGACACACCAGAAGAAGGCACGGATCCCATTACAGATGGTTGTCAGCCACTGTGTGGTTGCTGGGAATTGAACTCAGGACCTCTGGAAGAGCAGTCAGTGCTCTTAACCACTGAGCCATCTCTCCAGCCCTCTTTTTCATTGTTTAAGTAGATGGTGATGTATAATGTTGCTTTCATCATTAGTAATCTATAGACATTTATTTTGCTTTATAAAGCTTTATTTAATCTTTTTTCTGTGTATGGGTGTTATGCCTGCATGTGTGTCTGCACCATGTGAGTGCCTGGTACCTTCAGAGGTCAGAAGAGGGCATCAGGTCCCCTAGAACTGGAGTTACAGATGGTCGTGAGCAGCCATGTGGGTTGTTGGGAATTACACTCCGGAAGAGCAGCCAGTGCTCTTTACCAGCAAGCGATTGCTCCAGCTTTGCTGGTGGGTCTTAACTTTGCCCTCTGAGGATCTGCTGAAAGTCATGGGTCCTCTCTTCTGGAAAACACAGACCTGACCATTGTGTGTGCGTAATTTTAGGGAGTTAGTGGGTGTTTGAAGCCCACCCCTGAGGGGACTAAGGGTTAAGGTTAGGAATCTGGCTTTATTGGTTCCCTTCAGTGTATGGAGTGGACCCCAGCATGCTTCACTTACTGCACGTGGTCCTCTGCGATTCTTTGCCTACCCCCACCCCTCTGTCCCATCTCCTGCTGTTGTGTCCAGCCATGCAGACCACAGGTACTTCCAGTTCCTAAACAGGCTTCCAAGTCTTCCCTCCAGCCATGCTCCTTTAGGAACCCCTGCTGATCCTTGGTTGCTATCCCTTTCCCTCTTGTCACTCATCATCTTCTGTAAAGGGACTGGGTCAGACTTACTTTACAGCCAGGGCATCTTTCCCATTGTGACTCTCTATGTCATTTTTATCATTTGTTCTCTTAGGTAACATTTACTGAGAACTACTGTGTGTTAGCCCCAGGCCTGGGCACAGTGAGGGTCAAAAGACGTTGGCACTATTTTCACGAAGCTTAAAGGTTAGGGGAGATTACAGATATTAAATATATATAATTATATAAACATAAATTAAAACCCATACACATGTAGGAAGGATGGAAATAAGGATTTCTTGGATAGCTTTTGGGCTAGGGGTGGAGGCGAATCAGGAACCCCCTTGGAAGAAACTTAAACTGAGCAGAGAAGGTGGTGAGAGTGGCTGGTGAGGAGGAAGGGCCTTGCGCAGCGACCAGCGTGCAGGTACCACATACAAACGCTCCTTGGTTGACCGGAGCAGAGCCAACATGTCATGACACGGAGTAGACATAATGAGTGAATAAGTGAGTGAATGAGAGAGGGTTTCCATGTACAATTTCTGGGATTTGACGCCATATGGGGCAGAGAGGGAGTTCCTTTGATGGTGAAATCTGTTTCATTCAGCTCAAGTGAGGTGCTGAACCGTGAACGAAATGCAAGGAATTGCAAAGGAGCTGGGGAGAAATGATCTAGGTAGGAAGGGTTTTCATTTATTTATTTATCTATCTATTTATCTATTTATTTATTTGTTGTTGTTTTACCTTCAGGCTATATGCCTTGTGTGTTATTTTTTAAAATGTATTTGGGTGAAGTAAAATCCAAACACTGTAAACTAATCACTGTGAAATGCACAACTTGGAGGTAGCTCGCACACCCAAATGCTGTGTAGCCCCCGCCTCTAATTCCAAAACATGCTATCATTCCCAAGAGACGCTCCCAAGTAGCCACCGAGCACTGCATGGGTTTAGGTTCTCTGAAAGTGGAGGCTGCTAGTTAACCTGTTCTCTTTGCACCCCTGTTGTTTAGAACGACGTTTATCCGGTATTTGTTAAAAATGCAAATAACTCTCCAATCCCACACTCAGCTTAAATGTGCCATCTTGGTCATTTAAATGTACAGTATAGAAAATTAATTATATTCATAGGGCAGCCCTATGACCTTACAGTTCACAGTTGTGCCCACCACTGAGTTCCATGGCTCAGTGCCCATTAAACAGTAACTCTTGGGTTAAAGGTGTAGGACAGTGATAGAGTGCTCTCCACCAGGTGCCGGGCCCTGGGTTTGATCCTCTGAAGCATAAAAACACCTTAATACCTCCCCACTCCCTGCAACTCCTGTCTTATCTAGGTGAAATTGCCCAGGGAGTTTATTAATTTTAACTATTAATTATTGTCAGTTACTTGTGTGTGTGTGCACACGCGCCTGTGTGTGTGCATTAACAATCTCTGTGTAGGTGCATGAGTTAAGGCACAGCACTGAGTCATTGAGACCGAGGTTATCTCTGTGTAGGTGCATGAGTTAAGGCACAGCACTGAGTCATTGAGACCGAGGTTAATTTGTGGGCGCAGTTCTCTCTTTCCACTTCTCTGTGGGATCTGGACCTAGAATGCAGGCTGTGAGGACTCTGAAGTAAATGCTTTTCCCACTGAGCTGTCTCAGCAGCCTGAGGCTACTTTCTCTTCTTAAATTTAAAAGAAAATTTCTCATAGAATATAATGTGTGTAGATACTATCTGCTGCCTTTTTCCACCCTGAACTCCTCCTAGAACCCTCATTTCCCCTCCCAACTTCATTTTTCTTTTTCTTTTCCTTTTTCTTCTTTTTCTTTTTCTTTTTCTTTTTCTCCCTTTTCCTTCAAAATAACTCACTCAGGTTAATTAGAGATGGCTGCATGCATATGAATGTAGAATCGCATTAACTGGGCACACTGATGAGTGGCTGTGGAGAGCTCAGCCTAAATGAGACAGTTTTCACACACACACACACACACACACACACACACACACACACACACACACACACACACGAAGGGAGGGAGGGAGGGAGAGAGAAAGGGAGAGGAAGGGAGGGAGGGAGGGAGGGAGGGAGGGAGGGAGGGAGGGAGGGAGAGAGAGAGAGAGAGAGAGAGAGAGAGAGAGAGAGAGAGAGAGAGAGAGAGAGAGAGAGAGAGAGAGAGACTCAGGGAATATCGTGGGAGAGGGGTCAGAAACGCAATAGCTGTTCTCTTTCCCTTAGTTATCTTTAGCAGCCCGGGTCCTCAGCTAGGGGCGGAGCCTTCTAGGGGCGGAGCCTTGAGAGCCCCTTCATTTTCCATGCTGGAATGTTGTTGACTGGCTTGGTTTTATGCAGGCAGCTGCAGCTACTCCAGCATCTTCAGAGGGTGTTACTGCACATCATTTTCAATGTTTTGGTAAAAACATTTTGGTAAAAAAGAATTTCTTATTATCTTTATGACCCCTCTTCCACAGTATTCCTCAGCCTCTGTGTGTGTGTGTGTGTGTGTGTGTGTGTGTGTGTGTGTGAGAGAGAGAGAGAGAGAGAGAGAGAGAGAGAAAGTTGTTCCTTTGAGGCTGAACACACCAGCTACTTTTTCTCTCTACTTTGACAAGTTCTAAGTCTCCGTATTAACTGTCATCTGCAGAATAAAGAGGCTTCTGTAAGGAATGAGAGATGCCCTAGTCTATGGGTATAAAAACAAGTGTGATACTACATACATCACTTTAGCAAAGGGTAGCAGCATCTCTGACTTCCAGGTGATGGAGTCTCAGCCAGGTTTACAGTACCAGCATGAACTGCCTCCTGCAGCATAGAGTTTCATTCCGATTAGAATGTGTTGGTTACTCCAACATCATCCATGCCATCATTACACCAGAGGGCAGACCTTCACAGCTGGTCATTACTGTAGCTCACAGGGTTCACATCTGGGTAAGATGCCCGATGGCTTTCCTCCCTGGCAGCCTGCGTAGCACCTCCTGGCACTATGAAATCTATCCACCAGGGAGGATGCTATCATGTCAGTAGCAGCCTGATTTCTCTATGTCCTGTGATTGAAGTGTGTGGTGTCTTGGGTAACCAAGAACAACGACAATAGCCTGCATTGTTTTGGGGGGTCTCTGGGACCCCCTAAACAATAACTTGATAGGGGATATCCCTTACTTGTCACTGTGCCTTTTGTTTGCTGACCTATCACTTCTGGGAGGAGTATTGTACCCCAATGTAAGGGAATTCCAATTAAATATTCTTTTAAAAATATATTTTTTAGAAAGCATATAAAAATAGGTCCTATACGTTTTCCCCAAACATCCCTTAGTGTTGGTTGTCCCTTCCTCTCCTGCTCCTCCTGTCACATCTCCTCTTTAACTTTCCTCCAGTGCTCCCAGTTCCCAGACTCACGGCCAGCTGACTTATGGGTGTTGAACTGGCAGCGTGGTCCAGGATCCCAGGGGACAGCTGTGGAGAAGGGACAGCTGTGGTGACTTCTTGAGCTGCAGGCTTCTGAGGATTCGCTTCTTTGTTTCATCTCAAAGAGGGAGAGGAGACCTGTTGAGTGCCAGTCACAGTGGTGTGTGTCTTTCAGAGAGCTGATCTCTCCAGGATCATGTGACAATGAACTCTTATACTTTATCTTTCTCTCACTCCAAGCTCTGAGTTTGCAGCAAACCAAAAAGTATTTTAATTTCTACTCACATTTCTCATAATTAATGGCTCACTGACATGTCCCAAACCTATAGACAACTGGGATCAACTGCCAAGTGGGAATAATGTTGGAGAGGGATGGAGGGCTGCTGGCCTAGAGGTGGCCTGCAAATCAGGACTAGGGCATCAGTGCTCCTTGATTTGACCCCTCCTGTGCCCTCTCTCCTAGCAATGGTTAAAATGCATACAGGAACATTAATTGAATACTAGTTTGGCCACTTTCCGTCTGAAGGAGCTTAGGGCAATGTATTTAATCTTTTGAGTCCCAGTGCCTCTGAGATGGGAAAACAGGTAGTGAAAACAGAAGCTGTACCACTTGTGCCCAGGTCATGCCTGTCTCTGTGTGGGCAAGGGCATCCCTGAGAACCCCTCATCTTTGAGCCCAGATAAAATGACCACGATGAAGATAAACATTGACCCTGCTCTTGAGCACACTGACGTTCTTCTGAGGCACAGGAGCATCCTCCTTGGATGCTTTCTTGTTCACTTGCAAGTGAGGAAAGCAAAGCCCTGCCAAGTAAGGCAGCGTGGTCAGAGGCCACTTCTCTTGTTAGAGGAGAAGCCGGAATCCTATGTGCCTGATTACTAGCCAGTGCTGCGCTCAAGGGAGTTGAGGGGTTAGAGGAGGTGGTGCGTGAGTGTGTGGTGTGGCTGGAAGACCCTGATCCTTTACAACAATGGCTATGGTTCCCTTTCCTGGTTTTAGGAATGACCGTCCAGAGGTTGAAAAATCTCATTCCTGGGAGACACAGCAGGGGATAATATTGAGGCTAAAAGTGAGGATGGCAGGCTTTTGATATGCAAGTGTCGGAGACTTGTCTACAGTGAATAGAGAAGAGACTTAGAGCCAGGCCCAGCTAGACTCAGAATTGATTCTAGGGTCTTTAAAAAAGGGGACAGCTAGCGAAGGTCTGCCAATTTGACTGAAAAGGAAATGGGCAGGGACAGAGCCCTGACCGGCCTGAGGCCCTGTGGCCCAGGCTCTTTGGAACCCAGGCTCCTGACTTCCAGCTGTGAATTTTTGCATTTTTTTCTGCTACCTCCTCCCCCATGCCTTGGAGGCTGAGGCAGTGCTGGAGGAAAAGCTCAAGGGAAGGAAGGTAGGCTAGGGGTGTTGCAGGCGCTCCATGCTTCTTCTCTAAAGCTAGTCTGGGACTGGGTTTCTACAAGTCCTGAAGGGCGGACGCTCTGCACGGGCCGAGGCTGCAGGGCCAGCGCTGCTGTTGGCTCACTGTGTGACTGTGGGCCAGTCATGCTTTCTCTGTTAGTCATTTTTGTTCTGAGCCTGGGCTTCTGGTTCAGGCACCTGTCTGAATGCCCAGGGTGTGATGAGCTCCTTGGCAGAGAGTCTCTGGCATCTTCTTGTCTGTGTGCTTCACTTCACTTTTTTGATTCAGGGTCTTACTATATATACATAGCCCAGCATCCGGTCAGGATCTCCTTGTCTCTGTCTCCTGAGCACTGGGATCACAGGGGTGTGCTGTCACAACTAGACATCTCTCACACTTTAAACTGGTTTAGGAGCACATTACAAGTTGTCTCTTGCTCTTTGAGGGGGCTTGGTTCCAGGATCCGGTTAATATTGAAATTCATGTCTTTTACATACAATGGCATAATTATATATACACACATACAACCCACATATCTTCTCATGTGCTTTAAATCATTTCTAGGTTACTTGTAACACCACAGCATGCAAGCTATGAACATCACCATACTGTATTGTTTAGAGAATCACAAGGGAAATAGTTGGTACAAGTTCAGTACAAAACTCTTTCCATCCACGGTTGGTTGAATCACTTCAGTGAAGACACAGGACAAAGGAATGGCAGTGGTGGGACCCCTTCTCCCAGGCTGCAGGTGGTTGTTGTTCTTTCTGTGCTCTCGCAGTGGGTATCTCCCACAATTGCTCTTACGGGGGAATTGCACTGTTTCTAGGGATCGAATGCTGTAGAGAAGTCAGTAATGGGTGTCTGTGATGCCGGTGGTCAAGAGATTTGTACTGGCTTTCCGAACCCAGCACCGTCCAGCAATCTCATCCCCCTGAACATTTCTCCAGGAGACCAAGAACTTGGCTGAGTTCTCTGAGAAGTCCTGCAGTCCTCTTTCACAGAGACGGCAGTCCACAGAGATGCCAGGTCTGCACAAAAGCACCTGCCGCAGACGGGCCCCAGCCTATAGATGCTTGGCTCCGGGTGCCTCTGATCCCTCTGTGTAGCAACTTCTTTTCTGCCTCACGTGGGACTCCGTGGCAGACCAGGCGTGGCAACTGTTCGAGGTGCCCACTGCGGGAACACAGAGGACTTTTGTGCCAGGCAGTCACCACCCCTTAGCAGGCCCCTCCCTGCTCACAGAACAGACTTTACCTGCCGACCAGGCGCCCATGAGCTTTGCTCGGTCTTCTTAAGGCACTGCACACCTAGGAGCTGCTTCCCGACGGTGCGGTGCAGCGCAGCAGCACAGGGGCCCAGCGTTCCTGCCGCGCAGCCCCACTGTCGCGGGTGCCCTCCCTCGGGGCTGATCATTAACTCAAAAGCAGTATAAGGAGTGAGTGGCCCCGGTGAGCCTGTGAGCCGAGAGGGACTCGTCGCCACCGCCATGGACAGTAGCACCTTGAGCCCCGCGGTTACTGCCACCGATGAACCCATCCCGTCCTACGAGCGCATTCGCAATGCGGCTGACATCTCAGTCATCGTCATCTACTTCGTGGTGGTGATGGCTGTCGGGCTGTGGGTATGTGTGGGTCCTGGGCACGGGCTGGAGAGGCCAGGGCGACTGTGTGGCATGAGAGGACACACAAAAATGCCATGGTTTCCCTGAGCCACAAAGGGGCAGGATGGGCTTACAGTGGAGATGTCCCGGGAACGCTGAGGAAGAGTTCAGGGTACAGGAGGCCTGTGTGTCGGAAGGTAGAGGATGCCCAAGGGAGCCTGTCAGAAAGGCCCTGGAAGATCCTGGGCTGAGGGGGAAAGTATGGGGCCACAGAGGCTAGGATAGAATGTGAGGGCAGGAAAGGCAACTTGGAGCAGCATTGTCTGACCTCTTAATTATCCACTTTCCAATGGGAAAGAAACAGCTGAGAGCCAGGAAGTCATCACCTCTGCAGACTGCAGGTGCTTGGGGCAGCCTATGGCTGACCAATGCCCCCTTCTGGGGAAGGGTAATCCAGAGGTCTTGCATGGTGGAATTATAGAGGCCATCTGGAGTTAGAGATGAGGAAGGAGCAGGTGAACAGAGAGTGAACTGGTCTCAGGAAGAGGGAAGTTTATATCTCTCTCCTCTTGGGACTCTGGGGACACACCAAACCAGAGAAACTTGTTCTTCAAAGCCTGGAACTTGGAAAGTTCATTTATGATGCTGGCACACCTAACAGCTGGGCAAAGTGTGCAAGCATTTCAGTTACCTCTAAAGGCTGAAGTGTGGAAGAAGCTGGAGTTAGGGAAGGATGGCGGGCATTAACCCTTTCACTGACAGAGCTGCATCAGAGAGTAAAAGGAAACATGGATTTTTTTTTTTATTTTCAAAAAGAATTGTATAAATCACACGTAACAGAAAGGCTCCCCAAGTGTCACTTGCATGGGACCTGTGGGGCAGACGCTTCATCAGTATACCTGGCTTCCTTAACAGTAGCAAGTGTCTAGCATAGGCACCTCGACTACTGCTCTCCTGTGATTGAACTAATGCAGAGTGAACTTCCCACAGCCTCTGGTCATCCATGTCTGAAATAGACGTGCTTATATCTATGCCTAGGAGCCCCTCCTCCAAATATTGAGAGTTGAGTCTGAAAGGTCTTTATGAGTCTAGGAATATCTCTTAAGCTTCTGCCATTCACCTTCCAGGGTGTGTGATCCATGCCCTGGATAGTTCTTGTATCTTCAAATAAGATGGGCAGCAACAGTGAGCTGGACAATACACCTTCACACAAAAAGTCACAGGACTGGGAAGACAGGAATGCCAGTTACAGTTTCACACACGAGGAACTTGAAGTCACAGGTGGTTGTGAGTTGCCTCAGATTTTGCAATCCTCGGGACTGTTCCAGGAACTTAGGTGTCCTGATCCTTGCCTAGACCTTCAAGCATAACGCTTGCTCTCTGCCTTCGCCCTCCAATTCATGTTGATAGATACTGGAGCCAAGATCTGCTAGCCATACCAGTCGGCCCCTTTCCCAGAATGCACTGATCACTCAGTGCTCTTATCCCAGCTTCTCTTGGCCTTCCCAGTAATCCTGCAAGTGTTTACATTTCTTATGGTGTTTGCACTTTTGAAATATCTGTGATTCAATGTCACTTGTCCTGTTAAAATGCTACTTAATGAGCCTGTTAGTATTGGTCTATGTTCAATCTTCTTCCATTAGCTAGTGCCTCTGGACCTTGCTCATTTACCACTCCTCTTTTTCCTATTGAAGTGTTAAGGTGGCTTGATCTAAGGATGGATACACTGGCTTCTGAGTGATTTCTGGGCTGCAGAGACTAACCCAAGCCCCTTGTGCTGCCTTAGAAAACCACCCACAGCTAACGCTCCTCCATCTCCAGCCTCATCCATCCCAACAGTAGTCAGTTTAGGTCAGCTTTGCTTCCTCATTGATTATCTTTGAGTTTTGGGCCATTCCTTGTTGGATATTCATTTCTCTTTTCCCTCACTATCTCACATTGCTTCTTCAGGGGGTTTTATAGCCGCTTAAGTTGAATCACTGAGTTAAGTATCACTTAATCACTTAAGTTAGCATCTCCCATCATTATTCTTGCTGGGAGATGCTAACAACCCCAACTAGAGTTGTTAAGAACTATAGCCCAATGGCTAAATGTTGGGCCACAGCCCATTTTTATATGGCTCATAAGCCAAGAATAACTTCTACACTTTTAGAGGGTTATACACATAATAGAATAAGGCAAAATAAAATTATGTGATAGAGAACCCACAAAATCCAAAGCACCTACTATCAGGTCTATTTTGTTCTCTTTTCAAAAATTTATTATTAGTAGTTTATTATACTGTGTATACAGGTGTGTTGCCTGCATGTCTGTTCCAATGTGTTCAGTGTCCTAAGGGTCCAGAAGAAGGCATCAGATCACACAGAATTGGAGTTACAGACAGTTGTGAGCTGCCATATGGGTGCTGGGAATTAAACCTGGGTCCTCTGAAAGGCCAGCCAGTACTTTTTTAATTTTAATTTATTTTTTTTGGTTTTTCAAGACAGGGTTTCTCTGTATAGTCCTGGCTGTCCTGGAACTCACTCTGTAGACCTGTAGGCTGGCCTTGAACTCAGAAATTCACCTGCCTCTGCCTCCCAAGTGCTGGGATTAAAGGCGTGCGCCACCACGCCCCAGCCAGTGCTTTTAACCTCTGAGCCATCTCCCCAGACACCGAATCAGATGACTGCTTGTCTTTCAGACTTTTGTTATTTAAACCAATAAGATCTTTGCTACAGGAGTTGGAAAGGCCTTTCAGTTAATAGCATCGTTGAATGCTTGAATTGGAACAGTCTCTGGGGGAACCCAACCTTTTCATTTTATTAATGGGGGGAAGAATGTGTAACCAGAGGTCATCTAGATGAATCAGTACCAGAGCGGGGATGTTTAGAACTCAGAGCGTACGATGTAAAGCCTGTGCTATTCTTCCTTTCTCCACGTCAAGACACTGCCTTCTTGGAAAACCGCCTCCACTGTTCCTTCCCCACCATTGAAGGGACAGTGCTGTTCCCGTGTCCTCTGTTTCTTCTTTCCTCATGGGTTTGCATGAACATAGGCTTAGCCCTTGCTGGCCTCAATCCTCTTCATCCTACAATCATATATCTCTTCATTAAACTTTTGACAAAAGAATTTTCGAGATTTGCCCACAGTTTTACCTTGAATATCTCAGCAGAAAGTTTCTCCTGGGGTCCAGCTTCCATTTCTGGACAGCCTGGAGGAGGGAAAAAAAAAACCCTTCCTGGTACCATCTCAAACCCCACACCCTCAGCTTCTCAGTTTCTTACATGTCACTTGATTGTGATCTGTGTAGGTTCCACCGAACATGACTGGTACACATGAGTCTTCCACTCTGAGGGCCAACACCCTGGCTCGTTTCCTTCCTTTTTTTCTCTCAGAGTTCTGCCTCTCTCTGTTGTACACATTATACCATGTGGCTTAATGGGTCAGCTAATACCCAGCTCTTGCCGGGCAGCTGAGGTCACGTGGTGATTTGATGGACCTCTGTCAAACATTCAGTTTCCATGAAGGTCCAATAGCAAGCCAAGAGCTGTCTTTCAAAGGGAGACTAATTGTCTGCAGATTACCGTAATTTAAAATCCCCAGGATCCTCTCTGTGCGTCAGCTGGAAGAGCTGGACCTCTTCCTTGTTCCAGGTCCCATTCGAAGGTAGCAGTTTCAAAGCTAGAGTCATTTGGTATATGGGCTGGAGTAACACACCCAAGTGAGGAATGTGCTGTCTTCAGAATCCAAATAAGCCCACTAAGCATTGTGCTAAGGTCTTAGTAGTGGGTGGGGTCAGGTGCAATAACGTAATCTTTAACCTTAGGAAAGGACTATCTCTATGTGCCCCATCCCGCTGAACTCCTGGAAGTTTCACGGAGGTAGTGGCCTCTTGAATTTTGCTTGGATATTCTCCATCCTCTGATGTGCACATGCCTCAGTCTGAAGTGGTTACTACTTCCTGATCACTTGGTCCACTCAGCATAAGGCCATCAGCACGGTGGGCCAGTGTGATATTTAGTGAATCAGATGGATGATATAGGTGTCTCTGGACTACGTTATGACACAATAGTGCAGAGGGTGGGGATCCTTCTCAAGAGGTCTCAGAGAGGAACAATAGTAGCAACTGGGCTGGAGACTGTTCTTGTGAAATTTTGATAATGTGGTGGTTTTCTGCCCTGATTCTAAGAATCTGCCTGAGGCTAAATTGAAAAATAATAGTTTATTTTTGCTGGCAGAGGAGGCTTTAAGACAGCCTAATAGTTGACCTGTTATTTGGTGATTTCGTCTAGATAACCTTCATTTTTGTATGTATTTTAGGAAGTTTCTACTGTGCTAGGTTTTCATATGACCCCTCAAATGGCTCTTAGTTTTAGCTGTTTCTCCCTTGTCCCCTTCTTCCTTCCAACTTCCTGTTAGACCTTCCCACTCCAGTCCCGGCTCCAACCTTCCATCTATCACTGTCTATTCTATTCTTCCTCCCGAGGAAGACGCCTCCCTTTCCCACAGTCCTTTCCTCTCCACCCAACTTCTATAGTCAAGCAAACTGTAGCATGCTTGTCAATGACTTAACAACTAATATCCACATAGAAACAAATGTATATGATATTTGCATCTCTGGGTCTCGGTTACCCTACTCAGGATTATTTTTTCTAGTTTTATCCATTTACCTGCAAATTTGTGACTTTATTTATTTACTTATTATTTTTTAAAAGATTTTATTTATTTTATATATATATATATATATATATATATATATATATATACATGACTAGTACACTGTAGCTGTCTTCAGACACACCAGAAGAAGGCATCAGATACCATTACAGATGGTTGTGAGCCACCATGTGGTTGCTGGGAATTGAACTCAGGACCTCTGGAAGAGCAGTCCATGCTCTTAACTGCTGAACCATCTCTCCAGCCTCGACTTCGTTTTTTATAATGGTTAAATAATATTTGATTGGTGATGTACCAAGTTTCCTTTATCCATTCATCTTTTGATTGACTTCTGGGTCGTTTCCGGTTTCTGGCTCTTATGAATAGAATAGCACTGAACACAGTTGAGCAAGTGTCTCTGTATTAGGATTGGAACATCCTTTATGTATCTGCCCAAGAGTGGTATAGCTAGTTTTGAAGTAGGTTGATTCCTATCTTTGTCATGAACCACCACCACACTGATTTCTATGGTGACTGTACAAATTTGCATTTCACCAGTGATGGAGGAGTGTTCCCTGTATTCCAAATCCTCTCCAGCATGAGCTGTTTTTGGTTTTGGACATTCAGATTAGTGTAAGATGAAATCTCAAAACAGTTTTGATTTGCATTTCCCCATGACTAAGCATGCTACATATTTCTTTCACTGCTCCTCAGTTGTTCGTGTTTCCTTCTCTGAACATTCTCTGTTTTGACCTGAAAACCCCCCTCCCCTCTTTT
The DNA here is from genome assembly GCF_978045245.1 of Mus caroli. Classification (NCBI taxonomy): domain Eukaryota; kingdom Metazoa; phylum Chordata; class Mammalia; order Rodentia; family Muridae; genus Mus; species Mus caroli. Next base: position 35,578,141 of record NW_028227259.1, read on the forward strand.
AAATGTTTTTTCTCCAGTTTCTTGGTTTGCTTTTTTAAAATTAAAGTATGTTTTTATGTGCACTGGTGTTTTGCCTGCATGTACAATGTGTGAGGGTAGCAGATCCCCAGGAACTGGAGCTACAGACAGCTGTGAGCTGTCATGTGGGTGCTGGGAGTTGAACCCGGATCCTCTGGAAGAGCAGCTGGTGCTCTTAACTACTGAATTATCTCCTCAGCCCTTGGGTTGTTATATATTTTGGATGATGGTAGACCTCTATCAGATGTGTACTTGGTAAAAAATATTTCCCTATTCTGTAGGCTGCTGCTCTGTCCGACTGACGGTGTCCTTTGCTATACAGAAGCTCTTCGGTTTCATGAGGTGCCATTTGTCAACTGGAGTTCTTAGTGCCTGTGCACTAAGAGTTATGCGTAGAAAGTCTTTTCTTGTGCCAGTGAGTCCAAGACTATTCCCCACTTTCTAATCTATTAGGTTCAGTGTGTCTGGCTTTATGTTGAGGTCTTTCCTTTAGAGTTGAGTTTTGTGCAGGGTGATAAATATGGATCTATTTGCATTCTTCTGCATACAGCCACTCACTTTGAACAGCACCATTTGTTGAAGATTCTGCATTTTCTCCAGTTTGTATTTCTGGTTTCTCTATTAAAAAAAAAATCAGGCGTCTATAGAGTATGGTCCTGTCTTTGATTTGATTCCATTGACCAGTGTGTCTGTTTTTGTGCCAATACCATTATTATTTTTTAAACTACTAATACTCTGGAGTATAGAACCTGAAATGTGATACCACAGCAATTCTTTTATCATTCAGGATTGGTTTAGCTATCCTGGGTATTTTGTGTGTTCCCTAGGGAGCTGAAAGTTGCCCTTTCAAGTTGTGTGAAGAACTGTGTTGGAAGTCTATGGGGCTGGTGTTGAACCTGTACATTGCTTCTTGTAGGGTGGCCATTTTTGCTGCTTTACTCCTAGTGATTCTTTCTAACTTCTGGTCCTTCTTCAGTTTACTTTGTCAGGGTCATAGCATTTTTACTGTACAAACAGTCTTCTGTTTGCTTGGTTAGAACTACCCCAAGATATTTTATATTCTTTCAGGCTGTCGTGAAAGGTGTTATTTCTTTGACTTGTTTCTCAGTCCTTTCGTTATTTGTATATAGGAAGGCTACTGATTTTGTAAAGTTAACTTTGTATTCTGCTACTTTTACTGAAAGAGTTTTTCAGCTGTAGGAGTTTCCTGGTGGAAGTTTTAGGTCACTTATATATACTATTAGATTTTCTGCAACTAGAGATAAGTTGACTTCTTCTTTCCAGTTTGTATCCCCTTGATCTTCTTTAGTTGACTTATGCTAAGACTTCAGGCGCTGTATCGAATAGATATGGCGAGAGTAAACATCCTTTTTCTGGCTCCTGACCTTAGTGGAGCTGCTTTGAGTTTCTCTCTATTTTTGTTGATGTTGACTGTGAACTTGCTGTGAACTGCCTTTATTATGTTGAGGTGTGTCCCTTGTATCCCTAATCTCTATAGGACTCTTATCATGGAGGGGCATTGGATTTTGTCAAAGGTCTTTCCTGCACGCAATGAGATGGTAATGTAACTCTGGGCTTTTCCTCCTAAGCTCTTTGTTCCCAGAATTAATGACTCTGAGACTAATTATTTATTAGTAAATGCTTAGGTCAATAACCTTGGCTCTGCTTCCTGACTAGCTCATATCTCAACAATCCAGTATGTTCTAGTCTAACTTCTACTGGCTAGTTACCTCTCCTCAGGCTTATGCAGACCACCTTCCTTTCTGTCCAGAAGAATCTTCCCCCTGCTATTTCCCAGAGTTTCCCTCCCTCCCTCCCTCCCTCCCTCCCTCCCTCCCTCCCTCCCTCCCTCCCTCCCTCCCTCTTTCCCTCCCTCCCTCCCTCCCTCCCTCCCTCCCTCCCTCCCTCCCTCTTTCCCTCCCTCCCTCCCTCTTTCCCTTCCTCCCTCCCTCTTTCCCTCCCTCCTTCCCTCTCTCTCTCTGCCTCTCTCACTTTCTTTCTCTCTCTCTCATTCTACCAGAACTCCCACCCCCTATTTCCTGCCTCAGTTCATTGGCCAAAGTTTTTTTTTTTTTTTTAATTGACAGGTGAACACTTTTACACAGTGCACTAACACTTCTTTCCACACGATTGCATGTTTTTTGTCTTTCAGTTTGTTTATATGGTTTCATTTATAGATTTACATATGTCATACTATCTCTGGGCTGAAGCCTACCTGATCATGGTGAATGATCTTTTTGATGGGTTCTTGGATTCAGTTTACAAGTATTTCATTGAGAATTTCTGCATCTAGGTTCATAAGAAAAATTGGTCTGTAATTCTCTTTTTTGGTTGGGTCTTTGTGTGGTTTGGGTATCAGAGTGACTGTGACCTCATAAAATGAGTTGGGCAATGTTTTTCTGTTTCTATTTCATGGAATAATTTGAGGAGTGTTGGCATTAACTCTTCTTTAAAAGTCTTCTGCACTAAAACCATTTGTCCTTGGGTTTTTGTTTTGATTCGTTTTGTTTTGGGGTTGGGAGACATTTAATGACGGCTTCCATTAACTAGGGATTATAGGTCTGTTTAATTTTTTTAAAATCTGAACTTGATTTACCTTTGGTAGGTGGTATGTATCAAAAATGTCCATTTCTTTTAGATTTCCCAATTTGGTGGAGTATAGGTTTTTAAAGTACAACCTTATGATTCTCTGGATTCTCTCAGTGTCTGTTGTTATATTGCCCTTTCTGCCTCTGATTTGGTTAATTAAGATATTCTCTTTCAATCTTTAATTATTTTGAATAAAGGTCTGTCAATCTTATTGATTTTTATCAAAGAACCAACTCCTTGTTCCATTGATTCTTTTCTTTCCATTTTACTGATTTCAGCCCTGAGTTTGATTATATCTTGCCATCTATTACTTTTGGTTCCTTTTGGGTGTTCTCTCTCTCTCTCTCTCTCTCTCTCTCTCTCTCTCTCTCTCTCTCTCTCTGTTCCAGAGTTCCTAATATGAACTTTCTCCTTTTTTTTTGATGTAGGCACTTAGTGCTGTAAACTCACCTTTTAGAGCCTTCTTCATCCTGTCTCATAGGCTTGGGTATCCTGTGACGTCATTCTCATTCATTTCTAGAAAGTCTTTCATTTCTTTCTTCGTTCACTTTTCATTCGGTAGTGAATTGTTTGTTTCCATGAGTCTGTAAACTTTTTATTGTTTCTGTTGTTGTTGATATCCAGCCTTAATTAATGGTGGTCAGATAGGATATGGGGAGCTATTTCAATTTTCTTGTATCTGTTGTGTCTTCCTTCATGTCTAAGCATGTGGTCAATTTTGGAGAAAGTTCCTTGAGCCACTGAGAAGAAAGCATGTTCTTCTGTGTGTGGGTGAAGTATTGTGTAAGTTTCTGTTAGGTCCATCTGGTGACGTCAGTTAGCCCCAGCATTTCTCTATTTGGTTTATGCCTTGATGATCTGTCTACTGATGAGAGTGGAATACTGTAATCACCTACTATCACCATGTGAGGGTTAATATGGGATTTAAGCTATAACAGTATATCTTTTACAAACTTGGGTGCCCTTGTTTTTAATGCATAGATGCTAAGAATTGCAACATCCTCTTGGTGGAATTTTCTTTGACAAGTATGTAGTGACCTTCTCTTCTCTTCTCTTCTGGTTAGTTTTGCTCTGAAGTCTAGTTTTCCAGTACTAAAATGGCTGTACACTCTTGCTTCTTAGCTCCGTTTGCTTGAAATATCTTTTTCCATCCTTTTACCTTGAGGCAATGTCTATTCTTGATGTTATGGTGTTTCTTTGATACAGCAAATATTGGTCTGTGTCTTTTTCTTAGGGAATTAAGACCATGCTGCTGAGAGCAAACACTGTGTGAGCAGTGTTTGTTGATTTCCATTATTTTGTTGTTGTGGTGTGGGTTTTTTGTTTTGTTTTGTTTTCTTGTGGTTACCCTCTTCAGGTTTAAGTTTTCTTTTTAGCTCCTGTAGAGCTGGATTCATAGATAGATACTACTAAATTTGGTTTTTACCATGAAACATCTTTCTTTCTCCATCTGCTGTGATGTTTTGCTATGTATGTGCTGGCATCTGTGGGTCTCTCAGAACTTCTTTAATATCTGTCCATACCCTTCTGGCTTTTAGAGTATCCATTGAAAAGTCAGATATCATTGTAATAGGTCTGCCTTTATATTTTTTATGGTCTTTTTCACTTGCAGCTTTTAATATTCTTTTTTTGTTCTGTATGTTTAGTGTTTTAATTATTAAGTGCCAAGGGGAATCTTTTTCTAGTCAAGTGTATTTAGTGTTCTATACTCTTCTTGTACCTTGATAGGTGCCCCCTTCTTTAGGTTAGGGAAATTTTCTTCTATAATTTTGTTAAAAATATTTTCTGTGTATTTGACCTGGGCTTTCTTTTTCCTTCCTCTACTCCTATTATTCATAGTTTGGTCTTTTCATAGTGTCCCAGATTTTCTGGATGTTTTGTGCCTGCTTATTTGCCCCACTTTGGTTTTGTTTTAGATTTAACATTTTCTTTAACCAAGGTATCCATTTCTTTTATCCCACCTTCAGTGCCTGAGAGTCTCTCTTCCATCTTTTGCATTCTGTTGGTGAGACTTGCCTCTGAGTTCCTAAATTTCTCATTTCCAGTTTTCCCTCAGTTTGGATTTTTTTTTTTAATCAATTCTATTTCCACTTGCAAGTCTTGAACTATTTTCTTCACTTCACTGTTTGTGCTTCATAGATTTCTTTAACGGGCTTGTCCTTCTTTTTTCTGTTAGGACCTCTAACATATTTTTAAAGGCCACTTTGAAGCCCTTGGCTTTTGGGTTAGCTGTGCTATGTTTCTCAGGCCTCCTGTGGATAGGCTACAGGGCTGCAGTGAAGACACATTGTCCTGCCTGTTATTGTGATTTTACACTGCTGTGTAGGAGTCTGGGTTTGAGATGATTGTAGTTCTAGGTGCTGATCTCTGGTCTTGTTATTGTTGGGTGGACGTTTCTTTCCTTGGTTTCTAACTTTAAAATTATCTTTATTATTATTATTATTATTTTGGTTTTTCGAGACAGGGTTTCTCTGTATAACCCTGACTGTCCTGGAACTCACTCTGTACACAAGGCTGGCTTCGAACTCAGAAATCTGCCTGCCTCTGCCTCCCAAGTGCTGGGATTAAAGGCGTGCGCCACCACTGCCCAGCTAGAATTATCTTAAGAGTGATCATTCCCCAGTCAGTTTCTAGAGTATGACCCTTTTAGTATTTATTCCCGCCTCAGTGTCAGCTGCCTTCTCTGTTCCTTTGCCATGATGCCATTCCCAGGAAGACTACCGAGTCTTCAGAGTATGTCTTGTGGGAGGAAGGACACACTGCCAGGAAAGAAAGACTTGAGTGCTCTCCCTGGTACTCCACTACACACAGAGATGCTCAATAAATCCTTGTCCATGGGTTGGATGCATAAAAGCCTTATTTCCCAAAGGATTCCAAGCCACTGGTGCAGTCTGAGCACCTGTAAGAGTGGTATTTCTGCTGTGGATGTGTTTGCTGCAGAAATGACATCAGAGGTTAATTTCTTTGGACCATTGATAAGAGAAAAGCCACTATCAGTCATTAACAAGAGTCTGGACAAAGGGGCAAGGGAGGGAGGGAAGGAGGGAAGGAGGAAGGGAGGGAGGGAGGGAGGGAGGGGGAGAGAGAGAGACAGAGAGAGAGAGAGAGAGAGAGAGAGAGAGAGAGAGAGAGAGAGAGAGAGAGAGAGAGAGAGAGAGAGAAGGAAGAGACCTTGAAGCCAGGCCAGTGGCACTGAGCCAGAGGCTGGGTCAGGAATGACTGCAGGTTCAGAGATTCCAGAGGAGCTGTGAGAGAGGCTGTGCTCATTCTGTGTTGGAGTATATAGGCCATTTGTCTCCTTTCAAGACTTCAGTGGCTCCCTGTGTCTGTGAATAAAGCCTGCTCCTTTTGGCCTGGCATTTGAGAGCCTCAATACAGTCTTGTTTTTCACCCTCTTCACATTCATTCACCTAGGCCAGGCTCAAAAGCTAGGTAGGATCGCTGTTGTCCTCTCTCCACATACTGGGTGCTGAACCGCCTCAATCCCTAAGCTGCCAGTCCTGAAGTCTGAAATCTGCCCCCTCCTCCCTGATCTCCCCCAGGTTAACAAAACCCCACCTTTTCTTCAAAACCTGGGGAACACTGCCTCTCTGCGAAGTATTTCTTGCCATCAGAAGGGCTTTCCTCATTCATTCTGACCTGGTCACAATATATTGCAAATTAATGGCTCTAGCAAGTTGCCTTGTATATCAGAGAGGAAAAATATGAGTTGAGTTTGAATATCTTGTCTTTTCAGTAGGACTACGTGTTTACACTGTGCATTATTTCAACATTTTGATTTTTTTCTTATATTTTTGGGTGTGAGCCAAGCCTTTAATGGCTGAGCCATCTCTCCAGCCCCCCTTTTTTCTTAACAGTTTTATTGAGATTTAAGTTACACACCCTTTAGTACTTTTTAAAAGTATATTTCATTACACCTTGATATGCACATAAGAAAGACACACACACACACACACAAATGTCCCATTTCCCCTTGTTTAACATGCAAAGAAAACAAAGTGAACAGGTCCAGGACTTGCCCCAAACCGCATGGTAGGTAACCTGCAGAGTTGGCTCTAGGGCCTCAGTTTCCCTGTCTGAGCATTCATGAGCTCCTTTGTGTGAGCCTGCTGAGGCTGGGAGTGGGGTGGGGGTGTGGGGGGCAGGGGGTTGCGGCGTGTGCATGTGTGCAGGGCGGATAGGACTGAGAAGTGCTTCAGAGAGTGGACTGGTTACAAGATAGAGCTCATTGTGGGAGGGGAATGCTCTTTTATTGGCAAAGTAACCCTTCGCATTTCTGGTTAAGTTTTTGACCCTCTTTCCCCCAGGCCATGTTTTCCACTAATCGTGGTACGGTTGGAGGCTTCTTCCTGGCAGGCCGAAGTATGGTGTGGTGGCCGGTAAGTTTTCTCTGGGAAAAAAAGTGTTTGTTTTGTTTTTCTAAATCTTTCTTTTTCATTATTTATTTTTTGATATTATAATATAACCACAGCACACTGCCCCCTTTTCTACCTCTAAACACTCCCTCATTGCTCTCTTTCAAATTTCTGGCCTCACTTTTCATTTATTGTTGTTACAAGCATACATGTGTGTGTGTGTGTATATATATATATATATATATATATATATATATATATACATTCCTAAATATAGCCTGCTGGGTCATATGGTGCTATTTGCATGTATGTTTTCAGGGCTATTTGGTATCAGATAACCAGTTGGTGTGCTCTATCCCTGGGAAGCTCTGAGTGTAGGGTTGGGATGGGTTTTCCACATCCACGTTGGTTTATCTATAGCTTTTGCCTTAGTTAGGCTTGTGTTTAGGCAGTCATACTGGTGAGACACAACTGCAAAGCAAGTTCCCGGATCCTCAGGCCCCTTTCATCATCGCACCCCCTCTTTTACAATGTCCCCCAAGTCGTATCCCTCAAGGCCATCCACAGCTCTGCATTTCGATTAGTTATGGTTTTCAGTCGTGGTCTCTGTTTATCGCTTTTCTTTATGAGTGGTGAAGCCTGTACTTACCTAAATCTCTGGCATGAGGACTAATATTTAGAATTATAGTTAGGCATTATGTTGACTTAGTAAAGTTGTAGGTATCCACGTATCCATGCCTTCACCAAGCCCCTAAGCGGTGGCTACCTTTCCAATAACAGACACACTTTCCTGCTTGAGCAGTTTGTCCAACCAGAGAGCTCTTAGTTACCACTAAGGTATGTGTGCCATGGCTGCACCCTTAGGGCTATCATGCCATGTTGCTCATTGTTACAGTTCATAGGTGTTTTGTTTGTTAGGGATGGCATGGTTGGATTTTGGATTTTTGAATTGTTTTCTTCCTTTGGGAGATTGCGTGGCATCTTCTGATACCATGAAGGCTCCTCCTCAGGGAGGAGGCTCTCAGCTGGGCTCCAGCTCAGCAGCCTCTGGGCACTGTCTGACGTGCACAGTGTCTTTAGCAATAGGAACTTGTCTTCCATCTCCGGGGTTGGGGTGAGGGCAACTGAGAGCAGTAGGAATAGCCTATAAGTTCTGGGAGTCTCTTAGACAACCTCAACCCAACATCTCAAAACTCATGCCTGGGTTGAAGCAATTTTCTTTATACATTCTGGCTATTAATTTTCTGTCAGATATGTAGTTGGCAAAGATTCGCTCCCATTCTGTGGGTTTTCTCTTGACCTGGCTGACTTTTCTATAGCTGGGCAGAAGCTTTTAAAAATATTTTGAAGTCCTACTTTTTAAAAGGAGGTCCTGTCTTCTCCCGGCACTCCTAGGAGGGAAATATCATCAATCCTAGTTTATAAGGAAAAAAATAGGCTCGGTGTGGTAGCACACGCCTTTAATCCCAGCACCTGGGAGGCAGAGGCAGGCAGATTTCTGAGTTTGAGGCCAGCCTGGTCTACAAAGTGAGTTCCAGAACAGCCAGGGCTACACAGAGAAACCCTGTCTCGAAAAACCAAAAAAAAAAAAAAAAAAAGAAGCTATGATATGTCTAAATTAACTAGACCTATGTGGTGTTTTGTTTGTTTGGGATGTCATGGTTGGGTTTTGAATTTTTTATTTTTATTTTTTACCATAATGAAGTCATATCTCTTTATATAAAAATCTTAGGGCTGATTTACTTGAGGTTAGATCTCAGTCTGCCTCACCCCCGCCCCATTTTCTTTTTTTCTTTTTCTGAGGAGGGGTTTTTATGACTAGCCCTGACTGTTATGGAACTCACATATAGACCAGGCTGGCCTTGAACTCAGAGATCCACCCGCCTCTGTCTCCTGAGTGCTGGGATTAAAGGCGTGTACCACCATCACCCAGTAGCTCCCAGTTTCTGAGGATGGAGGCCGGGGGAAGCCTTCCCTTAGGAGGGAGGTTTGTGTGTAAGACTGTGAACAGTCTGGCGTTGAGCTGATGGCTGGCTGATGAGAGGCATTAGCCCTACCCAAAGCAGGTAGGGGTCAGTGGTTTTGTGAGGTTTTCCCAGGGGTATTGTTTCATTATACAGGACACAGGATTGGATTGCTCGAACAGAGACGCATAGCATTGTTCTTTTGAGCAGAAGTCATTACTCCCTTGGTGAGGCTGACATTTGACTCTATTTTCTTTAACCATGGTTTCCATCTAAGGCTTCATAAGATTATAAAAATCATTCCAGGTGGCTGCACTTTATAAACATGAGCAATGGCCCCACAGTTAAGAACAGGGCCTCTCATAGAGGACCTGGGTTTAGTTCCCAGCACTCACAAGGTAGCTCACAATGGTGATGTCAGTCTCAGGATATCCGATGCCCAGGCATGCATGTGATGCACTTACATGCATAAACGTTTGTTTAGAAATAGTTTCTAAAGTTGTTTGTGTATCAGAATCACCAGTGACAACACAGATCTAGCACCCAACACTGTGCCTGGCTGGTAGTTAATAAATGAGTCTGTTCCTGCCATTTCCTGTAACCAGGAAAGACTTCCAGTAGAGAAACTGGGACACCAACCCAGTCACAAAATCTTTGACTTAAAATTTACCATGCCTACAAGATACACTGGGGTAAATTGTGGGAGTGGCCAACCAGTGACGACTGGTCCAGCTTGAGATCCATGCCATGACACGGAACCCACCCCTGGCACTGCGTGGAGAGCTAGGAACCAGAGACTGGGTGGGCCAGAGACCTAGGATAGAATCAGATACAGATGGGGAAAAAGTTAAGGAAAGGATTCCTAACGATATTCTGCTATACTCATCGATGGGTGATGGGTGCCTAGCCCAGTTGTCATCAGAGAGGCTTCACCTATCAAGTGATGGAAACAGATGCAGAGTGGTCAAGGACACCACAAAACCAACTAACCTGAGACCATAGGGGCTCACAGAGACTGGACTGCCTACCGGGAAGTCTGCATGGGACTGACCTATGCCCTCCACACATATTTTATAGTTATGTAGCTTAATATTCTGGTGGGACTCCTAACAGTGGGAGCCGGGGCTGTCCCTGACTCTGTTGCCTGCCTTTAGGACCCAGTCCTCCTCCTGGGTTGCCTCATCCAGCTTTAATAGGAGAGGAGTTGCCTTGTCTTACTGCAACTTGATATGCCATTGTTGGTTCATATGCAGGGGAGGCCTGCCCTTTTCTGAAGAGAAACAAAGGAGGGATAGGTGGGAGGTTGGGGAGAAGGAAGGTCAGGGGAAGGACAGGGAGGAGAGGTGGAACAGGGAACTGGAATCAGGATGTAAAAAAAAATAATAATAATTAAAAAAAATAGAAGTGAGGCCAAGAGCATGCAGGGAAATTCCTCAATTGTTGTTACACTTGATAGCTTGCAGTGAATATTGGAAACTGTTGTTTCCTTAATGCTCATGTAGATCATGTGGCTAAAACATAATCTAAGCCCACAGTTATCTATCCCATTACAAATAATCAATTCCAATTATATAGGAACCATATTCTAAAATGGATTAATGATGAGGTATAGAAGTAAAACCAAATACTCATAGAAACCACATTCAATGTATTCATCTTGGATGCGCCTTGTAATAATCAGCGGTATGCTACAGGTGAGAGCGTCTGCTTGCTTCCTGTTATTCAGTGTGACATTTTTAATTCTTATTTTTAATTACACGCATATGTATACTCTGTGTGTGGATATGTGCACTTGTGTTTCGGTGCTCGAGGAGGCAGAGGCACCAGGTTCCCCAGGAGCAGGTATTACAGGCAGTGCTGAGCTGTCTGAGGTGGGTTCTGGGAGCTGAACTCAGATTGTCTAGAAAAGCAATATTGGTCTTAACTTCTGAGTCAGGTAGTTTCCAGCCCCTATGGCACGTCTTGATGATAGTTGGTATCTTGGATGTGACAAGATGTAGTTTGTTAAGTAATTTTTTTGTCCTTAGACTCCGTAGAAGTGTTTTCAGACTACTTTTCTCCTTTTTGCTCCCTGAAAACTCAACTTATTATTTTTTAAAAGGAGGAATCTGTAAACATCTTGTTTAATGACAAGATTCTATTGACTTAACGGAGTTTAAACTGCTAGCTTAGCAAAAGGATAACCCTGGTCGTTTCTTTTCTAAAACTCAAAATGGCTTATAAACACCATCACATTACACAGCTATAAGAAGGATCAAAAGAAACTGTGGCATGCAAGAAAGTACACAGTAAGGGGGCTAGAGAGATGGCTCATTGTTTAAGAGCACTGGCTGTTCCTTCCAGAGGATCTGGGTTCAATTCCCAGCACCCACATAGCAGCTCACAACCGCCTGTAACTCCAGATCTCCATACAGGTAAAACACAGTGTACATGAAAAAAAAAATCAATGAAGAAAGCAAGTACATATTAAGGGCTCTTTTCAAAATCAAAAAGTGTTTTAAGCAGCATTCAAATTATATTCTCCTTTTCCTCTTGAGGTGAATGAAAAAGACAGTTTAAGCCTATGACTGGTTCCTAAATCCATATTTAGGACATCCCTCGCACCTGCCCTTAGCACAGTTGCTTTTGCCAAGCAGGAATTATAGGCAGAGCCTTCAGGAAGAGCGTCTGTGCTGCCTCTGAAGCCGGCATGAGTGTTACCCATGAGGAAATATGGAGGGACAGAGGGCTCACGAAGCTAAAGGAGGCTGGACAACAAAAAGGTTAGTTCCGGACATTCCTGGGTGTGAAGCGGACATCGAGGAGCCTGGCTGTGACCCAGGAAGGTAGAAAGAACTCTGGTAAAAGGTCTCACAGTCGGGCGAGTCCCAGAGAGAGAAATATTTGGTACCTTGATCTGAGGATAGAAGTGGGCAGACAGAGAGAGGGGCGGGACAAGGATTCCACAAGGGAAATTAGAGGAGTTTATGTAAGAGATCAGCAAGATGGCTCCCAGAGGGTGGAGTCACATCTGAGGCAAACCAAAGCCACCTCACTGAGGTAATATGAAACCACAATAGTGCTTACTGCACTGCTGGTCATTCAGGGCCCGCCTTCCTGCTGGACTGTGGTCTGGCACCTTTACTGAACAGTCTATTGAGTGCTATGTGGTAAAGATTATTTGAAGAATGTGGGAAACGAGTTCCAGGAAGCTTAAGGGCTGAGCTTTGAAAGGGGGAAATCCCCACTTCTCAGCTAGAATAAGAAATTCTGAGAAGCAGGGCCCTCATGAAGAGTTTGGAGGGGGGCCTTTGTTTTACAGGGAGGTTTGGGCACACTTGCACTATCGTATCTTATTTTTAGGTCTTCTTCCATTAGCTGTGTCTTCATTCATCCATTCATTCATTCACTCATCCATCCATTTATACATTACTCTTCCATTCATTATACAACTGTCTGGTACTTTGGAACATGAGCCAGATTCTATGATAGGTGCTCATAGACCACTCCATACACACCATTCACAGTTTTAGAGAATATTTGTAAAACTCTAAGTAACAGTGAGGTCTCAAAAGGAAATGTATACAAATCAAGAGTGGGTGGGCTGAAACAAGGTGAGCCTTAGTTCTCAAGGGTATGCGAGGGGACCTTACAGAGCACTGTTTCAGGCTAGGACCAGAAAGAGCATAACAGGCCAGAAATGAACAATGTCAATGGTCTGGATAGGCCAGTCCCCTGCGCTGATGCCTGAGATGTTACATTGTGTCCCTTGACTATTTATAACTATTTTTTATTAGATATTTTCTTCATTTACATTTCAAATGCTATCCCCTTTCCTAGTTTCCTCTCCGAAAATCCTCTATCCCCTCCCCTCCCCCTGCTCCCCAACCACCCATTCCTGCTTCCTGCCCCTGGCATTCCCCTATTCTGGGGCATATAATCTTCGAAAAACCAAGGGTCTCTCCTCCTATTGATGGCTGACTAGGCCATCCTCTGTTACATATATAACAGCTAGAGACACGAGTCCCACCATGTGTTTTCTTTGATTGGTGGCTTAGTCCCAGGGAGCTCTGGGGGTACTTGTTAGTTTATATTGCTGTTCCTCCTATGGGGCTGCAGACCCCTTTAGCTCCTTGGGTCCTTTCTCTAGCTCCTTCATTGGGGATCCTGTGCTGCATCCAATAGATGACTGTGAGCATCCACTTCTGTATTTGCCAGGCACTGGCAAAGCCTCACAGGAGACAGCTATATCAAGGTCCTGTCAGCAAAACCTTGTTGGCATCTGCCATAGTGTCTGGGTTTGGTGTTTGTTTATGGGATGGATCCCCAGGTGGGGCAGTCTCTGGATGGTCTTTCCTTCAGTCTCAGCTCCGAACTTTGTCTCTGTAAGTCCTTCCATGGGTATTTATAACTATTATGTATCAGTTACAAGTATAAAAGAAAAGAAGGAGACACCCATTTGAAAATAGGAGGTTAGCGATTCAAGCAAGCAACCTCCAAGTGAAAAACCCGCAGAATCTGCCGTTCCACAACCAACTCACCCACCTCCTGAATGACCTAAGGCCCTGAACCTGGAAGGAGCATGAGACGGTTGAAGAGCTGAGTGATGACCAGTGTGGGAGAGACACCGTGAGGGTGGTCCCTGAGGGAGGGACCCTGAGCTACTGAGGATTCTAAAGATGGGGCTCACGACATCGGCAGCTGGGTTTTTGGTGTACTCTCCTTGACCTCAGATGCCACTGAACAACTTCACTTGCCCTTTGTGCCCCAAACTACTGGGAAAACACCAAGGTTGGCAATGGTTTCTCGATTGTCTACCTCTTTGGGTGTTTGAGTAAGGACACATGTATACAGAGGTAATGGCTGGAAGACAGCCATTGTCCCTGGGGACATGAACTCACCCAAAGTAAACAGAGATTATAATGACTCTGGAGCAAAGCTTGTGTCTAAATGTTCGCCAGAGTTTTGGAAGTAAAATATTCCAGCTATATGAGCCTTACCACATTGTCCATTCAAAACCAGGAAGAGCAATGCCTGAGACACAGCAAAAATCAAAGACCAAAGCTTTCCAAATTTTCCATGTTGAAAGAGATGTTGATCAGGGGTAACCAGGATTTCTGAGAAGGAGAAGGGGGGATAAGAATATAAACCCAGTACAGGTGTCAGAGTTCACAGAGATGGACAGGAGGTGTCTCTCCACAGTGCCCCTGTGGGGACATCCAGGGGAGTGTGCCCAGGAAGGAGGAAGGGTGGTGAAGTCGGTGTGGTGCTGCGTTTTCTCCTTGTCTATAGACTTCAGACCCTTCAGTTATGGAACTTTAGACAAGTTATTCTGTAACTCTAATCTCAACTCCCTTCTCCATGAAATGAGGATGAGAACAGAATACTTCCAACCTTACCGAGATGTTGTGGGCACTGAATAAGATAAAGGCCTGAGCCTGAGAGACATCACAGAAGTTAGTGTTTTACTTTCTCTGCCTCTGCCAGGACAGGGCTCTCAAACCATGGTCACCAGGGTAGTAGCACCAGCAAGACCTGGACCCTTGTTAGAAATACATTTGTTTGTAGTCCTAACCTAGACTTGCTAAATCAGAAACTCTGGGATGTGTCCTAGCAATCCATATTAATTAAGCTGCAGACGGTTCTGATGAGAGCTGCCAGACTTAGGAAATGAAGACAGACATAGGATAGTCAGTTAATCTGAATTTCAAACAATTAATACACTTGTAATATGAGTGCATCCCAAACACTGGGTGAGGCCTACTTATAAAACAGATCTCATAGTTACCTGAAATACAGAGGTCAATGTACATCTCCTGTCTGGGGTAGCACAGGGTTGAGCATCACTGGATGGATAAAGAGGAAGAAGCCCCAGGAACTCTGGTGTCTCTTAAAGGCTAGTATGGACCAAGTGATGGTGGCACACGCTTTTAGTCCCAGCACTTGGGAGGCAGAGGCAGGCAGATTTCTGAGTTCGAGGCCAGCCTGGTCTACAGAGTGAGTTCCAGGACAGCAAGGGCTACACAGAGAAACCCTGTCTTGAAAAAAACTAATTAATTAACATACAGGTGTACTCGACCACACCCACTAGCTAAGAGGGATTCTTATTCTTGGTTTAGAGTAGAGAGAATTGAAGCTCAAAGCATTAAAGCAACTGGCTTCGGGTCACATAACTGGCTATGTCACAGGCATGAATAGAACCAGGTCCAAGAGCTCCCCTTGTGCTCTGAAGGAGGGGAGGGAAGACATGTATCCAACTGTGCTGTGAAGCATCTGTGGGTGCAGGCCCCGGGTGTATAGGTTGCTGCTTCCCTTAGGTCCTGGAGATAAAGGTACAGTCAGTGTGTGGTTTGAATCACTTTTTCCCTGGTGACGTAGTGTTGCTTTCATTTAAAAAACAACAAGGTTGGGTGTGCTCACCACCCAGCTCTAATGGCCACCGAGCTGGAGTCTGTCTTCTCTTTTTTACTTCTCATCATGGCAAATGTGATTGTAGTTAGCAGTCAGTGGCCTTTACCACATTAAAGCCTCATTTTGTATGTGCATGGGGTTGGGGGCTGCAGAGGGGAGAGTGGAAGATCTCTGGTGTCGTCTCTTCCTTTTATAAGGACATCAATCTTATCACCGGGATCCACCTGTATATTCCATTTAATCTGATAAGCTTCATAATAATCCTGTCTCCAGATAAAGTCATACTGGACTTTAAGGCTTTGAGATATAAATTGTCTTTAAGGGTGGTCAAGTAGTTGTCCTCTGGGGATGAGATGGGAGAAAATGGATACTGACGAGGGATAGCTCCATGACAGTCATTGGTGAGCCATCATCACTCCATCCATCGGCTCCTGACTAACTGTTGTAGAAGTGGGGAGGCTCTCAAGTTTCATGAGTACATATATGGTGTAAGAGAAGAAGAATTCCAACTGACAATGTGAAGCTCAAGCAAATTCCTGCTAGAGAAAGTTTGCCTTGAGATCTAACCGAGCTCACAAGGATTTGTCGCCAGGCACGGAGCTTACTGGAAGACTGCTGAGTAGACCCATGGGAGCTGGCAGTAGAGAGGACCCGGGAGAGGGTCTATGACCACAGTAGAGCTGTGCTTTGCACGGGTAACTGAACATGTGGGTGGGTGGGGGTGACTTATGGGAGGGACAGACTTGAAATGATATAGAAAAGTATTATAAAGACTGATGAGATGGCTCAGTGGGTTAAAGCCACCTGCTGCCAAGCCTGAAGACCTGAGTTTAATCCCTGGGATCCACATAATGGGAGAAGAAAACCCATTCCTGCAAGGTGTGCTTTGGTCTTCATGCATACATCACAGCACCCCGACGATGTGCATACATGCTCATACATTCTCTCTTCTTCCTTTTCCTCCCCCTCCCTTCTTCCATCCCTGTCTCTGTGTCTCCCTGTCTCTGTCTCTCTCAGTCTCTCTCTCTCTCTCTCTCTCTCTCTCTCTCTCTCTCTCACACACACACACACACACACACACACACACACACACACCCCACATGTTGGATAGTCCTTTTGGGAAACAATGGCAGGCAGCCACTGTCAGACAGCCGAGACTGATGTAGAGCCCCGCACCGACTGGCCTAGTCCCTGAGGAGACAGGCGGACCTCATATCTCTCCATCTCTTGGTTACCACTGGCGCTGAAGCTGCTGTAGTTAGACTTGAGTTCCTTTGAGTGGGGAGGAGAACCCCATTTCTGGGTTCAGCAATAGGAACAGGAGCACTGTTTAGCTTCCGTCTGTGTTTATAACGGTGACATGGAAAAACTACTGCGGGATGCCAAGCATGAATCTGGACGAGGTAGCTCCAAGAGTTCTCACTGCACCAGCCCATCTCGCTCTCAGTCACTGCAAGCCATCAGCAGAGCGGAAACAGACACCCATGCCATTGGAGATACAAGGAACACTCTGAGGACGATTATACTGAGAGAAGAGAGGTTGAAAGTATCTTGAAGAAAAACTTAGATTGGATATGGGGTTGGTCAAGTCAGCCAGAAAATATCCCCCCACAGGTGTTTTCTTTTTAAAAAATAATCTGGAAGCCCACGGCTACTCTCCTCGAGCCAAACAAGAGTTATGAAGAAAGGGTGGGCATCGTCTCCTTCCGTCTCTGTTGCAGTCTCATCCTCTGGCCTTTGGAGGAGGGATCCACACTGGAAGGCGTCTTGAAGCACCTTTGGTGAAGACTTGGATCTGACTTTTGTCCTCACTAAGGATTCGTGTCTGACAGCTAACTGAAGAGCTAGCATGATCCTTGGGTGTCTGCACTATGTATGTTTGTTTTCTCTGTAATTGCGGTGTTCTCGACTTAGTGAGACAGAATAGACTCTAAAATTATGGCCTATACTTATACCTATGGGATCAATTAATAAATATGCCAGACTGATGGTGCTTTTTATAGCATTCATTTATTTATATCATATATAGTGATTTTTCTTTGGATATTAGATATGGATAGTATAAGTAATTTTGGTAAAGTAACAATGATGTATTTAAAAATGATCTGTAATCATAACCCAATTAAGACACTTTACACTTCAAAAGAATTAGAAAGTGATATTAAGGCAGGCAGTGGTGGCACACTCCTTTAATCCCAGCACTTGGGAGGCAGAGGCAGGCAGATTTTTGAGTTCGAGGCCAGTGTGGTCTACAGAGTGAGTTCCAGGACAGCCAGGGCTACATGGAGAAACCCTGTCTTGAAACAACAACGACGACGACGATGATGACGACAACAACAACAAAAAGAAGGTGATATTAAAATCATTAAAGGATTTGACCTAAAGGAATCTTGTGGCCTTATAATCCTATTACATAATAGAAAATGCTACATGGTTAATTAAACAGGTGCAGGTTATCTGTAAAGATCTCTTGCTATGTGAATTAAGTAGCAGGTAGGGGCTAAGGTTACCCACAAACCCCACTGTGTGGCCCCCACTGCTTTGTGGATGAGGATTACAGTCTGGTGGGCAGCCTTTAGATTTCGGTGTCAATTTTGTTGAGGGCACCTTTATCCTTCTGCTGGATTTAAATCCATTGTTTGTACTTAAAGTTTGTGTGCTTTAAAATCAACTGTATTGTAAGCAAATTTGTCTACCTTAGAAGACTGGAAATGGAAAAAAAAACTTTGCCAAAGTATAAAAACAAACAAACAAACAAACAAACAAATAAATGTGCTAGCTGTCAGTAACGTTGTAAATAAGGTAAGGGCTTTGTAGAGGATTGAACACACACCGTGGGGTGAGGTAGAATCAAGTCTAGAGCAAAGCCAAAGTGGTGTTCCTTATATAATGGAACTAGCCAGTTCTCAGCAAAACTCTCCTGACATTATTTCATCCGTTTTTCAGATCACGGTGAGGAGAGGGCATCTGGGCAGCCTAAGATATCCTAATATCAGTCGTCTCCCTGTAGTGAGAGGATATTGAAGACGTTTCTTTTTTTTTTTTTTTTTTTATTTTTTTTGGTTTTTTGAGACAGGGTTTCTCTGTGTAGCCCTGGCTGTCCTGGAACTCACTTTGTAGACCAGGCTGGCCTCGAATTCAGAAATCCGCCTGCCTCTGCCTCCCGAGTGCTGGGATTAAAGGCATGCGCCACCACGCCCAGCACCTTGAAGACGTTTCTTAAATTTAAGAGTGGGATATTTCAGTTAATAACTTCTGAAAATTAAGTCTTCAGTTGTACAGCATCAGGCTTAATAATTAATCAGGGGAGAAGTTATGAATGGGCACGTGACAGTTCAGGATCCGGATGGGATAATTCGAGCACTTTCTTGGCTTAATTTTTTTTTTTTTTAAAAATCTGATTTGGACCATTTTAAAGGATATTAAAAGGAGGGAAATCTGGTTAAAATTGGACTATTATCTTCATCAATCTTTGATCAGAAAGAGGTGGCTATTTTAAAAATATAACCCCATAGATTCATTTTAAGATTATTTCTTTTATTTTTTGAGACTATAATTTAGTTATGTTACTTCCAGCTTCCCTCCACACACTCCCATGCTCTTTATCAAGTTCATGGTCTTTTTTCATGAATTGTTGTTACATACATGTATGTATATGTACATGTATACTCCCTGCACAATTTAGAACAGTTCTTAAAAGCAAATTAAATGTCTTTTTTTTCTCCATAAATCCTTTCATTTTTGGAACAGAATCTACTCCTGTCTTGGCCCCAGCCCAGCCCCTCCTGAGTTTCCAGCCCCTCTCACCACCCTCCCCTGATCATCGCCCTCTGGCCACTCTGGTCTTTCTGCTTTTCCGTGCACCCGCCCTCCCTGGGGCTCTCAGTCTGAGCTCTGCACGGTGAC
Organism: Mus caroli; assembly: GCF_978045245.1. Classification (NCBI taxonomy): domain Eukaryota; kingdom Metazoa; phylum Chordata; class Mammalia; order Rodentia; family Muridae; genus Mus; species Mus caroli. Next base: position 35,597,363 of record NW_028227259.1, read on the forward strand.
CTGCACTATCAGGTCTCCACGCTGTGCTGTTTCCCATAGACGGGGTTTCTTGGCTCCTCCTTCTGGCTGTGTCCTGCTCTGCTGGCTTTTTTCTTTGGTGTTGCCTACACCTGCTGTTTTGGGGTTCAAGTTTATTGGGAGCAGAGGTTTTGTCTGTGTTATTAGTAGTTAATCCCCTTGTCTAGAGCAAGACTCTACACATTTAGTAGGAGCTACACTGACATTAGCCAGGATAGCAAATGATTGAACTTTCACTTCTGTCCCCTCCTCACCTTTGTGACATCACTTCTATCTGGGCTTTCAAGACTCTCCCTCTACTTTGGCTAACATTTTCCCCAAGCAGTGGCTACCCATGCTGGAGATGAAGGCTCATGTATTTTTTTTTTAAATATCTTCCTGTTTTGGTAATGTATATTTTTTCTAGATTTGAGGCATTAGGAAAATACCTCATTTCATCTAATTTGTAAAAATGGAATAAAATACAGATCCCCCCCCCAGCTAGTATCATTCATTTTTTGGAATATAGGTTGCTGTGAAAGATTACTGATACACACATTATCTTTCACAGTAGTCAATAAAATTACGGGACATTTTCAACATGTAATTATAAAAGGCTAGAAGACTGCCCAGCACCTTTGTGGCAGGCTGGTGCCTTAGCGTCTGTTCTGCCTCCATGATGAACACCACAGCCAAAGCAACCTGTAGAAGTCAGGCTTTATTTGGGTTTATGGTTCCGGAGGATCGGAGTCTGTGATGACAGTGGTGGTAGGAAGCAGGCACTAGATGCTGAGGGCAGGAGCTGAGGGCTCAAGTCTTACACCACAGTCACCAATCAGGGTGCACACTGGGAATAGAGAGAACATAAACCCAAACTGATGGCTTCCTCCAGGAAGACCACCCTGCTAATCACTCCTAGTCGCTCCACCAGCGAGGGGCCATGTTTTAAATATCTGGGCCTATGGAGGCTGTTTCCATTCAAATTCCCACAGCTAAAATGAGCTTGATTGGTAAGTTAAGTGTATTAAATGTGTCCAACTGATGGGTTTATTAGAATGTGTCTTCATTATAACTTAAGAAGTGCAAGATCCTTTTCCTGTCTCGGTTGACTTTTTTTTTTCTCTTTTTAAAAAAAGATTTATTTATTTATTTAATGTATGAGTGCTCTATCTGCATTATACCTGTGTACCAGAAGAGGGCATCAGATTCCATTATAGATGGTTGTGAGCCACCATGTGGTTGCTGGGAACTGAACTCAGGACCTCTGGAAGAGCAATCAGTGCTCTTAACCACTGAGTCATCTCTCCATCTCTCTCTCTCTCTCTCTCTTTCTTTCTTTCTTTCTTTCTTTCTTTCTTTCTTTCTTTCTTTCTTTCTTTCTTTTTCTTCCTTCCTTCCTTTCTTTCTTTCTTTCTTTCTTTCTTTCTTTCTTTCTTTCTTTCTTTCTTTCTTTCTTTCTTTCATGGTTTTAAAGCTTTATTGTAGAAAGGCAGAGAGAAAGAGAGAAGGTAGGAAGAGAGAGGCCAGCCATGGCCACATGGAGAGAGGGGGGGAAGGGAGGGGAAGAAGGAGAGCTAGAGATGAGAATAATAGAGGCGAGAGAGCTCTCTCTCTCTCTCTCTCTCTTCCTTCCTTCCTTTCTTTTTTTTCCAAAAATAAATTGACATTTTTTTAACTTTAAATTTTAAAAAATATGTGTTTCTGTGTGTCTGTGTGGGACTGCACACGTTGTGTGTCTGCAGAATAAAGAAGTCAACTTACAAGCACCTATACCTCCAGGTTTCAGAGGATCTCGACTTGCAGACTTGTCGGAGCAGGATCCTCTGAAACTGGAGTTACGGGTGCTTTTAAGTTGCCAGTGTGGGCGCTAGGAACTGAACTCTGGTCCTCGGCAAGAGCAGCCTGTGCTCTCAACTGCCGAGCCATCTCTCCAGACCCTTGGTTGATATTTTCTTCTTTGATTTCCATTCACAGACCTATTTTCAGTTTCTCTCTCCTATCCCCTGTTCTTAGGGTTCTAACATCCAGTCTTCTAATCTGTTTTCTAACCTCCTGCCAGATATGTATGTGTGTTCCTGAAAGATGCAGCGGTTTATGCATGTTCCTGGGGCATCTTCAGGATCTTTGTGGAAAAAAAATCACCATGTGATGTGCATTAAGAACAGTTATCATTAGTATTACCTCCTGTTATTTGTGAGCATATAAAACCCAAACATTTGGTGGCTAGGAACCACCAGTTCTCCACTCTCCTTCTTGACAAGGGGCCTGAGGCTTAGAGGCTCCTAAGTGACTCCCACAGGAAGATTGTCTGCACTCACCGACAGAGAGCCCGACAAGGCCCCCTGCAGAGCCACCTAGTCTGATCTAGGATGGGAAGGTGAAAGGCTTGGCCTTGCTCTCAAGCAGACAGCCTTACAGGAGACTCAAGGGCATCCTGGTGGCTGTGGGACAGTTCAGAATCTGGTTCAAAAAAGACACACTCACAGGGGATCTGACTTGCAGACTTGTCTCGTGGTTCCTCCGAGTGTCTCTTTGTGTTTTTATTATTTCTCAAGTGCCCTTGCCTGCTTTGGGAACTGGTTCAGCAGATTTCAACAGTCAAGTTCTCAGCTGGCCTCTGACTGCTCACGTCCCTTCAACATGTTCTTGTGTTGGCCCAGCCTCCTGAGAGTCCTCCTTATCTAACTGTATTATTTGTTTGTTTATTTACTTACTTATTTATTTATTATTTCCAGATTGGAGCCTCTCTCTTTGCCAGTAACATTGGAAGTGGTCACTTTGTGGGACTGGCGGGCACAGGAGCAGCCGCAGGCATTGCCATGGGTGGCTTTGAATGGAACGTGAGTAGCATTTGAGCCACTGTGTCCTTGGGGTAGAAGGAGTGCCTTTTTCATCACTATAATGACATATTGGAGGCAGGTTAAATTTATAAAGAAAAGATTCTTATTTGGTCAATGGGGTTGAAGGCTGACATTTCAGCAACACTAAAGACTCTTGTGAGGCTCCCTCTGAGCGGTGAACCCTCAGTGTGGATGGCAAATGATGGAGGGAGCATCTCTGAGAGGACATTGTATTACCCAAAGTAGGAAGATGGCATAGATAGAACCAAGACTGGCTTTTGTGAAAAATCAGCAACCCCCCCAGGAGTCCCATTAGAATAACACCAGTCACTCTTTGAGCTGTGCTAACAAAGACCCAAGGCTTCCCTGGGGTGCTCTGCTACCTCATAAAAGGTCTACCACCTTTCTCATTAAGGGCTAAGCTTCCAATAAGTGATTATAGCAGTCTTAAAAAAGCAGCCAGTTCAGAGGATCTTGAGGTGTCATGGAAGCCTCAGAACCATACTGGGTACAGATGAGGGGATTCTGACTCCAGGAGTTTGCACCTGAGCAGGATAAGTGGGGGTGGGTGGTGCGCAGCGGGTGGGTACTCACAGGATTCCTCCTCTTTTCCATTGGTCCTAAAAGAGGAGGCCTCTTCTAGTAATGTTGAAGGTTGGGAAATAATATTCTTTTCTCCCTCTCTCTCTCTTCCTCCCTTCTTCCCTCCCTCCTCCCCTTCCTCCCTCCTTTATTTCCCTCTTTTCCTCTCTCCCTCCTTCCATCCCTCCCTTCTCCCACTTTCCCTTCATCTCCCTTCCCTCCTTTTCCCCTTTCTCCCTCCCTCCTTCTTTCCCTCCCTCCATCCCTCTCTCCCTCTTCTCCTTCCTGCCTCCCTCCCTCCCTTCTGCCTCTTTCCCTTTATCTCCCTTCCCTCCTTTCTTCCCTCTGTCCTCCCTCCTCCTCTTGTCTTTCTTCCCTCTCTTCCTTCCTCTCCTCCTTTCTTCATTTTGCCTCCCCCCTTTTCCTTTCCTTCTTCTCTGAATAGTACTTTATTCCTTAGTTACCAGGGATGAGATAAAGAGAGCTCTGAATTCCAGCTGGGGTCTGGGCTGTGTTGATAGACAGTATCCTGGGTTTTCTTCCACTGCTGCTCATCTGTTCTGCTATATGCCAAGCAAGTACTCTAGGAAATTGTCCTTAGGAAGGAAGGAAGGAAGGAAGGAAGGAAGGAAGGAAGGAAGGAAGGAAAGAAGGAAAGAAGGAAAGAAGGAAAGAAGGAAAGGAAGGAAAGAAGGAAAGAGGTAGGGGATTTTTCTATTGCAGTTGAGGGTCTCTTGAGAGAGGCAGAGATGGGCTAAGGTTTCTTCTAATCTGAATGTACCTTATTTTGGTTGTAGGCCTTGGTTTTGGTGGTTGTGCTGGGCTGGATATTTGTCCCGATTTACATCAAGGCTGGGGTAAGTAGCCATTCCTTTATCTTTTCTTGCCAGCAAATACACATTTGTGAACTTGATCCTCTTGGAAGCCACAGGGGACTGGATGGCATAAATGACAGAGACTAATCCAGGTCTGCTTTCATGCCCAGATTTCAAGACAGCTCCGGATTGCCTGCAGGGGCATCCAACAGTCCCACTGGCTCCATTCAGTCCTGATTCATTACACATCCACCTAGGCAGGTCCCAAGTGACCCCCTTAATTCTGATTCCCCTGGGGGTGTTCTTGCCTTGCACTGCTGTGCTCTCGGTACGCAGCTCTTTCCTTCCTCCCTAGCAGGAGACGGTTTAGGAGAGCAACTCTGTCCATCATTGTTGTGCAACATCACCTCCTGTCTGAGCCTGCGGCTGATCAAACATAGCTAACTCCACCTCTTTAATGGCATATATTAGCACCTCCAACATATGAGCGTGCACACTGGAAGCTAAAGGTAGCATAGGACAGATTCTGCAGGCTATACCTTCTGAAGGCTCACTGGAGGCTGGTGATGCATTGGTCCCAGAATACAACAGACTAAGAGTATAGGGAGCAAAACAGGAAGTATGGTTGGAATTTGCAGATGGGAACTAGCAGAATGTTTGAGAAGGCCTGCAGCTACAATCCTTGGTAGAGCAAGGTGACAGTCATATTCAATCTGGACAACTTCTTTGGTGCATTGGCTAGAGGCTACCATTGTCTTATTTGCAGTAGGAGCAATAGCACACACACACACACACACACACACACACACACACACGCTAGACACACAAACAGAAATGTGCATATGCATGCATGCATGCGCCTTCTCCAGGGCAAGCGTTTCCCTCCTTAGTTATGTCCAGTCACCTGTTTATTAGAAAGCATGTGCTGACTCGGCACTTTTGATGTGTTGCAACTAAGTGCTAGTGCCTCCCTACTTCTACACAGGGTTTGTGGAATTGAGATAAGCAAATGGCATCTGGCTACTGTGTGGACTCCCTGGGTTCTCCTGGGCTAATAGGGGTTGGCGGTGTGTGTGTGTGTGTGTGTGTGTGTGTGTGTGTGTGTGTGTGTGTGTGTGTGTGTGAATTCCTGACCACACTTCTGAGGAGGCACTGACATCAGGATGGATCCTATTTGATTTGGGCTTTCTGTTCACTTTGGCTCCATTTCATCCCATGCAGGTGGTGACGATGCCGGAGTATCTGCGGAAGCGGTTTGGAGGCAAGAGAATCCAGATCTACCTTTCCGTTCTGTCCCTGCTCCTCTACATCTTCACAAAGATCTCTGTAAGTGCAATGCCGGCAGCGGAGGGGTGGGGAAGGGGAGGGGAGGCTAGCCATTGGCTTATCTTCTCATTATTCTAAATGTACTATTCCACCAAGAAGGAATTGTAAGTTTCTATGGACTTTGTGCTTTAAGCCTTCTAGCTTCTTAGGGGAAAGTTCTGTATTATGCGCCAAGGGGTCTGTGGAGCTCCTTGGGACTCCTTGTCCTCCACTGTGGTGCAAGTTGAAAATATAACAGGCTTAGGAGAGTCAGCAGAAAGTTGCTCTGAAGAGAAGATTAAAGAGGGGTTTCGATGTCATCTGAATTGCCATTCTCTCCACTGGGCATATATCCAAAGGAAATGGAAGCAGCATGTTCCATTTTAAGAAATGCCAAATGCCCACTGAAGCCTGGTTTATAATAGTCAAGCTATAGAGTCAACAAAATTCCCATCAGCAAGTTCATAGGTGGACACTGTTCAGCCTTAGAAAGAACTCTCATCATTTGGCAATATGGATGAACATGGCAGCCATTATGTTAAATGAAATAAGCACAGAAAGCCCATTCACTTATATGTGGATTTTAAAAGTTAAACTTATAGAAATAGACTTTTTAAATGATTTTTTAAATTAAAATTTATGAGTATGGGTGTTTTGCCTTCCTGACTCCTGTCGTGTATGTGTGTGCATATGTGTGTGTGTGTGTGTGTGTGTGTGTGCAGCACGCTGGCACATGTGCATATACAGATGGTTTGTGATAGATGAGGACAGAACCAGGATGGCCTTGTGAAGCTCATATCTGGACAGGGGATAACTAAGGACCCACCAGGAGGGACTTGGGAGGATGTAGGGATTTAGTAGGTGTGTGGTTGGAAAAGAAGAAGGCAAGGGGAGTTGCAGGCACAGGTTAGCAAACACAAAGCACCTCATTTGTGGCTGCCATCTTGTGATCATGGCTCTTTGTCACTCCGGGCATTTTATTGGCTCACTTGAACACCTGCCACATCAATCTGTGAGAGGCATTTTGTTCTGTGAGATTTCCTGATGTGGTGTATCTCATTCAAATATGTACAATCAGTTGAGATAAAGCTCAGATTTTATGAATCACGTGACAACTGAACACCCTGGTTTCTATTTCCCAGAGCTGTTATCAGAGATCATGGCTGCAATAAACTTTTTACAGCAACCCCACTGTACATTTTGGATCCTTGGGTAAAGATAAAAGCTTTTGCTTTTGCTTAATGTTTGATGCTTATGACCTGGCCTGTTCACTTTGACAAATGGAAAGAGAAATTTGAGTAATGAGGCTTCTCCATCTGAAACCTCATTGCCAGGCATGACTTAGCTGGCACTCAGATATATCTTGGTTAGGATCAAAATGGGCAGAACACACACATACACGCATATTCACACACACTTACACACATACACACTTACATTCACACAAATATAATCCTAGGACTGGGCCAGGCATGGTGGTGCATGCCTTTAGTTCCAGCAATCGGAGGCAGAGACAGGAGGATCTCTGTGAGTTGAAGGCCATTCTGATCTATGTGTTTCAGGACAGCCAGGGCTATGTAGAGAGACCTTGTTCCCCCACACCCCAGCCCAAATCCCAGGGTTTTAAACTTCTTCTGAGTTGAGGCCATATGTTCTGCCTAAGGCTCTGTTGCTCTAAGAGGTTGCCCAGTGGGGTCCGTGTTTAATTGCTCCCTAAGAGATCCATGGATACAGGTGAGCTCACCACTCAGAGGGATAAGAATGATGCTCTTGGGTTGAATCCAACCTTTTATAAATAAGTATTTTATTGAAACCCCACAAAGCACATAAGCCCGTGTGCTTAAGCTGCGCTTGGCTGTGCTCTGCTTTGGACAGATGTCTTTGACATTGATGATAAGGTAGAATGGGCTCCTCGGGACCTGAGACCTTCTCCTCCCCGTTTCTGTGTATGTGTGTGTGTGTGTCACTGGGATTGAATCCAGGGCCTCGTATAAACTCAGCCATCATCCTGCCACTGAGCTATTTAATTTTTTTTTTGAGACAAATTTTCCCTTATCCCAGACTAACCCCAGACTCTCTGTGGATCTTAAGGTGATGATCTTCATGCCTCAGTGCCCCTAGCAGTCAGGATGACAGGCCAGTGCTACTGTGTCTGGCTTCCTAACTCATTCTTTACATATAAGGACTGTCAGCTCTTGGCTTGGAAGGATAGACTTTAACACTGTTACTTAAAGTTGGTTTTGCTTAGCAGTATTGAGAGCGTTTTCCTCCTTCCTCCCTGTCTCTCCCCCTTCTTCCTTTTCTCCCACCTCTTCCTCTCCTCCTCTCTTCTGCTTTGTTCCCCCCATCCTCATGCCCTGGCTTCTCTCTCTCTCTCTCTCTCTCTCTCTCTCTCTCTCTCTCTCTCTCTCTCTCTCTCTCTCTCTCTCTCTTCTTTTAGAGCTAATAGTATCTTAGCAAAGGAGCGATCTGGGATGACTGTGAGACACAGCGAGGTTATAGAAGGCTGCCTATATATTCACTAACTCATCTGCCATTTTTATAAGTAAAAAAAAAAAAAAAACAAACCACCTTGCCCCAAGCATTTCATGTATACGGAAGTACAAAGAATACAAGCACTTTTAGAGAGACCAATCTCCTCAGCATCTTGAGTTGTTTGGGAATTTCCATGGGTCCCCTTTGGCCAAAACTCAGTGGTCATTTTTTCTATATTGATCCTTCTGATCCATGAGTATGGGATCTTTCTATCTTCTTATATCTTTTTCAGTACTTTTATTCGTCAGTCTTACAGTTCTTATCATACAAGTCTTTCATTTGTTTGACTAGAGTTACACTGAGATATTTTTTATCCTTGAGGCTATTGTGTTGTTTCCCTGATTTCTTTCTCAGACCATTTGTTATTTGTATATAGGAGGGCTACTGACTTTTGTATCCCGATACTTTGATGAGAGTGTTTATCAGCTGTAGGAGTTTCTGGCTGGGAGTTTTAGGACCACTTATCTGTATCATCAGATCATCTGCAACTATTTTAACTTCTTCCCATCCTGTCTGGATCCTCTTGGACTCCTTCAGTTGTCTTACTACTCTGGCTAAGACTTCATGTCCTGTATCAAATGGGTGTTGAAAGAGTGGACAACCTTGCCTTGTTCCTGAATTTAGTGTAATTGTTTTGAGTTTCTCTCCATTTAAGTTGATGCTGGCTATGATGTAAACTGCCTTTATTATGTTGAGGTATGTCCCTTTATCCCTAATCTCTCCAGGAGTTTTATCATGAAGGGTTGGGGACTTTTGTCAAAGTCTCTTTATGCATCTACTAAGATCATCATGCAGTTTTTTCTTTCAATTGTTAATCTGGTGGACTGTATTTATCATTACCTTATGGTAACCATCCCTGCATCTCTGGGTTGAAGACTACTTGGTCAGAGTGGATGATCTTTTTCATGTGTTCTTGGATTCAGTTTGTTGAGTCTTTATATTGTTTATATTTTATAGCTATCAGAGCAACTATGATCTTGAAAAAAAGAATTAGGTAATATTCCTTCTGTTTCTATTTTGTGAAATAATTTGAGGAATATTGGGGTTAACTTTTCTTTGAAGTCTGGTAAAATTCTACACCAAAACCCTGTGTACCTGGACTTTTTTGGGCAGTAGACTTTTAATTACTGCTTTTTATTTTACTAAATGTCATAGGTCTGTTTAAATTGCTTATATGAGCTTGATTTTAACTTTGGTGGGTGACCAAACATATTGAGAAATTTCTCAACATATTGAGAAATCCATTTCTTTTGGATTTTCCAATTTGGTGGAGTTCATGATTCTCTAGATCCCCCTGTGTCTGTTGTTGTTTACCTTTTCCATCTCTAATTTTGTTAATTTGGATATTCTCCCTTAGCTCTTTAGTTAATTTGAACAAGGGTTTGTTGATCTAATTGATTTTATTAAAGAATCAACTCCTTGTTTCATTCTTTGTATTGAGTTTTTCTTTCCATCTTATTGATTTCAACCCTGAGTTTGTTTGATTATATCTTGCCTCTACTCCTTTTGGGTGTGGTTTCTTTTTCTTTCTCTCTTTCTTTCTCTCTTTCTCTCTCTCTTTCTTTCTTTCTTTCTTTCTTTCTTTCTTTCTTTCTTTCTTTCTTTCTTTCTTCCTTCCTTCCTTCCTTCCTTCCTTCCTTCCTTCCTTTCTTTCTTTCTTTCTTTCTTTCTTTCTTTCTTTCTTTCTTTCTTTCTTCTAAAGCTCTCAGGTGTGCTGTTTTGTTACTAATGTGAGATCTTTCCAATTTTTTGATGGAGACACTTAGGGCTATGAACTTGCCTCTTATTATTATTCCCCATAAGTTTGGATATGTTGTATTTTTATCTTCATTCAGTTCTGGAAAGTCTTTAATTTCTGTCTTGACCCATATTTCATTCAGCAGTAACTTACTTACTCACATTCTGTGAGTTTGTAAGCTTTTTGCTGTCTGTTGTTGATATCCAGTTCTGTTTTGTTGTTCTTTTGCTTGTTTTACTTTGTTTTGAGATAGGGTTTCTCTCTTTAGCCCTGATTGTCCAGGAACTCACTCTGTAGATCAGACTGGCCTTGAACTCAAAGATCTGACTGCCTCTGCCTCCTGAGTGCTAGGATTAAAGGTGTGCATCACCAGGGTTTAGAGGACGTCCAGATTTAGTCTGTGGTAGTCAGATAGGATGCACGGAGTTTTAGTTTTCTTGTATCTGTCGAGACTTACTTTATGGCTAAGTATGTGACAAATTTTGGAGACAGTTCCTTGAGCTTTAGAGTAGAAGGCATGTTCTTTTGTGAATGGGTGAAATGTGTAAATATTTGGTAGGTTTATGTTCAGTTATTATCTGCATTTCTCATTTAGTGTTTGCCTGGATGGCAAGAGTGGTATATTAAAGATATCCACTATCATTGCATGAAGGTTAATACATGATTTCAGATGTAGTAGTGTTTCTTTTATGAACTTGGGTGCCCTTGATTTGGTGCTTGAACTGTTTGTGTCTTCCTTAAACTCCTTGAGTTCTTCAGTGAAGTTATGATTGTTCTTTTAAATTCTGTGTCCTGGGGTTCATTTGCAACTCTCATTGGCAAACCCTTCTACAGGACTGGTAAGCTTTGGAGAGAAGATACTGGCCCAATCTTACATATTATTTATATTTTTTCAATGACAACTGTTATATGGATTTCATTTGTTAATTCTAAGCCTGATATGGGCAGAGCAGGTTGGACAGAAGAGAGGGCATGCTTAGGGTTAGGTCTAGAGGTTGAGAATGGCTTGAGTAGAATGAGATCAGGTGGAAAGAGGGGACTGGACTGTGTTCAGGATGTGTTTCCTGATCCAAACTTGGTGTGTGGGGTAGATCTGGCATCAATAGGCCTGTGACTTTCAGAGTAAGTAGGGAGAGTCCTGGCAAATTGTGGCAAAAGCAGGGAAGGCTAGACTAGGCAGAGGCACTAGATGTTGGATTGAGACTATATCTGGTGGGCTCAGGAGAAGTCATGATAGAGGTCAGGGACTTTCACTTGGATAGACCTTGGAAAGGGCATGGAAAGTCTTCCTGGTTGGAGGGCAGGGATGCCATGCAGAAGAAACTTGTAGTTGGTGGCAGGTAGGACAGGTAGTGGTGGAAACTCAGAGGTTGGTTTTGGTGTAGGCAGGTTGGCCAGAGTAGGTCAGGGCACCCGATGCTAGACCTGACAGGCTGTGAGGGAAGGCAGGGATGACCCCTTTATACATTCTTAATTAAAATATAACCACATCATGTTCCTATTCATTGTCTTCTTCTAATTCCTCCCAAGTCCTCTTCCTCCAACTCCTTCCATATCACCCTATAGTGATAGTCTTTTAAAAATTATCGTTGGTTATTACATACATACACACACATACACGTTTGTCTGTATAATGGCTGCATAAATAAGACAGGAACAACAGCAGCATCAGTAAAGAACACTAACACAGAACAGGAAAAGCCTCATGTTAGAAAACCCACTCCTAGACAATGAACTAAAGACAACTGCTGATTGAGAGAGGGAATCACTCCCAGGGATGATGATGATGATGGTGATGACGACAATGACAATAATAAACCTGATAGTCTGTTCAATACAAAATCATCAACCTTAAAACCACAGCCAGACAAACATCAATACATTTTTAGGTACAAAAATATTTATTAAGTTATTTAATACATCAAGTGCATAGCCTTTAGAAAATGTAAAATTCCTATAATGAGCATATATTTATAAACTTTTTTTTTAAAGATTTATTTATTGATGATATGTAAGTACACTGTAGCTGTCTTCAGACATTCCAGAAGAGGGAGTGTCAGATCTCGTTACGGATGGTTGTGAGCCACCATGTGGTTGCTGGGATTTGAACTCCGGACCTTTGGAAGAGCAGTCGGGTGCTCTTACCCACTGAGCCATCTCACCAGCCCTATTTATAAACTTTTAAAAGTTTTTTTTCTACTTCTAAGTGGTTATGGTTACCTTTTCCAAAATCCTTGAGATGTATGACTTTTGTTTATAATAAGCCAAATGTTTACTGATCTTGTTATTGCCAAGCAGATATCTCAAAGATGAGGAAAAAGGAATTCAAGTTGGATATATTTCAGGCAAAATGCCAGAAAAATTCAACAATGTCAAACATAATAATTTGAAAACACATTTCTTAATTAACTAGTTCCCTTTTTTATATTGGCAAAGATTGTCAACATCTAAATTCAGAACATTTAGTTCTGAAGCTCTCAGAATGCTTCCCTTTCATTAGTATAATGGTCAAATCCTGGAACTTAGGCAGTGCATGTCACTGGCACCTTTTCTTGAGATGGTTCATGTAGTCTAGCAAACAGTAATAAAGTACCTCAGTGCCTGGTGTTGAACTTGTTGCAATGTTGAGTCTCTGACCTCGCTCATTTCTTCCCATGACCTTCCCCTGGGAGATCCGAGTTTCTCTAGTTCTTTTGTGTGCTTTTTTTTTATGCTTCTGGTGTTTTGGGAAGTAGACAGGCTTCCATTTGATGAGGGAAGGAGCGACCTAGTCCAGGAGCTGAGGCTAACAGTCAGCAGAGTTCCCGGATGCTGTTGGGGACATGTTAGGAACCAAAACTGAGACTTTGACATTCATTAAATCTTCTCTGTGTATCCTGTAGTCATTTTGAAGTCTTGAATATTCTTCAAATAGAACATTTTGTCTACCTAGCCCAGATTTTCTGTTTTTAATTATTTCTTTGCCTCCAAGGCTTCCAGTTTCTCCTGTCGTCTCTTTAATTCGTTTCCATGAAGAGAATTTCTCTTTTCTGAGCAGTTTCAGATCGTTGTAGTTTACCTTAGCTTCATTATCCTTTTCTCTCCGCAGTATGGAGTTACTGCTGCTCTTCCAAACACCGTATCTGTTCTTCCTCCAGGGTCACAGAAGAGCAAACTCAACCTCTCAGCTTTCAGTTGCGCTTTTCCAGCTTGGCCTCTTAAATGTCGGCATTCTTGTCTTACTCTCTCAGCCATTTCCTTCATCTTTGTTTATTAGTTTGAATTCAGCGGGTCGTTCTCTGCGCCAGTGAGGTCACATAGATCAATCAGCAAATGGCTGGTTGGCTGAGGTCACATGGATCTGCAAAGGGCTGATTCAGAATTTTTCTTTTTCTTACATTGCGTTTTCAGTATTTACCGTTTCTTGCTGAAGTTTTAACTTTTCATCTCGAAATGCCATAAGACTTTGAGCTTTCCTTGGCAGCTTGTACTTTACGTATTAATTCCCGATCTCTTTCCAATGAGAGAAGTTTGTGCTGTTCAACATGTCTCGAGAATTTCATTGTCTGACTGCAATCCCCAAAGTATAGGCAGAAAGGAGCAAACACCAATACCTTTTTGAGAATCAAAATAATGCCTGCTGTGTTAGTCTTGGTAAACTGTAAAATTCCCTGGAAAGGAAGAAAAACACCCCCAGGAAAACACTGACAATTGAGGCGGGTAAGGGGGACTAAAAACCAACACCAGAGCCTTCGAACTAAAACAGGTTTACTCAGCTGAGGTCAGCTATAGTCACTTAGTTATGGTATCCTTAGTAGGAATTTTGGGGTCCCCAGGATAGAATTCATGAGAGGAAGAGTTTGTTCTCTCTCTCTCTCTCTCTCTCTCTCTCTCTCTCTCTCTCTCTCTCTCTCTCTCTCTCCCTCTCCTTCTCTCTCCCCTCTCCCTCCCTTTCTTTATGTTTCAATTAAGCACAAAAGTTTCCTTTATCTGTGCTGGATACAAGCAGCATATCATAAAATTACGTTTTCTATTAGGCAACACTTAAGCATCTGCACCCACGAGCATGCGCGAATAACATCAGTATGTGGATTTAGGCATTAAATTCTCAACTTTATGACACACTGAAACCATAGCAAAGGGTGGAAGGATGTGGGAGGGGACCTAAGCACTGCAGGGCTCTAAGCAACTGCAATAGAGTGAGGAAGAGGCTGATGAAAACTGTGTGTGTGTGTGTGTGTGTGTGTGTGTGTGTGTGTATGTGTGTGTGTATGTGTGTAAGAGAGTCCAACCCCTTTGTTGGTCCCTTCCCAAGGAGTCTGATTGGATTATTTTGCAGATTTCTAAAATGTATTAGATATTATGCAATAAAATAAAACCTCATACACTCCATGAAGAAGTCTAATTTCTCTCTGGCAAATCTGAAAAGATTTACCAAGTCGCCTCTTCCTGGTAGCACAACATTTTGGCACCCTCTGCTGTTTTAAACTAGAAACTGCACATCACACTGCCATGTAGCTTAATTAGAGGTAGAGATTGGAAGAATGGTATAAAGAACACAGTGAATTCAACAGTATGAGGGGACAAGCCCCCCTGAAAATAACTCCAGAGAGTGTAAGCAGAATCACTAGAAGCTTGTGAGAGGCCCTTGGTGTTCCGGATTAAGCCTTTTTGGGCCAGGCAGGTAAAATTAAAATCTTGCTGAAGAAGCTGGTGAGTGGGGGTTAGGTTTCCCACTCGCAGATCTGAAGCATTAAGACTTGCTTTTGTGGGCAGAGCTTATAACCCTGTGACACGGATGTGAAAAAGCTAGGAGTCATGGCTAAGGGCAGCAGCTGACGGGTGGGATGGTGACAGACTCTTTCACAGTTAAACGTTTGTGGAGCATCTTGTCCCATGATCCTCAGTAAGGACTCACAGTGTATGGTACTAAAGATGAAGGGACGTCGTGTGGCACGTGGCCACTTTCAATTTGCTTAATATAGCATTTCATAGTTTTTTTAAAAATTATGACCACAGAATACTTCTTGTAATGTGCTAACTACTATTATGAATAAAGCTTGCTTGGAAACCCAGGAATACCCCTGTGTCCAGATAGCCTCTCTCACTTCTGCCTCTCTTCTCTCCTTGCAGGCAGACATCTTCTCCGGGGCTATATTCATCAATCTAGCCTTGGGCCTGGATATATACTTGGCCATTTTCATCCTGCTAGCAATCACTGCCCTTTATACAATCACAGGTGAGTCTATTCAAGAGAATTCAAAGCTTGAGCCTGTTCCAGCATTAGTCACGTGTTAGGATGGAGGAGGTAGGGTTTGAGAATGGCTGTTCTCTTGGTCTCCACTGCAAGCCATGTGGATGAATGTCCTGTGAGAGCCCCCTGCTGGTTGGGCCAGTTGGGGCAACATTTCATAGTCACTCAGGAAGAGCTTGACTCTGAAGGTTGTGCGACTAAGCCGGGACAGTTAGAGGCAAGCCAAGTGAAAAAATAGGTGGACAATGTGCCGGTCAGTGGTGGTACATGCCTTTAATCCCAGCACTTGGGAGGCAGAAGCAGGCAGATTTCTGAGTTCGAGGACAGCCTGCTCTACAGAGTGAGTTCTAGGACAGCCAGGGCTACACAGAGAAACCCTGTCTTGAAAAACCAAACCAAACCAAAACCAAAAAAAGTGGACAACACAGCAGATATGGGTGTGGTGTGGCTCAGAAGCAAGGTGAGCTGGAAGAAGGTGGTTACTGGGAAGTTGTAGGGGAGAGAAGGGACACAAAGGGTGATGGTATAACAGACCCTTGGAAGCCTCAAATATAATGTGACTAGATTGGGAGCCATTTTGAAGTGGGAGAAAGATATGCAAAGAGATTTTGGAGTAAGATTTGAGGATAGCACAGACATTGGTGTCCTTTGTAGGAATGGAGGGGAAGGCTCAACAGTGGGACTTGGGTGTGTGCATGCATGCACACACACGCAGAGAGAGTTGGGGTGTCCTGGGTTCCATCTCTAGCATTGCAAAGCAAGAAACGAGCAAGCACTCTGTGGAGCCATGTCCTGGCTTTAAAAGCTCACACCAGTACTTTCCTCTCAGAAAGTCCTTTTCCCAGGCCTTGAGGGTATTTTCATGAGAAGCTAGAAACTTTCTGAGTAGAAGGATGTTGTAGCAGGATCAGGGAGGGAAGGGAAGGCGGTGGATGGTGGTGGCAGGGTTCGGGGGGGAGCTTCTTGGAAGGTGTGGTAGGAGCATAGTGGGTAGATAAAGGTAGCAAGTGGTTGCCGCCCTCTCCATGTGATCTATCGTCTTTTTGCCTGCTTAGGGGGGCTGGCAGCTGTAATTTACACAGATACCCTGCAGACCGCGATCATGCTGGTGGGGTCTTTTATCCTGACTGGGTTTGGTAAGTAGGGCTAGGGCTGGCTGGGGAGGTGGGGGCAGAAGTGTTGGGTTCTGGGAAGAGAAGAGCAAGTCTGGCTTGCCTGTCTGCATGCTGTACCTAGCTCAGGGCAGTGGCCCAGCCCTGACTGACCACGCTGTAGGAAGCCCCTTGTCCTTGTTCCTGTAGGACCCTTGTTGGAGCAGATCCAAGGAACGCTTGATTTCCCCATTTGCTCTCTGTAGTCTGGGTCAGTGGTCCCCAGGGTAGACCCGGGAAAAAAATGAATAAGGCTAGCTACCCATCAAGTGACACAGATTTGCATATTGTATGTTCAGTCTGAAACTGTATCTTGAATACTTTATGATATTAAAAGTCCAATGTTTATGCATTGCTGGTGATAGGTAATTTTTCATTTTAATTGTTTATTTGGCAAAATTTAAACATTGTTTACTCGCACTGTTGGTGTCTCCTACCATCTCTTGAAATTTTACTTGACTATAAAAGACAGCCCTGGAAAGCCTAGTTGTTGCAAGAAGATATAAGGCACATTTTGTTTGTAGATATATAGGACCCTCTGGGTGACCTTCAAAGACTCTTGACTATACTCTAGAGTTTCATTTCCATTTGGTTTCCCCTGGTATGCTCTCAGAGGCCAGCAAGTCCCAGGTTAGAAGGACTTGATCCTGAGCTGAAAGGGTGGCTGCACCCGACTCCTCACCCATCTCTGGTATATCACTGGGACTAGCTGATTGGCCTGGGTCCAGTCTCCAGAAGGTGTCTCTAAGTCTGGGTTCTGAGTTACAATGTCCACGCTGACAGCTGAGATTTAGAGAAACACCAGACTGCATGTAGTCCAAAGCCACATTCTTCCTTTAATGAGACACCTCCCCCTTCATACTGTCTGTAGTCAGGGCACTTCCACAAGTCATTGCTTTGAAAAGTCACAGCATCTCCCAAGAGCCTTCTTGCCAGCCTTGGGCAGAGTTCCCATTTTTATAAAGGAGAAATTAAGACCTGCAGGGAAGATAATTTGCCCCAAACCACACACCAAGGGTATTCTCTTATGCTGGTATCCTCTTGGTTAAGATACTTGTAGAATAAATCACTATAAGGAGTTTAATTGTTCACATCATTCTCTCTCTTTTTTGTACCAATATTTTCAGCTTTCAATGAAGTAGGAGGGTATGAAGCCTTCATGGACAAGTACATGAAAGCTATTCCAACTAAGGTTTCTGACGGAAATTTTACCGTCAAGGAAGAATGCTACACACCGAGGGCTGACTCGTTCCACATATTCAGAGACCCCATTACTGGAGACATGCCGTGGCCTGGGCTCATTTTTGGCCTGGCCATCCTCGCTCTGTGGTACTGGTGTACAGATCAGGTATATAATATGGATGTGCAGGTGGGCGGGATGCATGATCAAGACTCCCACCTGTCTGGCTAGTTGGGGTTAAGTACAGAGAGGAAAGCTCACATGGCCTGTGGATTGCTGGGGACTGAGGCTAAAGACCCAAAACAGGGAAATTAGGATATCAGAAGAGGGCCACGGCCCACACAGCTCCTCACTGTGGAGCTTTGATGGATTGTTTCTGGCAGGTCATTGTGCAGCGATGCCTCTCAGCCAAGAACATGTCTCACGTGAAGGCTGGCTGTACCCTGTGTGGCTATCTGAAGCTACTGCCCATGTTCCTCATGGTGATGCCAGGAATGATCAGCCGGATTCTATACACAGGTAATTCCTCTAGCTGAGCTCAGTCCATTCCTACTCTGCTGTCTCTAAGGCATGACGGAAGCCGTCTGGCTCCACACTCCACACACTTCCCTCTCTTTCATGCCATAATTACCAAGCATCAGGGTTGCCCGTGTCAAGCAATGTCACCAGGGGCATAGAAACCTCAGGGTTGCCTTCTCTGACTTCTTTTTAAATAAATTTATTATTTATTTATGTTTTAAAAATTTAAAGTTGTTGACTAGCAGGCTTGCTTGACAACCTCAGCTTGATCTCTGGAGCCCACCTTGCAGAAGGAGAAAACGAACTCCCTCATTTCTTACACTGACCCCCCACCCCCTCCAGGAAATAGTGTTTGCTGTCTTGCAGTTCTGCACCGACAGGCTTGTGGCTAATAATTTGTCTTATAATTGTTGTGTCAAAAGGCCCAGCCAGCTGCAGATGGCCCTGTGTTCTGAACCCTGTTTGGTGAAGTTGTTCCTTGCTGGTGCCCCACACGTTGCCATCTTGAGTGACAGATTTGTCTTTGGTCTTTCTGTGGTCTCTCAGCAATGCTATTTGCACACGGCTGTTATTTTATTAATAAAAGTGTTGCGGCCTGCCCGCAGTCCACAACACGAACGGTTCAACTGAGAATGGCAGTTCGCTGAAAAGAGAGGAATCTAGACGGGGCGGAAGAAAGAATGGAGCTAAGACAAATCCTGATCAAAGCTCAATTTTACTATTTCCAGACACTCAGTTATAAAGGAAGGGGGAGGGAACCCAATATCCTGCCAAGTAACTCAGGGTCCAGTAGCAGGACGAACATGTGTGTGCCTCCAGGCAGCAAAGGCAGGTTCCAGCAGTGGGCGTGGCAGGATGAATGAGCCGGTAGCTCCACCCTTGAGCAAGCAGGTTCCAGGCTGGGGGAAGGGAGGCCACATTTCCTCCCATTAGTTAACAAAACAAAAATAAAAAAGGGGGTGGCCTGAGGCAGAAAAATTATCTATGTTCAATAGTTCTGCCTGAGTTCTTAGGGCTAAAGAAAAAACCTGTTTCCGTGGGATTCCCTAACTTTTCTAATGGTAAACTGTATTTGGCTAAGACTGTCTTTAAAGCACTGACGGAATAGCAGACGGAATAGCAGCGCTGGGCTGTAGGCTCTGACTTTATAATGCTAATTAGTGCTGAATAGGTAGCTACCTGTTTGCATTTTAAGTAGGGCGTTGGAACCCTGGCTGAGTTTAACTAAACAAATTTAGAATAACACTGAGCTGATAATCCTTTGCAATTTTTGATGACAGGCAGGGGAAACAGTGAGAAGGGGGTAAGACCAGCTGTTTAGTACAAGGCCAGTTGGCTTTTTATTTTTTTTATTTGGGTGGGAGGCAGTGAAGGGCTTGCCCTTACGACAGCAAGGTCTCCAACCTCTCTCCCCCCTATTAATTAAGTTTAAATAGGCAATGCTTAACAGAGGTGATCAAATGATTCTTTTCATCCATAGATGAGTGGGCCTTTAACCTTGACTTGGGTGGACATTGACCTGATTCCTCCCGTGAGCATTATAACAACTCACATCTGTGGCTCTTGGTATCTTTTGGGGAGGGGAGGCAGAGCCTTAAGTATTTTTGGTTTTTAGCTGGAGTCAGATACCAACCTCTTACAAATCAGGTGTGTCGCACAGGGAACTCAGAAACGGTCAAGCTGGACCTTCCTTCCGCAGTAATCTCCTGCGCCAAGCAGTACCCATACTGTATTCATATGATTATGAATCAGTAGCGCAGTTCTGAGTTTATGCGCGGTCTCTATATGAGACTTGTTAACCTCAGATTTAGCAAGGCCTAGACAAGAATTATGTCAGTATTAACACCATTAATTTTGGTTAAAATAGGAGCTGAAAGTCTTTCCTCTTCATCTCTGTTATTTCCAATAGCCTGAGGAACTAAGGACACCTTGCAGTAACAGCAAGGGTGAAAAGCCAGAGGCCAGCTAAGGGACTAAGCCCATCTCTATCAAAATAAGAACTAATCTCTGTAAATATATATGAAATTTCTACTTCCCTAGCTCTCCTGGTAAATCTAAATCTTATCTTAGACTGAAAAGCCACATGCTGGGATGTCCTTGGAAGGGAGATTAGCAGTACCACCTGTTTGCTCTTAGGGGCTGAGAACCGGAGAATGTAGATTGACCTGCTTGAGAAAAGGAAGAATTCTAAACAATGAGAGTGTAGCAATGTAAATTTTCTGTTTGGAGAAGTCAAGGTACTTTATTTAGATGCAAATTGTAAAGCTAAAGCTAATCTCAAATTAGAAGTAACTGGGTGCCAGCTGTGTTTCGCTGCAGACTGACCTTTAATGTCAGTTTGCAAAAAGTTTAGGACAAATAAGGTGAAGGCAAGATGAGCCTTTGGTGACCTTGGGGGAAATGCTCTGAATTAACTTTGCTAGGTAATTTAGAATATAGGAATCTCTAATAATTGAACTGAATATTAGACCAGTCTAAGATTGAGTTAGAATGGCTGGTCACACTGAAGAAGAGTGAAAAATCATTATGACTCTATTAAATGACTAATTTTACTAAGTCTGAATATACAGTCTCTGATGTACTATTACCATAAAGTTAAAAGGCTAGAAGCTAGTCTAAACTGGAAAAATGACAAGCAAGGATTTAAGGTAAACTTCCCTTGAGAAGCATTAGTTAATAAAATACTTTCCACTTAGGAAACAATATATACTGAAAGATTAAAACTTTTGGCTTCTTGTAAAGAAGCAGAAACAATAAACATTTTTCTTACATAATGTAAAGCTATATTAGCCATACATAGAGGCAAAATTTTCTAGTGATTACCAGTTTACTAGAAGCAAAAATCTTTGAATTTAAGCATTATTTTAAACATCTGAATAGATCTGTAACACTGTTAAAAAGAAATTTTCTTGAACACAGGGAAAAACTTTTTTAGGCATTGTTTGCAAAACAAAAGAAAGGGCCACAAGCCGCTCTGGGACTGCCCAGAGCCCTGTATTGACTCAAAGGTAAAATACTTTTTAATCTGAGCATTAATCTTAAATTTGCAATCAAACTGCAAGCTGTAGTCAATGGAACAATGGCAGTTTTAACCATAATTTTTAAGTTTTCGTGCAAGGTTAGGATAATATCTACAACTTTGGGAAAGCAAAACCTATGTTTAAAACAATTTATCACTGTTAAAATCAATATTAGAAGCATTACTATCATATTACGAAGTTTGGATATCAATTAATACCTATGAATACCTATTAAAGCAAGCTTTAACGCTTTAATAAAGAGGCATTGCTTTATATCTTATCTTAAATTTTACTATTTAGGATAGGAACCACATTAATCATTATCTAAACTAGAAATATCTTAAGAGACTCAGCCTCTGAAGCTTAATCTCAAACTCTAACTCGCTTCAGGGCCTCACCAACTTTCTCCCAGGTTCCACAATCTATCGTTTCTTCTTCTTTGAACCATGGACAACAGCTATCTATCTTATCTAAAAGATTTCTGACTTTGAACCCTTCCACCTAAGCAGCTTTCTAAAAAGCTGCGGCACACCGCCTGTCTCCGTATCTAGTTCCGATTAACGAACTACTGACCCCAAGCAGAAACAGTGTTGGGTCAGCACTGATTCAAACTTGATTCGTATCCTACCGCATCCTCAGCAACACTTTACAAAACTGAAATTTTAGGCTAGCGCTAGCATGTGTACCTGTCCGTTGCTCCGATGCTCCTCCGATACGAAGATCCTTTTTTTTCTTGTGGAGCTCCACACAGCAGTCGTTTCTCTTAGCATCCCTCTGCCATTCTTCAGGTCCCAGTTCTGGCGCCAACTGTTGCGGCCTGCCCGCAGTCCACAACACAAACGGTTCAACTGAGAATGGCAGTTCGCTGAAAAGAGAGGAATCTAGACGGGGCGGAAGAAAGAATGGAGCTAAGACAAATCCTGATCAAAGCTCAATTTTACTATTTCCAGACACTCAGTTATAAAGGAAGGGGGAGGGAACCCAATATCCTGCCAAGTAACTCAGGGTCCAGTAGCAGGACGAACACGTGTGTGCCTCCAGGCAGCAAAGGCAGGTTCCAGCAGTGGGCGTGGCAGGACGAATGAGCACGTAGCTCCACCCTTGAGCAAGCAGGTTCCAGGCTGGGGGAAGGGAGGCCACATAAAAGTATTTCTTGGTTAACTGTTATGAATCAAAACTGTTTTGAAATGCGAGAATAATGACGATAAATAAAGAAAGCACCACAGAGTGACAGTTTGGCAAGCGCCCTCCAGAGTGAAGTCAGAGCAGTTGGCAAGCATTTCTGTGTTGTCCTTGGCTGCAGGCCTCTCTAGGCACTCACATACCCGCACTGGCTTGTCCACCAGGAGAAAGATAACAGTTGGCCTCTGTATTTCTAACTCTGTCTGTGGCTCTCCAACCACATATATCCACATCTAAACAAAAATATGTAAGTTTTTGCTTATCATTTTTTCCAAATAATATGGTATAGCATCTACATCCTTAGCATTTACAGCTTATGACATGTCATAAGTAATCTGGCTTAAGGGGAAGGTATGCACGTGTCACAGCAGGTGCTATGACATTTTACCTGCAGCCTTCAGATCCATGGAGTAAGGAGAACCCAGGACTCAGTCACACGTGGATACCAAGTGTCAGTTGTTTAGAAAACAGGATGGCTCATAGTGATGGCTACTGAATATATTTATTTACAAAATATTACTATAGTGAACTGGTGCTCTGTGGGTCAGTGCTGCACGAGTACTTAACAAGTGTTTGCTGAGTTGAATTCTATACAAGTCTCTCGAATTTTCTCCCAGATTCTAGATCGTTTCCTTCTCCTCTCAGTCTATTTCTTTCTTATCTCCACCCCGAATTTCTCACACCTTGGGAATCACCTTGTTTTCTAGGGAGCTGACTGGCTGTCTAAGAAATATTCAAAATAAACCTCAAAACTAGGAACCACAAATTGCTGTTATTTTTAGGAGAGAGAGAGAGAGAGAGAGAGAGAGAGAGAGAGAGAGAGAGAATTAAGCTATTATGACAGCTGCCTCCTCCCTTTGCCCCAGATCATTTCTGTGTCATTGCATTCTATGCCTAAGAGCCATCTTCTCATGGTGAGGGCTTCAAGATGCATCAGTGCTGGCAGGGGTACAGAGGGTTTAGCTGAGAGACTTTCCCTTCCTGGCATCATTTTGGGCGTTGAGCAGGAATATCTTCTTGGAAGTGCTGCTTTAAGAAGGTAAACGTGCAGCCATCTCCCCAAGGAATGTTTGCTGATGTGACTCTTCATCTCTCTCTAGAAAAAATCGCCTGTGTCCTCCCTGAGGAATGTAAGAAATACTGCGGCACGCCAGTGGGCTGTACCAACATCGCCTATCCCACGCTGGTGGTGGAGCTCATGCCTAATGGTGAGATTTTCCTGGGAGGCCAATTCGGTTTAGGCTCCGCCTAGACTCCCAGGTGCATTCTGGGACAAAGCCATTTCCAAGCCAGGAATGTGTTCAAGGGTGGAAGCTGCATTTTTGTGTTTCTGAGTTTAATTTATGTATTTATGACATATGGTTTGATTGGGGTCTAGAAATCCTGGGTCTTGTCCATCCATCGGGCCGGGAAAGGAAATGGTCTGAAAGTCTTGTGGGAAAGAGAAATTCTCTTTGCATGCCTGAGTAGTTAATCATTTAAAGCACTTAAATCATTTAAAACAAAGAGGTTGTAACTTATAACAGCCATTTCAGAAGACAGTGTGAGGCTTCAAAGTGTTTAAACACAGATGGGTAAAAATGTGGTCTCCATAAACAGCTGGATGACAGTCAGACTCACGAGAAGGTAATCTGTTCACTTGTAGCAACATGCAAGGTGTTAGGTGACACAGTCAGGCAGAAATGCAAATGCTTGAATGATCTCATTGCAATATTAGTGTGTGTGTGTGTGTTTAAGCCACAAGTAGACATCAGGTCTCCATTTCTATTATTTCTTTTTTTTTTTTTTTTTTTTTTTTTTTTTTGGTTTTTCGAGACAGGGTTTCTCTGTATAGCCCTGGCTGTCCTGGAACTCACTTTGTAGACCAGGCTGGCCTCGAACTCAGAAATCCACCTGCCTCTGCCTCCCCAGTGCTGGGATTAAAGGCGTGCGCCACCACGCCCGGCCTCTATTATTTCTTAAGATATTTATTACCATTATATGAGTATCTGATGTGTGCACGTGGATATCAGAGGACAACTTTTAGGAGTTGGTTCTCTCTGTCCTCTGCAGACTCTGGGGATCAAACTCAGGTCTTCAGACTGTGTACCCACCACCATTACCCACTGAGCCACTTCTCTGGCCCATGCACAATTTTTTTCTTCCCCCACAATTTTTCAAATTCACATTGTGATAAAAATGTTAAGTGTATAAAAGGGAAATCTGCAAATTTGTAGAGAGCGTTTTAACTGATGATGATTGCAACAGTCTATATTTTCATTCATTTATAATAATAATAATAGTTATTTTCCTATTTTATTATTATTAAAATGTAATCACATCATTTCCCCATTCCCTTTCCTTCCTCCAGCTCCTCCTATGTACACCCCTTTCACCCTCACAAATTCCTGGCACACACACACACACACTGAGTCCATTTGGTGTTTGTATTATATTATTTCAGAGATGACCACTTGGCATTGGATAATCATTCCTGGGGGGAGACAAATTCTCCTGGTCTCAGCACCCCTCAGTTGCCTGCAGTTCTTTGCCTATGGTTGAGGTGCCGTCCATGTTAGCATGGATATTGGCGTTGTCCTTGTTCAAGTCTTGTACAAGCAGCCATATTATTAAGGTGTCAGGTGTGAAACTTCTTGTCATTTCTAGGACACAGTCTTACAGCAGATTTCCTGGTCCTTCAGGTCCTACCCTGTTTCTACCCTGTCTTCCTCAATGTCCCATGAGCCTTAAGCCACAAACATTGCTGTTGTTGTTGTTGTTTTGAGACATGATATCTCATTGAAGTTTCACAGGAAGTTTCACACCTGACACCTTAATAATATGGCTGCTTGTACAAGACTTGAACAAGGACAATGCCAATATCCATGCTAACATGGACGGTGCCTCAACCATAGGCAAAGAACTGCAGGCAACTGAGGGGTGCTAAGACCAGGAGACGTTGTCTCCCACCCAGGGATGGTTATCCAATGCCAAGTGGTCATCTCTGAAATAATATACATGCACACACCAAATGGACTTGCAGCTCATCCCAGATTCTGTCTGTACTCACCAGTACTGGGGTTACAGTCCTACGCTACAGTTCCTGGGTTTATGCAGATGCTGAAGACTTAAGTTCATATCCTTGTGCTTACATAGCAAATACTTTACCCACTGAGCCACCATCACAACCTTCATCCCTTGTTCACTCTATCACCTATCTATCACTAATCTATCATCATCTATCTATCATCTATCTATCTATCTATCTATCTATCTATCTATCTATCTATCTATCTATCTATCTACCTACCTACCTACCTACCTACCTACCTACCTATCTATCTATCTATCTATCTATCTATCTATCTATCTATCTATCTACCTACCTACCTACCTACCTATCTATCTATCTATCTATCTATCTATCTATCTATCTATCTATCTATCTATCTATGTTTTCTTTTCTTTTGAGGCAGAGTCTTATGTAGCTTAGGCTGGCCTTTAATTGAATTGATATTAATCTTCTCCGAGCTTCCCTTGTGCTTGGATTACTGGTGCACCGCCATGGCTAGCTTTCTCTTTGAACTTTGTCACCACAAACTTTATGAACAACCTTGGGCGAAGAAAGCATTTGTATTCAAATCATATAAGAGCAGGGGTAATATTTAACTCCTCCACTGAACTTGGCTGCTTATTAATGAAGGTTCCAGTGAGCAAAAGTCACACTGGTATTTACAGGAATGGATCTATCACTTCTACAAATTGGCCCTCTACACCTCTGCTTTCCTGAGACCCTAGTGCATGGTGCTATAGCAGAACAGTGAACAACAAAAAAGACGTGTGCAAAACTACAAAATGCTGTGTGAGCAGGAGCTGTTTCTGGCCTCTTTGGCTGTCACCTGGCTCCTGTAACTACTGAATCCCCAGTGCCTTTCTCGTGCTAGACCACACAGCCATTTCCCATCCCTCCCCTTACATCACTCAATAGCACTGAATGTCTTTCTTGAGCTTTCGCTTCGGGTTCATACTATTATCTTCTCCTATTTCTCTTTCCCGTCTTCTTAGGCTGCCTCTCCTGCTCCCACTTTCAGATTCAACTTCTTCTCAGCCACCGAGTGTCCCCCACTCACCCACACCACGTCTGTCCATTTTGTCTACTAATTACCTTGTCCTTATCTTCCAGTTTACTTTCGCCTTTCTTACCTTACTCAGTCTGATGGGGTACCACAATTTGGGGGGCCTAGGCTGCTATGTAATTAGAGTTAACAAACATTTGTTGAGTATATAAGTGAATGAAGGTTTAATAAGAGTAGAAAAATGAGAGGAAATGAAACTGTTTGTCCCTACGCTGCTCAAACTACCAATGACAAAGCTGATGTGGCAGAGTTTAAACAGGCCTTGCTGCAGGCCATGCAGTCTGTGTCGCAGACCTGCTTCACCAGGTGATTTCTTAGAGTGGCTTACAGGCTGTGGTCCAGCCAGTCCAACCACTACTGTCTTCCAACAGAAAGCCAAGAATCTATTAGTTGTTCAGTCCATGAGGCTGGATGTCTCAGCTGGTCTTTAGTAGATGTTGGAATCCCTAAGCAGTAGGCTCTAATGCCAGTGAAGGAATGAAACTGCCATCAAGAGCGAGGGCAAATAGGCAAAGAGCAAGAACTTGTTCTTCCATGTCCTTTATGTCACCAGGAGGTGTGGCCCAGAATAGAGGTGGATCTTCCCACCTCAAAAGATCCAGATCAAAGGTGGGTCTTGCCACTTCAAATGATTTATAATTAAGAAAAACCCCTGATGGGTGTACTCAGCCCCTTGGATATTAGTTAAGTCCTGATATAGTCAAGGTGATAACTAGGAACAGGCATGACATGCTGCATGCCAAACCCTTGAACAGGCATCACATGCTGCATGCTGCACCCTTGCCAGGTGAGATTTGCTCTATGATCCCACTCACAGCTGCCCTCTCAATCTCTGTTCAATCTCGTTTAGACATCCTTGCGCTAGATCATGAAACCTTTTGGTGAGTGTCCTTATGAACGTCCTGTTGGATGGAAACACCTGCCATTGCCACAACCCCACACTCAGCACCACCATTATTACCGTTTAATTGAAATGTATCTAATGTATTCCTTGTCTCTCAATCATTGTCTGCAGAGGTCTTAGCATTTACAGCTACAGCCCACTTCTTAAAACATCTCTTCCTTCTTGAGCGATAAATTTGAGGACGCAGCATGGTTTCTAAAAGCAAACAAACGTTGGGTACCGGTGCACGAGCAGCAGGGAGTTGGGATGATGGGTATGCCACTCAAAGACTCTTCTCTCCCAGGACTGCGAGGCCTGATGCTGTCTGTCATGATGGCTTCCCTCATGAGCTCCTTGACCTCCATCTTCAACAGCGCCAGTACTCTCTTCACCATGGACATCTACACCAAGATCCGGAAGAAGGCATCTGAGAAGGAGCTCATGATTGCAGGAAGGTAAATGCGACCCCTGCATGCCAACCTGTAGCATGGAAGCTTAAGCAACCATGAAAGTTCTACCCACCGCAGGTCTCATGTTAGGCAAGATTAGCAGATACTTGGCATGACTCGAGTTATCTCTATGGCCAGTTATATTTACCTGTCGCTGGCTTTTTCATTTCTGTGGTACTGAGAGATTGAACTCAGAGCACTGAACGTTCTGGGCAAGCACTACACCACAGAGTTAGAGCCCCAGCCCCGACATTTCAGTTCACATAGAAAACAAACACTGGAAGAGACGAAAGAAGTCAACTTCTTTATCTCAGGCTACTGATGAGTATCAACAGAATGCGGTTGTCTGTGCCTTAACTAAGGACGACTGAGCAGAGCCAGGCCGCCATCTGCAGCTGCTCCTCACGTCCTTACCTCTTCTAACTGCTCTTTTTTTGTGGCCCAAGTGTCCCTAATGTCTCGACCCTTTGAAGCAACATTTTTGTTTCAAAAATGAAGTGAAGAAATGGAGTAATTTGTGGAGGATGTTCACAAATGACTGAAGTTTCATTTGTGAACATCCTCCATAAATTACAAAGCACCAGCTATATGCACATATATTTTGACAAACGGTGCTGGGATTGAACTTGGCACTTTGCAGATACGAGGCAGTTGTCCTACCACTGAGCTGCATCCCTACTCTGTATTTTTTCTTTTTTTGAGAAAATAAGGACCCCCTCCTTTTGGGGGGTATCTGACCAGCACAGAATCTACTACTTTGCACCCTACTGAGCAGCGCTGAGACCTTGATTGGCCTGAGACCTTTATTTTTAACAAGGCTTCTACTGGAAAGGAAACCAGTATGCTGACCTTTACAGTCCTAGTATGCATCCCATAACTACTGGCTTTGGGTTTGCTCAGCACTGAACAACCTCACAGTGACCCAGGACAATTGTGTGGTCTGTAAGAGCAATCAAGGACTCAGATATAGAGGAGGCAAGCACGCTATAGGGTAGTATGGGAAGAGGGAGATCTTAGATCCCAGAGGGAGATTTATGTGCAAACAGCACTCTATTGCCTTAAATACACACGGGGTACAGGAACTTGAGTCTTCTTTGTCATTACATCAAGTACACAAGTAATACGATCTTGTAAGAGAGTCTCCCACAGTTTTACAACATGAAGTAAAATTCAGGAAGACGAGAGCTAGAAATACCATTGGTTACTTCCTAACTAGCCCTGTTTCTGCAGAATCTCCCCTTGGCTAATGTTTTTAACTTTGTTAAAACTTTGTAAGAAAGAAGGAAAGGGAGATGGTGTTTAAAAAAATGTATCATCTTCAATTTGTGAGTTTTTCTCTTATTAATGTTTATCCTGATCATTTATTCTCAGTTTTCAGCTGGAGAGGTGGAGACCTGGACGGAGATAAAGTAACATGTTATATAGCATGGAGAACCAAGAAGAAGAATTTGAATCCATGGTTTCCTTGCTCCAGAGTCTATAACCTTGTACCTAGACTTTGATTCCTCTCAAAGTGGGATTTTCCTATGTTAGATCACTGGGCCCAGCTAACTGTTGAAAGTCAAGTATATTTCTGTTATTCATAGACACAGATAACTTTTAGATAAGGATAGTTAGGAAGAAGGAAGCCTCAAGAATGAATCTGCTTATTTTGCTTCACTGTGTTGATATGATATATATATATATAGTCATATGATATGATATATATATACATATATATAGTCATATAACACACATACATGTTTGTGCCATCTGCGTATAGATGTATATATACATAGATATTTACATATTATTGATATGTATATATTTATTCATGCAGAGCACTGATATTCTGATCTGGTGCTTTGATTTCAGGTTGTTCATCCTTGTGCTGATTGGCATCAGCATCGCCTGGGTACCCATTGTACAGTCTGCTCAAAGTGGGCAGCTCTTTGATTACATCCAGTCTATCACCAGTTACCTGGGGCCGCCCATTGCAGCTGTCTTCCTGCTTGCCATTTTCTGCAAGAGAGTCAATGAACAAGTAGGTGTCGTTCTAGCAGCTCCAGAAAAGCCAGTTTGCTTCGGAAGTTGTTTGTGGGGATTTGCATATTCTCTATGAAAAGGATTCTGTGTCTCAGAGAGTTCCAACAGAAATGGACAGGTTTAGGTGGGTACGCCTCAAGGAGTCATGAGACTCCCTGAGAGGGGAACTCTCAGGAGTTAGTATCAGATCTGCTCTCTCTCTCTCTCTCTCTCTCTCTCTCTCTCTCTCTCTCTCTCTCTCTGACTCCCAGTTCTTGCTATAAGGTCCCAAACTAATAGTGTATGTTTCCCATCCAATCATTTTTTTCCTGTTTAGGTACTTTAGGTAGTTTTATTTTCTTCCACTTGGTCTCTGAAATGCTTGCATTTACGTTGCCTTCCAGGAGACTAATTTTAAGGGCCTTCTTTACTAAAGGAGAAATAAATAGAACGGAGGTGTCTCCTACGGGGAGGGGGCGCATATAGTCTATGATAAGAGAGCTTCTCTTTCCTTGCTCTGTGACAGTATAGGTTGTATAGTGCATGAGTGTATAAGTTAAGAACAAGGATCACACAACACTCTGCACATTCATATGGCTCCTGCCTAGCACGGATTCACTGGTGCACAGTGAAGTTGTCCATACATTGCACATATAAGGGTTTTCCTCATTGTAAATTCTCTGATGAATGAGTATGTGTGAGCTACAAGTGAAGGTTCCCATGGTCATCATATGCATAGGGAGGCGTCAGCTCTCAAGTCTCTGGTAATGGGGGAGAGCTGACTGGAGGGTTTTCCACTCTCACTGAGTAATGAGCAGCTTTCTCTGCTGCATGGATTTTTGGTGCAAAATAAGGCTTTCCACGTTCTTCACACACACCTGCCTTCTTATACCATGGCGCCACTGTTTCTACCCATGCAATCTCTGTGACTCTGACTTGACTCTGAGGCTCCCACCAGGAAGTCTTGTTTGTAGCAACTCCTGGGTAAGCAACTCCAGAGGGTGTTCTAGTACAAGCCACCTATAGTGTGAACTTGTCTTTCTAGTCAGAATTCCTCAGGGCCCCAGAAAGGACAAAGCCCTAGTGCTCAGGCAGTTCATCAGTGACACTGTGTAAGACAGATGACAAATGAGCCATAACACGAGGGACAAAGGGTAGGTAGGTAGGGATGGATGCAAAAAGGGCCACTGGAACCAACAGGGAAGGTTCCTCCAAGGAGGAAAGGGGTTAAAGTTAGAGGAGAAAGACAGAGGGAGCAACCTCGGCCAGTGTGGACATGGAAGGGGAACGAGAAGGACTTGTAAGGGGTTTCACCTGTCTTGAGAGGGCATTTATGTGTGTGAAGCATAGAAGGCACAGCTGGAGAAGCAGGGCAGGAGTAGGTTAGAGATAGCACCTCTGCAATCCAGGTT
Organism: Mus caroli; assembly: GCF_978045245.1. Taxonomy (NCBI): domain Eukaryota; kingdom Metazoa; phylum Chordata; class Mammalia; order Rodentia; family Muridae; genus Mus; species Mus caroli. The sequence continues at coordinate 35,628,323 of NW_028227259.1, forward strand.
GGTGACTCTGAGTCCCCAGGAGGCTGACATCAAGTTTAAAGTTCAATAGAAGTGACGTCTAGGAATGGATGTGCTGTCAGCACCCACCTACACAGGAAGGGTTGGGCAAGGGTGGCTGCTGCCCATGTGCCATGCTAATTGTCTGACATGATACACATGATAGCATGGTTTTGATTTCTTCCAGAAACAGATGAATAATCTATCAAGGAAATACTTTGTTAGAGTTTTGAGGCACACAGTTTTGAGGTACCCAAATCAGTACATGTGCATCTCTTCCTCCCTTATGGAGATAGTCCAGACTTTCTGATGACACACAACTGATGCATAGATAGATTCATAGACCCAGAGAAATCAGAACTACAACTCAAGTTGATTTTTTTTTTTACAGATTAGTAAATTCTAAGTAAATATAGTTTAGTGGAGATTGCTGGAAAGCTGGTTCATTGGAGAATTCTAAAATACAATTCAAATAGTGTGTTCAAAAGCCTTACTTATTCTTGCAGTAGACCACAAGGACACTCACTCAGCACTTCCAAATACTAATGGTAAAAATTGGCATAGAGTTCCATGATTCTCATTAGAAGAGATTACACTTTTCCTGCTTCAAGCAGGGTAATTGTCTAGAATGTGTACACAGAACTGAGGGTAGCAGGTAGGCAGGCATAAGCCCAACATCTTAAAATACACAAGTCAGCATTTCACAAAGTGAGTTCAGAAGTTGGAAATGGCTCCAGTGGAATGAAGACCGGTGGACAGAGGGGACTTTGGTGGTCTAGCATGTGCTCCGAGTCTAAGACTGAAGAGTATGGGTAGATCTGGCTACATGGAAAGGTTGGATATGGTGTTGGAGAGGCCTGTGGATTGGAAGCAAGAAGGCGGAGTCCTGGCAGAAGCCTACAAATAGGTTTCAGTAAAGATATGGTGGCCAGACTAGGCTGTGGCCATGGATATGGGGCCAGGAGTAGACCTGGCAGGTTGAGGAGAGTTTAAATGGGGAGTCAAGGAGACTCATTAATCTAGACTCTGGATAAGGATGTTGTTTGTCTGTCTGGGTGCAGAGGTTGGCTGTCTGTGGTCAGATAGGGTGGGTTCTGGTGGGAGCCTAGAGGTTGGTTTGGATACAGGCAGAGTTAGCCAGATTAGGCAAGGGCACTGGAGGTGGGGGCTCAGGCTAGATCAGGTAGGCTGGGGAGAAGGCATGAATGAGTTTTAGAGACTCACTGGGCTAGACCCTGGAGAAGGATGTGGGAGATCTCACAGGGTAGATAGGTGGGACATGACACAGAAGGGACCCGAGAGTGCTGGCAGGCAGGGCAGGTTGTTGTGGAATCATAGGGGTAGGTTGTAGTCCTGGCAGATGTGGCCAGATGAAATCCCATTATACTTTGAATTCTTGTTTTATGATCCAGGATACCATGTTGCTGGAACAACTAAGACAGTCTCATAGAATGTGCTACTTAACAGTTCTGGCCTGAATCTGAATTTCAGTGTTCTGGCCCCTGGTGGCCTGGAAGAGCCTTTTCTGCTCTGTTTCTTCATTTCTGCCTTCTGTTACTTAGGGATATGGGGATGCCAGTTGCTTTCTGGTTTCAGCCCCATCAACCCAGGCTTTTCTTTTCCCAGGGAGCCTTCTGGGGACTGATCCTGGGCTTCCTGATTGGAATCTCCCGTATGATCACTGAGTTTGCCTATGGAACTGGGAGCTGCATGGAGCCAAGCAACTGCCCCAAGATCATCTGTGGGGTCCACTATCTGTACTTTGCCATCATCCTCTTCGCCATCAGCGTCATCACCATCTTGATCATCTCCTTCCTCACCAAGCCCATTCCAGACGTGCATGTGAGTATCCACTTGAGAGCGTTCCCACCCTTGTTCCACAGCCCCTTGCTGCAGCACCCACATGAGCATCCCATACTTGACACAGCTAAGATAGTTCCAGCTTATCGTTGGTTTCATGCAGAAGGATGCAGGATGAAAGACATGGAATGCTTGCTCTGCTAGCACTGTCTGGTACAAGTCCTTACAGCCCAGACTTCAGATGAGGGGCTGTTCTGCAGACTCTGCTCCCGAGTGACAGCTACAAGTGAAGTGGAAAATGATGCTCCCTTCTCCAAATACCCTTTGGTAGTCCAGAGTCCTTCAGTGTGTTCTGGGGTCTCATGATCACCTTCAGCATTTTCTCATGCATGATAACAGACCCAGCCTTACACAGGCCACAGCTGCACTGGGTTATGAGCACAATGATGCGTCATGTCTAGGAGACATTACCCACAGCATTCCTCCCCAGCACTCTCTTACATTCCTTTTGTCTTCTCTTCTATGACACTCCCTGAGCCTTGGAGGTGATGATCCAGATGCCTTGTTTAGGGATGAGTCGAGATGGTCTCTTATCCTCTCGCTGTATATTATGATATCTAATATATACAGGCTGCATGTGTATTTGTATTTATGTTCCAACCACATTTAGAAACGATGTGTGAACAGGACAGATATCCATCTTTTCTTGGTGTGGAGAGGCCATATTCTTTTCCTTTCTTGATGCATACTTTTTGTTTCCATTGAGTCTTAACCTAAGACGCTACTTACGAGTAATACTCTGCTCTCTCCGCAGCTGTACCGTCTGTGCTGGAGTCTACGCAACAGCAAGGAAGAGCGCATCGACCTGGATGCAGGAGAGGAGGAGGACATCCCAGAGGACTCCAAGGACACAATTGAAATAGGTGAGTTCCTAAGCCGTTTGCTGAAGTCTTGGGAGGATGCTCCCTCGAGGCTCATGTCCAGTCCCAGGGCCTGCGGGAGGAGCAGAGTAACAGGTGCGCAAGTGCCTTTGAGGACTTCACATGGGTGAAGATGGGAGACTTCAACCTCTCAGCTGCCTTGCTTCTCACGTTTGGCAGAACTCAGTGAGTCAGTGAACGAAGGATTTGTTCTTGATTTGGAGCACAAGCAGGGGTCAGGGAGTTAGGCTTCGCTGATATATCCTGTGAACTAAGACAAAGGTATGTTCATTTCTGGTGACACTGGGGGTATGGAAGAAGTAGGTTGCGGATCATACATCTTTCCCACTTTTGATCTCTCTGGATTGGAAATTGAAAAACGTCCGATTTCTTTGGATGCTTAAGATGATGCTTTGCATGCACAGACTTATTCTTTATGATTTTTTTCAGTTCTGGGGATCAAGCTTTACTTAGGTTTAGCATATTGCAAGGGAAGCACTCTGTCTTCGAGCTACCCTACTTTAGCCCAAGGCTTGCCCTTTAAATTAAGTCTGCTTCAACCTTCATGCTGCACCGCTCTGTGTGGAGCGGTGCACACTGCACAGTGAATACACATGTGTGGTGTACAGAAGAGGCGTGGGAACCCGAGTCTGGGTGCTTTACCTGGTGCTGAAATGGAAGGCCATCCTTCAGGACAGCACTAGATGAAACAGAACAACTTATGAGTCTGGCATAACATTTCTAGCTGTGGACCCACTAGGTGTCTGAACTCACTATGTGCCTAGAGACTACTTAACTTCATCACCTTACTTTAGAGTTCTGATGCATATATGCACTTGATCACTAAAGCTCTGTTTTTAAAAGTGTGTGAGCTAGGAGTGGTGGCACACTCCCACAATCCCAGCAGCTGGGATGCCAGACCTGATACATATTTAGGCTCTAAAACACTATACTATGACTTATAAAAACCAGGAATTAACAGGCATCCACTTTAGGTGTCATGCCCAGTTGGACAGTTTGATTTAGCAGTGTGAGCAAGCACCAGCATGCATTAAGACCAACAAGTACTGATCATTGTTACTCTGCTCTAGGGACTGTTCAGAGTACCCTTTACCCTCCACATGGGTCTGTGGTGAAATTTTAGAAGAGGCAAGTACAGCCAGTTCTCTTCTGAGTCAGGCAAGCCTTGTTGCCATCCAGTGGTATAGCAAACTGGTACAGGTTCTGTATTTCAGAGGTAGACCTACCATTTCTTCCTAAGCCAGTTGTCCATCTCAGTGTTAGCACCTCTCTCTCATCGTCTGTCATCTTGTCTGACTAGTCTAAATCCAAAACACATTTTTGTTGGTCCTGGGAGAGATGACCACGAGGATGAAGAATCCAGTTCTGCACTGCCTGGCACATAAATTCATTTGAGCACTGTATTCAACTCCATGCCGAGAATGAGAGGGCTGGGGCACCGTTAGAGAACGGAAAGGCTTTGTGGAACTCCAGCTTCCCTGGAAATGCTTTCCCGTGCCTCTAGCCTTTGCCTCTAACGAGCCCGTATGTCTTTCTGCAGACACAGAAGCCCCCCAGAAGGAGAAAGGATGCTTCAGGAGAGCATATGACCTGTTCTGTGGGCTGGACCAGGATAAAGGACCAAAGATGACTAAGGAGGAGGAGGAAGCCATGAAGATGAAGATGACAGACACTTCCGAGAAGCCTTTGTGGAGGACAGTGGTGAACATCAACGGTATTATCCTGCTGGCGGTGGCTGTCTTCTGCCACGCCTATTTTGCCTGAGCCCTGCCTTCTGGTGTAGACTCGGCAACTCTAGCATTGTTCTCCCCCTTTTGACCCACTCTGTATTGGCAAGGGGAAGATGTCCACTTGTAAATTTCACGCATTCGGATAAAAGGTGTATAAGTGTGATTATAGGCTTGCTGGAGGAAAGTGATTACATTGCTGTGAACTTATGCATTTGAAGCCAGTGTGCCACACTCATCTACCATGCCAGAGCTTTAGAAGTGAAGTTGACTCAGATATAGGAAAAGTCATGCCAAGACACAGAAGGCCTGTGTTGTCGATGTCATTCTGTCTCAGGTACATCCAGCTTGTAATTATTGTTTATAATCCTTAAATACTATTTTTAAAAATTGTAGTCTGGTTCCTGTCATTTTTCTACCTAACCCCTCACCTCTTCCTCCTCTTCCTCCTCTTATTTTTTTCTAAAAGAAATTACCCTGCCATTGCATTTCTCCCTCTAGATTTTTGTTACTTAAAAAAAAAAAATCAATTTGACAAGTAGAAGAATGCCCGGAAGTTGAGGATAGGAACCTTGTCCTGTGAATTTGTTCTTTAAAGTGCCAGTATCAAGGAGACAGTATTTACTTGAATAGGGTTGGGGCTCGCACCAATCAGGGGTACAGCCAACCTTGAGTATTGAGAACTTTTTGGTCTTTAAAAAATGCCCATTGTGTGTCTCCTGGATTGTTACTCATCTTGGGGGTCACTGCACCTGAAGTGTCTTAGCCACTCAGGAATGTTTGTTGACTCCATAAGTGGCATGGCATTTATTGATGGGTGCTGCCTGGCCCTTGCTTAGCTTTTATTTTATTTTTTATTTTATTTTTTGTGACTGCACAAAGTATACCAGTGGAGTCTATTATGGAGTGGAATGCATTTTCTAGTGTCTCTCTCTCTCTCTGCCTCGTGGTGCTGATGTTGACACACAATACAGTCTTAGACGTTGACATTACTTGATAGGACAGAGTAAATGCCCCTGCAGGGACATCTGCCTTCGTGATGCAGCACACTCTCCCAGGAATCATTGAAATCATTAGCCTGAGGTCCTCTTTCCCATGTGTGCACATGGCCACAATGATTGGCTTGTAATGGGTCTTCACTGGGGATCACCCACCGACCAGGCTAAGGCAGCCAGTCTCAGTTCTAGATGGCAGGCGCTTAGTGGTTTTAGTTGGAAAAAGACTGTTTATGTTGAGCTAGTTCCCCATGGGAAAATAATTTTCATTTAATGTTAAATTAATTAATTAACTAATTAATTAAAATTGTACTTTCAAAATCTCAATTATATTGTAATATTATCCCATTGAAGCTAGGAAATCAGCATGTTATTGTAGAATGATTTCAAGTTAGCTTAGAAAAGAGCTGAGTGAGGTGTTGGGCATAGAAGTGTCTTGGAGTGTCAATGCATGGCTTCTTGTTATAGAAGAAAGAAAATCTGCAGAGAGCTGTATTAAGGTATTTTCTTGTTCCCTGTAAGCTGTGCTGAGAAGAGGGGAGATTGGGGAACCACTCATGTCCAGCACATGCAGGGCATGGGCTCAGGGTGTCAGGCTCGGATGGGTTTTGTGGTAAGTTGTGAGTCTTGAGAAGAGAAAGGCAGGGACTGAAGCTTGGGAATGGAAAAGCAAAGTAAACTACCTAGATTGTTTTGGTTTCATTTCATGGCCAATGATTTATTGTATATATTGTAATAAATTATTTTATCTGAACTGTGTGCTTTCCCTGTGGAAGATGGACTATCTTGGTGCTTGTAGGAGAAGACACTTTGAAAGGGGGTGGACATATAAACAACTGTGTGTGGGCAGATGCTATATTAAGTGGTGTTATAGTCCCATTGGCTAAAGGGTATTATGTTGCTAAAAATAAAAACATGGAAATTTTAACAGCTTTGAAATTGCAGGTAAATAGTTAACAGCATTCAGATACACACACACACACACACACACACACACACACACACACGAGTGATTAAAAATTAGAACCTAAACCAAGTACAGAGGTGTGACCCTATACTCTCAGGTACTGAAAAGGCCCAAGTAGGAGGGATGCTTGAGCACAAGAGCTTGAGATAATCCTGGGCAACATGGCCACATCCTAACTCAAGGGATATGTAGCTATTCAGCTACTCAGAGATACAGGTTGCCCTCTGAGTTCAGGCAGTGTTGTAAGACTTTGGATATTATTCCAGATTGGCCTGGGAGGACAGGGAGTGCACCAAGTCTTAGCTCCCCACCCACGGTCACCTCTGAGACTAGGGAAGTACGCCAAAACTTCAGTCCTTACCCATGCTTACCCTCAGAGGTCAGGGAGTACACCGAGGCTTTGAATTCCACCATTGGTCCAACTCTGTGGCCAAAGAATTCACTGAGACTTGGTACCCCAGCCAGAGCACCCTCAGAGGCCAGCAAGTACAGGGAGATTTCAGCCCCACACTGGCAGTTGCCCACAGAGGTCAGGGAGTGAGCAGAGACTCTGGCCCCCACCTGTCTTTATTCCCTAAAACAATTGGTTCTTCAAGAGGGACTGTGTTGTAGTCAGCTGCTGCTCTATTTTCACAGTGAGTTTATTGCTGGATTGGGACAATTGTTGCAGGCAGTAATCAACTCTCTGGAAATACCATCTCCATACAATTACAACCTAGTCTCTTCTGAGCATCAGGAACTCTTCCACAGAAACAAGGTAAACTTAATCAGTGACTAAGTTCTGTGTTAGTAGATCCCAATACAAAAAACAAAAAACAAAAAACATTATATCCCTCAATGAGAGCAACTTAAGTGAAACTGGAAAACAAAACTAAGAGAAGGACTATACATATGTTCAAAGAAGTCAAAGAAGGCACAAGCAGACTCCTGAGTGAATTCCAAGAGAACACAAAGCCTGAGTGAGATGAGGTCGGTTGAGGATGTGGGAGCCATAGAGCTCAATTACGTTTACAGGAGTAGTGCTGGGCTGTTCACAACCTTGGTAAAGAAGCCTCTTTTTCCTAATGGACAACAGAAAGCACAGAGACTCGCAAGTGGTCAAATGCTCTGAATCAAAGACTGAGCTCAACAAAGCTGCCCATCCTTATCACCCACCCCACTTCCCAAGACTTAGAGAACACCACACAAAAGGAACTGGAAAGGATGTGAGGTCCTGAGCAGAGAGGAGTGCTATGAAATGTAGTCTCTAGGACATGACATGGCTATTCTTCAACTCACAGCAGGGGTGAGTACCACCACAAGACCTGGACAAGAGCAAGTCAGCCGAAATTTCACATAGATCAGACAGACGATCTCCGGGCCTCACTCCATACTGAAGAGCTATTGGCATGTTATAGCTGCTTGAGAAGGGGATCACACATAGACACACACAAGCACACACAGACATACACACACATAGGCACACAGATACACACACTCATACACAGAGACACAGACACGCAAATACACACATACACACACAGAGGCACACACAGAGACACACATATATACACACATACACATAGACACTCAGACACACATACAGAAACAGACACACAAATACACAGAGAGGCACACAGAAACATACGCACACATAAACACACAGACACACAAACATACACACATGTCCCCCAGCCTCTCTTAATATACCTATCTTCATTCCACAGAAGGGCTGGGCCCTCACTGCTCCAGGAAGGCAGTCTTAGCCTGGTGAAATGGAGCCTATCTGCCTCTCTGCATCACTTTTGTACAGAACAAAAGAATTCAAGGCCAGACTGTGCCACCTAGCAATTTCCAGGCTAGCCTAGGCTTCACAGTGAAACTTTTCTCAAAGAAAGAAAAGAAAAATACTGATTTTTTTTAACCAAATGAGTTAACGAGCAACATCAAGAACAACCAAACAAGCAAAGTAATTTATGAAATATTTACATTTGACTGGACCTAAAGGAGACACATAATGTGTCCTTCTCCCGGGTGTTTAAAATGAAACAGGGAGGGAAATAAATCCATCACGACGGACATCTACAAATTCAGTGTTCCAAGTCATGGACAAGTGGTGCTAGGTCCTGGAGGAAATAAAATGGCTCAAGTGCAACACATGCAGGGAAGAAAAGACTGCCGGGTATCTAGAATATGCCTCCCCATACCACTGTCTGATGCCCGGCATCTAGAATATGCCTCCCCGTACCACTGTCTGAGGGCTTTACAGCTGTGAGCAGACACCATGGCCAAGGCAACTCTTGTAAAGGACAACATTTAATTGGGGCTGGCTTACAGGTCAGAGATGTAGTCTATTTTCATACATGGAACGGAGTTCATTAGCCAGGCATGGTGACACAGGTTTGATGCAATCCCAGCATTTGGGAAACAGAAGTCAGAGAGTCCCCGTTGGCTATATAGTTACGTTCTTTCTGCAGCTGCACAATCCAATATGATAGTGACTAGCCACATGTGGCTGCTGTGTACTCAAACATAACTAGTGTGATTAATTTCTTCTTTTTTTCAAGACAGGACCTCACTGTGTAGCCCAGCCTGGCCTGGAACTCACTAGGTAGATTAGGCTAGCCTCAAACCCACAGAAATCTGTCTGCCTCTGCCTCCAGGGGATCTGATGTCTTCTTTTGACCTCTGTGTACAGCTGACATTCATATGGTGCACATAAATACATGTAGGCAAACCACTCATACACATAAAAATACATAAGTAAAAATTGCATACAACAGCAGTCCTCTTGCAAAGCTGAGATGGCTATTATACTTTTCCAATATTATTTTTCCTTACTGGCAATTTTTTTTTTTACATTTTTTAAACCTGCAATGTTTGTTTCATGGTATGCCAAACATTAGAAAAGGGTCCAGTGAGACCTCAACTATATGAAAGTCTTTATAAACTTTACACATATCAAAGAAAATGGTGTCATCCTACATTGTGAGTTCATGACTTAAAGACCAACTCATTGTTGGACTTGTTTTTTGAAAGAGATCTCACTATACAGCACAGATGGACCTGAAAAATCTCAATCCTTTTGCTTTAGCTTCCCAGTGATGACACTCTTGGCAATGCCACCATACCCAACTCTCTACTAAAAGTTGCTAAGACAAGAGGCTTTGCTAACTAATAATATTTCATAAGAATTTGGTGAAAGTCTGCACCCAGAGCTGATCCTGTGCCACAGAGCTACATACACAAATACCACCAGGAGAGAGCTGGTCTCCCAGGAGGGTCTACATACCTATGAGCACAGGTAAGACCACCACTTCTCTTCAAATTCCTGGCCCAAGAGGGACACTCCCAGAGGCATCAGGACACAGAAACCAAGGATCAGCTGGGGACAGGATCCTTCTGGTTTCTGTCTGCACCCCAGAGCTGATCCTGTAACATAGCTCTCCATACCCAAATTCCTCCTGGAAAGAACTGGTCTCTCAGGAGTACTGACACACAGGCTTGCAGGACAGACAAGCCACAGTCACAGACAGCCAGACCAGCTAACACCAGACATAACCAGATGGGGAAAGGCAAGAACAAGAACAAAAGCAACAGAAACCAAGGCTACTTGACATCATCAGAACCCAGTTCTCCCACCACAGTGAGCCCTGGTTACCCCATCACACCAGAAAAGCAAGACTCTGATTTAAAATCATATCTCATGAAGATAATAGAGGACTTCAAGGACATAAATAACTCCCTTAAAGAAATACAGGAGAACACAGGTAAACAGCTAGAAGCCCTTAAAGAGGAAACACAAAAATCCCTTAAAGAAGCGGGGCATGGTGGCGCACGCCTTTAATCCCAGCACTCGGGAGGCAGAGGCAGGCGGATTTCTGAGTTTGAGGCCAGGCTGGTCTACAAAGTGAGTTCCAGGACAGCCAGGGCTATACAGAGAAACCCTGTCTCAAAAAATAAAAACAAAAACAAAACAAAAAAACGAGAGAGAGAGAGAGAGAGAGAGAGAGAGAGAGAGAGAGAATGAATCACATAAAGAGTTACAGGAAAACACAATCAAACAGGAAAAGGAAAGGAACAAAATCATTCAGGATCTGAAAATGGAAATAGAAACAATAAAGAAATCACAAACGGAGACAACACTGGAGATAGAAAACCTAGGGAAGAGGTCAGGAGCCATAGGTGCAAGCATCACCAACAGAATACAAGAGATAGAAGAGAGAATCTCAGGTGCAGAAGATACCATAGAAAACATTGAAACAACAGTCAAATAAAATGTAAAATGTAAAAAGCTCCTAACCCAAAACATCCAGGAAATCCAGGATACAATGAGAAGACCAAGCGTAAGGATAATAGAGAAGAGAATGAAGATTCCCAACTTTCAAAAAGGGATGCTCACAGTCAGCTATTGGATGGATCACAGGGCCCCCAATGGAGGAGCTAGAGAAAGTAACCAAGGAGCTAAAGGGATCTGCAACCCTATAGGTGGAACAACAATATGAACTAACTAGGACGCCCTGGAGCTTATATATCTAGCTGCATATGTATCAGAAGAAGGCTTAGTCAGCCATCAGTGGAAAGAGAGGCCGATTGGTCGTGCAAACTTTATCTGCCTCAGTACAGGGGAGCGCCAGGGCCAAGAAGTGGGAGTAGGTGGGTGGGGGAGTGGGTGGGGGAGCCTGTGGGGGACTTTTGGGATAGCATTGGAGATGTAAATGAAATAACTACCTAATTTTAAAAAAAGGAAAAAAATAAAAAAGGGCCAGTAAATATCTTCAACAAAATTATAGAAGAAAACTTCCCTAACCTAAAGAAATAGATGCCTATGAACATACAAGAAGCCCAAACAGACTCGACCAGAAAAGAAATTCCTCCTGTCACATAATAATCAAAACACCAAATGCACCAAACAAAGAAAGAATTTTAAAAGCAGTAAGGGAAAAAGGTCAAGTAACATATAAAGGCAGACCTATCAGAATTACACCAGACTTCCCACCAGAGACTATGAAAGCTAGAAGATCCTGGGCAGATGTCATACAGACCCCAAGAGAGCACAAATGCCAGCCCAGACAACTATACCCAACAAAATTCTCAATTACCAGAGATGGAGAAAACAAGATATTCCATGACAAAACCAAATTTACACAATATCTTTCCACAAATTCAGCCCTACAAAGGATAATAGATGAAAAACATCAACATAAGGAGGTAAACTACACTGTAGAAAAAGCAAGAAAATAATCTTTCAACAAACCCAAATGATAATAATCACACAAACATAAAAATAACAACAAAAATAACAGGAAGCAACAATCACTATTCCTTAATATCTCTTAACATCAATGGACTCAATTCCCTAATAAAAAGACATAGACTAACAGACTGGATACCTAAACAGGACCCAGCATTTTGCTGCATACAGGAAACACAACCTCAGAGTAAAGGGCTGGAAAACAATTTTCCAAGCAAATGGTCCCAAGAAACAAGATGGAACAGCCATTCTACTATCAGATAACGTCATCAAAAAAGATAAGGAGGGACACTTCATACTCATCAAAGGAAAAACCTACCAAGAAGACCTCTCAATTCTGAACATCTGTGCTCCAAAGGCAAGGACACCCACATTCATGAAAGAAACTTTACTAAAGCTCGAAGTACACATTGCACCTCACACAATAATAGTGGGGGACTTGAACACTCTCATCAATGGACAGATCAGGGAAACACAAACTAAACAGAGATACAGTGAAACTAACAGAAGTTATAGACCAAATGGATTTAACAGATATCTATACAACATTTCATCCTAAATCAAAAGAATATACCTTTTCAGCACCTTATGGTACCTTCTCCAAAACCGACCATATAATCAGTCACAAAACAGACCTCAACAGATATAATAAGATTGAAATAATCCCATACCTCCATCCACTACATAAACAAACTCAAAGGAAAAAACCCACATGATCATTTCATTAGATGCTGAAAAAGCATTTAACAAAATTCAACATCCCTTCATGCTAAAAGTCTTGGAAAGACCAGGAATTCAAGGACTGTGGCCTCCCTTCCCCCAGCCTGGAACCTGCTTGCTCAAGGGTGGAGCTACCGGCTCATTCGTCCTGCCACGCCCACTGCTGGAACCTGCCTTTGCTGCCTGGAGGCACACACGTGTTCGTCCTGCTACTGGACCCTGAGTTACTTGGCGGGATATTGGGTTCCCTCCCCCTTCCTTTATAACTGAGTGTCTGAAAATAGTAAAATTGAGCCTTGATCAGAACTTGTTGTCTTGGCTCCATTGTTTCTTCCGCCCCGTCTAGATTCCTCTCTTTTCAGGGAACTGCCATTCTCAGTTGATCCGTTCGTGTTGTGGACTGCGGGCAGGCCGCAACAGTTGGCGCCAGAACTGGGACCTGAAGAATGGCAGAGGGATGCTAAGAGAAACGACTGCTGTGTGGAGCTCCACAAGAAAAAAAAGGATCTTCGTATCGGAGGAGCATCGGAGCAACGGACAGGTACACATGCTAGCGCTAGCCTAAAATTTCAGTTTTGTAAAGTGTTGCTGAGGATGTGGTAGGATACGAATCAAGTTTGAATCAGTGCTGACCCAACACTGTTTCTGCTTGGGGTCAGTAGTTCGTTAATCGGAACTAGATACGGAGACAGGCGGTGTGCCGCAGCTTTTTAGAAAGCTGCTTAGGTGGAAGAAGGAAGGGTTCAAAGTCAGAAATCTTTTAGATAAGATAGATAGCTGTTGTCTATGGTTCAAAGAAGAAGAAACGATAGATTGTGGAACCTGGGAGAAAGTTGGTGAGGCCCTGAAGCGAGTTAGAGTTTGAGATTAAGCTTCAGAGGCTGAGTCTCTTAAGATATTTCTAGTTTAGATAATGATTAATGTGGTTCCTATCCTAAATAGTAAAATTTAAGATAAGATATAAAGCAATGCCTCTTTATTAAAGCGTTAAAGCTTGCTTTAATAGGTATTCATAGGTATTAATTGATATCCAAACTTCGTAATATGATAGTAATGCTTCTAATATTGATTTTAACAGTGATAAATTGTTTTAAACATAGGTTTTGCTTTCCCAAAGTTGTAGATATTATCATAACCTTGCACGAAAACTTAAAAATTATGGTTAAAACTGCCATTGTTCCATTGACTGCAGCTTGCAGTTTGATTGCAAATTTAAGATTAATGCTCAGATTAAAAAGTATTTTACCTTTGAGTCAATACAGGGCTCTGGGCAGTCCCAGAGCAGCTTGTGGCCCTTTCTTTTGTTTTGCAAACAATGCCTAAAAAAGTTTTTCCCTGTGTTCAAGAAAATTTCTTTTTAACAGTGTTACAGATCTATCCAGATGTTTAAAATAATGCTTAAATTCAAAGATTTTTGCTTCTAGTAAACTGGTAATCACTAGAAAATTTTGCCTCTATGTATGGCTAATATAGCTTTACATTATGTAAGAAAAATGTTTATTGTTTCTGCTTCTTTACAAGAAGCCAAAAGTTTTAATCTTTCAGTATATATTGTTTCCTAAGTGGAAAGTATTTTATTAACTAATGCTTCTCAAGGGAAGTTTACCTTAAATCCTTGCTTGTCATTTTTCCAGTTTAGACTAGCTTCTAGCCTTTTAACTTTATGGCAATAGTACATCAGAGACTGTATATTCAGACTTAGTAAAATTAGTCATTTAATAGAGTCATAATGATTTTTCACTCTTCTTCAGTGTGACCAGCCATTCTAACTCAATCTTAGACTGGTCTAATATTCAGTTCAATTATTAGAGATTCCTATATTCTAAATTACCTAGCAAAGTTAATTCAGAGCATTTCCCCCAAGGTCACCAAAGGCTCATCTTGCCTTCACCTTATTTATCCTAAACTTTTTGCAAACTGACATTAAAGGTCAGTCTGCAGCGGAACGCCACTGGCACCCAGTTACTTCTAATTTGAGATTAGCTTTAGTTTTACAATTTGCATCTAAATAAAGTACCTTGACTTCTCCAAACAGAAAATTTACATTGCTACACTCTCATTGTTTAGAATTCTTCCTTTTCTCAAGCAGGTCAATCTACATTCTCCGGTTCTCAGCCCCTAAGAGCAAACAGGTGGTACTGCTAATCTCCCTTCCAAGGACATCCCAGCATGTGGCTTTTCAGTCTAAGATAAGATTTAGATTTACCAGGAGAGCTAGGGAAGTAGAAATTTCATATATATTTACAGAGATTAGTTCTTATTTTGATAGAGATGGGCTTAGTCCCTTAGCTGGCCTCTGGCTTTTCACCCTTGTCCTTAGTTCCTCAGGCTATTGGAAATAACAGAGATGAAGAGGAAAGACTTTCAGCTCCTATTTTAACCAAAATTAATGGTGTTAATACTGACATAATTCTTGTCTAGGCCTTGCTAAATCTGAGGTTGACAAGTCTCATATAGAGACCGCGCATAACTCAGAACTGCGATACTGATTCATAATCATATGAATACAGTAAGGTTACCGCTTGGCACAGGAGATTACTGCGGAAGGAAGGTCCAGCTTGACCGTTTCTGAGTTCCCTGTGCGACACACCTGATTTGAAAGAGGTTGGTATCTGACTCCAGCTAAAAACCAAAAATACTTAAGGCTCTGCCTCCCCTCCCCAAAAGATACCAAGAGCCACAGATGTGAGTTGTTATAATGCTCACGGGAGGAATCAGGTCAATGTCCACCCAAGTCAAGGTTAAAGGCCCACTCATCTATGGATGAAAAGAATCATTTGATCACCTCTGTTAAGCATTGCCTATTTAAACTTAATTAATAGGGGGGAGAGAGGTTGGAGACCTTGCTGTTGTAAGAGCAAGCCCTTCACTGCCTCCCACCCAAATAAAAAGCCAACTGGCCTTGTACTAAACAGCTGGTCTTACCCCCTTCTCACTGTTTCCCCTGCCTGTCATCAAAAATTGCGGAGGATTATCAGCTCAGTGTTATTCTAAATTTGTTTAGTTAAACTCAGCCAGGGTTCCAACGCCCTACTTAAAATGCAAACAGGTAGCTACCTATTCAGCACTAATTAGCATTATAAAGTCAGAGCCTACAGCCCAGCGCTGCTATTCTGTCAGTGCTATAAAGACAGTCTTAGCCAAATACAGTTTACCATTAGAAAAGTTAGGGAATCCCACGGAAACAGGTTTTTTCTTTAGCCCTAAGAACTCAGGCAGAACTATTGAACATAGATAATTTTTCTGCCTCAGGACACCCCCTTTTTTTTCTTTTTTCTTTTTGTTTTGTTAACTAATGGGAGGAAATGTGGCCTCCCTTCCCCCAGCCTGGAACCTGCTTGCTCAAGGGTGGAGCTACCGGCTCATTCGTCCTGCCACGCCCACTGCTGGAACCTGCCTTTGCTGCCTGGAGGCACACACGTGTTCGTCCTGCTACTGGACCCTGAGTTACTTGGCGGGATATTGGGTTCCCTCCCCCTTCCTTTATAACTGAGTGTCTGGAAATAGTAAAATTGAGCCTTGATCAGAACTTGTTGTCTTGGCTCCATTGTTTCTTCCGCCCTGTCTAGATTCCTCTCTTTTCAGCGAACTGCCATTCTCAGTTGATCCGTTTGTGTTGTGGACTGCGGGCAGGCCACAACAAAGGACCATACCTAAACATAGTAAAAGCAATATACAGCAAACCAATAGCCAATATCAATCTAAATGGAGAGAAACTTGAAGCAATCCCACTAAAATCAGGAACTAGACAAGGTTGACCTCTCTCTCCCTGTCTATTAAATATAGTACTTGAAGCTCTAGCTAGAGCAATTAGACCACAAAAGGAAGTCAAAGGGATACAAATTGGAAAGGAAGAAGTCAAAACATCACTATTTGCAGATGATATAATATAGTATACTTAAGTGACCTAAAAAATTCCACCAGAGAACTCTGACAACTCAAAAATCAACTTCAGCAAAGTTGCTGGATATAAAATTAACTCAAACAGATCAGTAGCCTTCCTATACTCAAAGGATAAACAAGCTGAGAAAGAAATTAGGGAAATGACACCCTTCACAATAGTCACAAACAATATAAGTATCTTGGTGTGACTCTAGCCAAACAAGTGAAAGATCTCTATGACAAGAACTTCAAGTCTCAGAAGAAAGAAATGGAAAAAGATCTCAGAAAATGGAAAGATCTCTCATGCTCATGGATTAGCAGGATTAATATAGTAAAAATGGCCATCTTGCAGAAAGCAATATACAGATTCAAGGCAATCCCCATCAAAATTCCAACTCAATTCTTCATAGAGGTAAAAAGAGCAATTCTCAAATTCATCTGGAATAACAAAAAAACTTAGGATAGTGAAAACTATTCTCCACACTAAAAGAACTTCTTGGGGAATCAGTACCCTGGACCTCAAGCTGTATTACAGAGCAATAGTGATAAAACTGCATGATACTGGTACAACGACAGACAGGTAGGTCAATGGAATAGAATTGAAGACCCAGAAATGAACCCACACACCTACGATCACTTGATTTTTGACAAAGAAGCTAAAACCACCAGTGGAAAAAAAGACAGCATTTTCAACAAATGGTGCTGGTTCAACTGGCAGTCAACATGTAGAAGAATGCAAATTGATCCATTCTTATCTCCTTGAACAAGTGGATCAAGTCCAAGTGAATCAAGGACTTCCGTATAAAACCAGATACACTCAATCTAATAGAAGGGAAAGTGGGGAGAAGTCCCGAACACATGGGCACAGGGGGAAAGTTCCTGAACAGGACATCAATGGCTTATGCGCTAAGATCAAGAATTGACAAATGGGACCTCATAAAATTGCAAAGCTTCTGTAAGGCAAAGGACACTGTCAATAGGACAAAACGACAACCAACAGACTGGGAGAAGATCTTTGTCAATCCTACATCTGATAGAGAACTCATATCTAATATATACAAAGAACTCAAGAAGTTAGACTCTAGAGAACCAAATAACCCTATTAAAAATGGGGAACAGAGCTAAACAGAGAACTCTCAACTGAGGAAACTCGAAGGGCTCAGAAAACCTAAAGAAATGTTCAACATCTTTAGTCATCAGGGAAATGCAAATCAAATCAACCCTGAGATTCCACCTCACACCAGTCAGAATGGCTAAGATGAAAAACTCAGGTGACAACAGATACTGGCGAAGATGTGGAGAAAGAGGAACACTCCTGCATTGCTGGTGGGATTGCAAGCTAGTTCAACCACTCTGGAAATCAGTCTGGCAGTTCCTCAGAAAATTGGACATAGTACTACCTGAGGACCTAGTTACACCACTCCTGGGCATATACCCAGAAGATGCTCCACTATATAATAAGGACACATGCTCCACTATGTTCATAGCAATCATATTTATAATAGCCAAAAGCTGGAAACAACCCAGATATTCCTCAGCAGGGAATGGATACAGCAAATGTGGTATATTTACACAATGGAGTACTACTCAGCCATTAAAAACAATGACTTCATGAAATTCACAGGCAAATGGATGGAACATCCTGAGTGAGGTGACTCAGTCACAAAGGAACAAACACGGTAAGTATTCATTGATAGGTGGATATTAGTCTAAAAGTTCGGATTACCCAAGATTTAATTCACAGACCATATGAAGCCTAAGAAGAAGACCAAAATGTGGATGCTTCAGTGCTTTTTAGAAAAGTGAGCAAAATACTCATAGGAGGAAGTATGGAGACAACGTGTTGAGCAGAGACTGAAGGAAAGGCCATCCAGAGACTGCCCCACTTGGGGATCCATCACATATACAGCCACAAAACCCAGACACTATTGTGAATGCCAGGAAGTGCTTGCTGATAGAAGCCTGATATGGCTGTCTCCTGAGAGGCTCTGCCAGAGCTTGACAAATACAGAGGAGAAAGCTCTCAACCAACCATTGGACTGAGCTCAGGGGTCCCCAATGGAGGAGTTGGAGAAGGGTCTGAAGGAGCTGAGGAGATTTGAAGCCTCATGGAGGGAGCAACACTATCAACAGGCCAGATCTCCTGGAGCTTCCATGGACTGGACCACCAACCAAAGAATACACATGGAGACACCCATGACTCCATCACAGATGTGGCAGAGGATGGCCTTGTTGGACATCAGTGGGAGAAGAGATGTTTGATGCCCCAGTGTAGGGGAATGCCAGGGCAGAAGGATAGGAGTGTGGGGGAGCACCCTCACAGAGGTGGCAGGAGGGGAATGGAATAAGGGAGTTCCAAAGGGGAGACCTAGAAAGGGGGAAACATTTGAAATGTAAATTTTTTTTAAAATCTAAGAAAAATTAATTAATTAATTAATTAATTTAAAAAAAGGATTTGGTGAAGGTTCAAAAAGTATTTACATATACAATAGACAACAAGAGATTCAAGCTATTCCTATTATGTTTCCAACATATGATTCCAGATGTCTCAAGAGGATATTTATATATAAAAATATATAAACATGTACAAATACATAAATATACACATATATACTAATGTAGTTATACATACATAAATATACATATGTACACACATAAACACACATGAGTACAATCATAATCGTATATATAGATATATGATACATATATAGATACTAAATACACACATATATATATACAAACATAAATACATACATATATACACACAACAATGGAAGTATACAAACATAGACACTTGTATACAAGCATAAATGTATAGAAGTGCACACACACAAACATAAATATACCTCTTTAAACACAGATAAATATATACATATTGTACTGGCAAGTTTTGTGTCAACTTGACACAGGCTGGAGTTATCACAGAGAAAGGAGCTTCAGTTGGGGAAATGCCTCCTTGAGATCCAGCTGTAAGGCATTTTCTCAATTAGTGATCAAGGGGGGAGGTCCCCTTATGGGTGGTGCCATCTCTGGGCTGGTAGTCTTTGTTCTATAAGAGAGCAGGCTGAGCAAGCCAGGTGAGGCAAGCCAGTAAGGAACATTCTCCCATGGCCTCTGCATCAGCTCCTGCTTTCTGACCTGCTTGAGTTCCAGTCCTGACTTCCTTTAGCGATGAACAGCAGTGTGGAAGTGTAAGCTGAATAAACCCTTTCCTCCCCAACTGCTTCTTGGTCATGATGTTTGTGCAGGAATAGAAACCCTGACTAAGACACATGTGGACATAAATATACATATAATGCACACATCTACACACATAAACATACACATGTGCATACATAAATGTTCACATGCACAAGCATAACTATATGCATGTACACAGATGTAAGTATGCACATATGCATGAGTACTCAAATGAACACACATAAATATACACATAAGAATAATGGACATAAACACGAACACACATAATATTTATACATTCACAAATAAATATACACATACATTCACACATAACTATTATATACACGTGTAACTTTATTTTTTTCAATGTCTACTTTTAATGATGGTTCTCAAATGCTTTAACCTCCCTTCTATCCCACCATCCACCAGAGGTAATGGAAAAAATACAGGGGAAGTGGACCTGTTTAGAAAGGTTCTTTGGAGCAACTCCCATCTGTGTTGTCAGGAAATAGGCAGTTCAGTTCACAGGTCAGCAGCAGCAGCTCCATCCACTCACAAACACTTCACGGATACACCATGAGTCCAGTTCAGTAGAGTCTGAATAGCAAACACAAATCAGCAGCAGTGGCCTTACCTAGCAGAGACAGCCAGGGCTCAGCCTCCACACAAGTCAACAGGAGGGATCAGGGCCTGGAGATGCCTGGAGAAGTTCTCTGCTGTGCCTATCAGCAAAGCAAAGGTCAGCAAAGACGTGAGACCAAGAAACATTCAGCTATGCAAGCAGCCAAGCTCAGCCTCCATCACTATTGGTCAAGACCTTTTCATACTCCCTTCAAACATCACGTGTCCTCCATGGGTCTTGCCTCAGCACGTGAGCCTGTCTCACTCTGCCAATCAGCCCGAGTCTGTGGAAGCAGCAAAAAAACTGCAACATCATCAAAAGTTTTTTTGACTTGTTTTTCTCTATGGAGTCCTGACAAATAGAGTGGATCAATACATGCATGTCATTAGTGAAGAATCCTTCATCACGTGTCCTTTCACGTGCTTGCTTTAGCAGAACATTCTTTCTCCTGTGTCTGCTTCCGTGAAACGTTCCTTCAGGAGTCTGCCTCAGTCTTTCACTTGTGTCCACTTCAGGAAAACACTCCTTCACAGTTTTGCCCCAGTAAAACATCGTCCAACACAACTGACTTTCCAAAGAACCCTTAAGCATCCACTTCACACAAGTACATACACAGTAATATACGCATGTATACACATAAACATAAGTATGCACACATGTACATACACACATAAATGTACATGTGTACACAAAGATAATTGTATGCATGCACACATAAATATACACATTTACCCAAACATAGATAAGCATATTTTTAGATATAACTTCATACATAAATATACACATGAATATACATATAAGTATACACATATACAAAGACATAAAATACCCACATGCATACACAAATATACATGACTATACATGTAAATATACACAGACATAAATATACCCATATGCACACAAGCATATGCATGTACACACATAAATATACTCACATACACTCTGTTTTTCCCGTTTTCCTAGTCACTTTCCAGTTTTTTTAAAATTAGGTATTTTCTTCATTTACATTTCCAATGCTATCCCAAAAGTCCCCCATACCCTCCCCTCCACTCCCCTACTCACCCACTACCACTTCTTGGCCCTGGCGTTCCCCTGTACTGAGGCATATAAAATTTGCAAGACCAATGGGGCTCTCTTTCCAATGATGGCAGACTAGGTCATCTTCTGATACATATGCAGCTAGAGACATGAGCTCTGGGGGTACTGGCTAGTTCATATTGTTGTTCCACCTATAGGGTCACAGACCCCTTTAGCTCCTTGGGTACTTTCTCTAGCTCCTCCATTGGGGGCCCTGTGATCCATCCAATAGCTGACTGTGAGCATCCACTCTGTGTTTGCTAGGCCCCGATATAGCCTCACAAGAGACAGCTATATCTGGGTCCTTTCAGCAAAATCTTGCTAGTGTATGCAATGGTGTCAGCATTTGGAGAGTGATTAGGCGAGGATGTGGAGAAAGAGGAACACTCCTCCATTGTTGGTGGGATTGCAAGCTTGTACAACCACTCTGGAAATCAGTCTGGTGGTTCCTCAGAAAATTGGACAAAGTACTACCAGAGGATCCCGCAATACCTCTCCTGGGCATATATCCAGAAGATGTTCTAACTGGTAAGAAAGACACATGCTCCAGTATGTTCATGGCAGCCTTATTTATAATAGCCAGAAGCTGGAAAGAATCCAGATGCCCCTCAACAGAGGAATGGATACAGAAAATGTGGTACATTTACACAATGGAGGACTGCTCAGCTATTAAAAAGAATGAATTTATGAAATTCCTAGGCAAATGGGTGGACCTGGAGGGCATCATTCTGAGTGAGGTAACCCAATCACAAAAGAACTCACATGATATGTACTCACTGATAAGTGGATATTAGCCCAGAAACTTAGAATACCCAAGATACAAGATACAATTTGCAAAACACATGGAACTCAAGAATAATGAAGACCAAAGTGTGGACACTTTGCCCCTTCTTAGAATTGGGAACAAAACACCCATGGAAGGAGTTACAGAGACAAAGTTTGGAGCTGAGATGAAAGGATGGACCATCTAGAGACTGCCATACCCGGGGATCCATCCCATAATCAGCCTCACATACACTCTTAAATATCCACATGTACACAGGTAAATATTCACATGTACACACACATAGTTGAAGTTGAAACTTAAAAGTTTTTGGAAAGTCTCATATTGGAAGGTGTTTTGCTGGGTCAAACACATGAAAGGACAGTTAGCTGGAGCAGATACAGGTGAAAGGATGTTCTGCTAAAGCAAGCGTGTGAAAGGACATGTGATGAAGGATCCTTCGCTAACAACAAGCTTGTATTGGTCTGCCTTACATTCTATAATTGAGCTCCATTCTTTGGGACTCCACAGAAACTCACCAAAACCTTTGGGTGGTGTGCTGTTGCTTCTTGCCACTTCTGTGGACTTGGGCTGATTGGCAGAGTAATGTTAGCTAAGATAGACACATGTGCTGCATGTGCTGAGGCCAGACTTGTGGAGGACATGTGATGTCTGCAGAGAGTCTAAATAGGACTCCATGCACAATGACAGAGGCTGAGCTTGGCTTGCTTATAGAGCTAGCTGTGCAATGCTTATTGGTCTCGCATCTTTGCCGATCTTCACTTTACTGAGAGAGGAACAGCCGAGAACTTTTCCTGGCATTCCTGTTGGCCCTGGTCCCTCCTGTTGACTCGTGCTCTGGCTGAGGCATGGCTATCTCTGTTAGGGAGTGCCACTGTTGTTGATTCATATTTGCTATCCTGTTTTCTACTGAACTAGACTGCTGTTATATCCATGAAGTGTTTGCCAGTGGATCAAGTCTCCTCTGCTAACCTGTAAACTGAACTGCTGGTTTCCTGACAAAGCAGATGGGATCTGCTCCAAATAGCTCCACTTCCCCCATAAACTTTCTTTTCTACTGGTGGGTGGTGGGCTAGAAGGGAGGTTAAAGCATTTAAGAACCATCATTAGAAGTCTTAGAAAAAAATTAGTTACACTTAGTGTTGGCTTGTGGTTAAGGGCTGTTGGAAGCTCTTTCAGAAAACCCAAGTTTGGTTCCCAGGGCCCTGTTGGGCAGTTTCCTTTTGCCTGTAACTCCAGCTCTAGGAATCCAGTATCCCCAGCCTCCAGGCACAGCACTCATGTGCACATACCACACATGAACACATCATTTTTAAAAAAGCAAATGTATTCTTCACCTTTTAACCAAAATGGCTTTAAAAAGAGTATTATCAAGTTACAGAAAAATAATATTGTTATATACTATTCATGATCTTAGCACCCAGTCTATACATACTTAGTGAAATATTAAAACCCTGACCATGAAGTTAAGAGAGAAAAGGGTGCTCACGGTAGTCAGCATTTCTAGACAACGCCACACAGGAGTTCTTGCCAATGACTCCACACCACTGTACATGTAAACAGTCTAGAAGCACACAGACCTTTAGCAAAGCCACTGATGTAACACAACACTTTCCATACTTGCAATGAATGCATAGAAGATGATGTTTTAAAGCTGCCATGCATAGCTCTCTATAGCAACCAGAACCTAAGGACAGGGCTACCACAGTCACAGGCCACCAAGGAGACGCACTTCAGTTTCCTGAGAGGCGAGGGAGCACTTGAACAAAGAATAGTCCACACTCATGGGCAAAAGGAGCCAATCCAGGGTAGATGTCAACTGTCCCTTAATCTTTTTTCCCTAAGCGTAGAAAAAAAAATGACAAAGAAAGGTGGAGAGGGCAGGGGTAGAGGGAGAAGTATTTTCTTTTTTTTAAATTTTTAATATTTTTTATTACATATTTTCCTCAATTACATTTCCAATGCTATCCCAAAAGTCCCCCATAGCACCCCCCACTTCCCTACCCACCCATTCCCATTCTTTTGGCCCTGGCATTCCCCTATATTGGGGCATATAAAGTTTGCAAGTCCAATGGGCCTCTCTGAGAAGTATTTTCAAAATCAGATTATTTGAAGTAGGAAGACCCACACTGAATTCAGGCAACACCTGGCTGCAGCCCACAGAAAAGGACACAGAAGAAGAAACCTTTGCTTTTTGCCTGCGTGTCCTCACCCTCACTGGCAAGTTCACCTACCCTGTTGCTGAGGAACTCCTTCACCAGCAATAGAAACAACTTCTTCAGGATTCCAAGGCAGACTGAAGATCAGTTGCTCCCCAGGAATCCTTCAGGACCATAGCACCAGATTAGGACTGCTGAAACAGCCAGCCTACAGACTGGACAACTACCAGTTCTCAGCCTTACACCTAAGACAGTCATTGCTGGAGTACTCTGGACCACAGGGTTCACGGCACATCACTGTTCCAGTGTGACACTCCCAAATGCACTGTCACTGTCCAAGTCACTGCCAGTTCTCTCCAGGGGCACACCCCAAATGCATTGTCACTGCCTAGGTTCTCAGGGAACATATGGTCCTATCTTTCAGGTCCTGGTTTGATCTACAACGTATGACCTAGAAGCACCTTTGGACCCTCATCATGGCCAGCATCCAACAGGACCTAGACAAGACAGGGAAGAAAGGTTCAGCACCCAGAAGTAGACAGACACAGGCCCTGGGCGCTCCTGTTTGGGAAGAGCTTTACTAGACCTTCTTTGTCTTCCAAGGCACTTTTCCCTTTTTGTCTCCAGCCCTGGTTCTGTCTGCTGGGCGATTCTGCAAGGTCAAGGAGCACAAGGAGTTTGCCCCACCCAGGCTGGTCTTGATTGTTACAGACATGATTGTGTTACCTAGAGTCTAAAAGGCAGGGATTTTTCAATGTCACATTGCATCTATTGCCTTAAAGTTAGTCATCCCTTTCTACCTCTGTCTGAAGGCATCCATGCCTCATTTGAACTCACTCTTCCTTGTGGTCCCTCAGGGAGGCAAATTCCAAGCAACACACCCTCCAGCTGAGGTCACCGTCAGCTTTCCTCCCAGAGGCCCAGTCTCCCCTTCATCTTGCAGGCATCTAACTAACACTGTACTGGTATTGAATGTCTCGTGTAAACTAGCAATGGACCATTTTCATCACAAACAAACCAACACATAAATATATGTCTGCAGCCAATGCTCTTAATGGCTGTGCCATCTCTCCAGTGTTCATGGAGGATTTCCACTTGTATCGCCCCTGGTCTTGGAAATTTTCCTCAGAGTTCTGTACAGAAAATAAAAAAGCAGTGTTAGTTCCATAAAGTGCTGCATTTGTGATTTTTGAGAAGGTTGCTGTATGCATTCTTGGTATTCAATCAATATTATTCCGTTAATATCTTATTAAAAAGCAGACTATCATTTTCTAAGCTGGAATCTGTTATTAAGCCAAGTTAAGTGTGAGACAGCAATTTAACAGAACATATTCTTTTATTTTGGTGTAAAATGCAGGAACATGACTTTATACATTTTTTTTTAACCATCAGGCAAAAGAGCATTGCTTAATCGTGATAGACTTTCTTCACTGAAGTCTTTATGTTGGGCTCCATGGCACACACTTGCCTGCCTTGGCCAATTACTTCATCCTTACTTGTCAGATGAAGAAACTGAGACTTAGGGATGACACAAGGTAAGTGAGCAGATTTGAGCCCACGTATGGCCAGCATGCACTGTGGCACAGTGACTCAGAAAGCACTTGATGTCATAAGAGGGGACTGAAATCCTGGACACCCATGCGCCTGGATCTCTGCAGGTGTCTGTCTGGAAGCAGCTCTTCATTCTTCATTTACTTCAGAAGCTCGCACCCTCTGCTCCCGGGAAGACACTTTGCTAGTAAAGTTTGGAGAATAAAAAGGCAAATGAGCTCAGTCCCCTTTCCTAGAGCACTGCCTGGTCGCACACAGTTAAGAAAGATCGCTCTCCCTGACCCGCTTCAGCCTACACAGTTCCACCTTAGATCGACTGACGTACAGGCAGCTTGTTTTTTCCTTGGTTCGGGGGTTCTCTGCTGAGAAATGAATTTCTGCCATGAAGGGACAGGTAAGCTGGATAGGCAGGCTGACCCTCTGATGGTCTTGTTCTTTGAGTATTTGCTCAATTTTTTTTTCAATTGGATGTTGACTCTTGAAGGCCTTGTCATTTTTTTTTTTTTAGTCCTTTGCTTGAGCAATGGCTACATAAAGACCATGTCCTCCAACTTGGATATCTAAGTGGATGTGCTGTGCAAACCTTAAAATGTTGGGGACCTGGCCTGCTTGAAAAATAGCTCATTCCTTTCCTTGGTTTTTCTTTGCTTTATTGCTTTCCCAGACTCTCCCTCCCTCCCTCCCTCCCTCCCTCCCTCCCTCCCTCCCTCCCTCCATGAGCGAGGTGGTACACCTTCTTCATCTACCTTTTGTGTCTACACTCTTGTTCTTATAATAACAATAAATTGTGTGCTAACAATTACTCTGATACCTAAACCACAGAAAGACCCATCAAAGATAGAGAACTTCAGACCAATTTCCCTTATGAATATAGATGCAAAAATACTCAATATAATTCTCACTAACCGAATCCAAGAACACATTAAAGCAATCATCCATCCTGACCAAGTAGGTTTTATTCCAGGGATGCAGGGATGGTTTAATATACAGAAATCCTCAACGTAATCCACTATATAAACAAACTCAAAGACAAAAATCACATGATCATCTCATTAGATGCGGAGAAAGCATTTGACAAAATCCAACACCCATTCATGATAAAAGTCTTGGAAAGATCAGGAATTCAAGGCCCATACCTAAACATGATAAAAGCAATCTACAGCAAACCAGTAGCCAACATCAAAGTAAATGGTGAGAAGCTGAAAGCAACCCCACTAAAATCAGGGACTAGACAAGGCTGTCCACTTTCTCCCTACCTATTAACATTGTACTTGAAGTCCTAGCCAGAGTAATTTGACAACAAAAGGAGATCAAGGGGATACAAATTGGAAAGGAAGAAGTCAAAATATCACTTTTTGCAGATGATATGATAGTATATATAAGTGACCCTAAAAATTCCACCAGAGAACTCCTAAACCTGATAAACAGCTTCAGTGAAGTAGATGGATATAAAATTAACTCAAACAAGTCAATGGCCTTTCTCTATACAAAGGATAAACAGGCTGAGAAAGAAATTAGGGAAACAACACCCTTCTCAATAGTCACAAATAATATAAAATACCTTGGAGTGACTCTAACTAAAGAAGTGAAAGATCTGTTTGATAAGAACTTCAAGTCTCTGAAGAAAGAAATTAAAGAAGATCTCAGAAGATGGAAAGATCTCCCATGCTCATGGGTTGGCAGGATCAATATAGTAAAAATGACTATCTTGCCAAAAGCAATATACAGATTCAATGCAATCCCCGTCAAAATTTCAACTCAATTCTTCAACAAATTAGAAAGGGCAATCTGCAAATTCATCCGGAATAACAAAAAACCTAGGGTAGGAAAAACTCTTCTCAAGGATAAAAGAACCTCTTTGGGAATCACCATGCTTGACCTAAAGGTGTACTACAGAGCAATTGTGATAAAAACTGCATGGTAGTGGTATAGCGACAGACAAATAGACCAATGGAATAGAATTGAAGACCCAGAAATGAACCCTATGGTCACTTGATCGTTGACAAGGGAGCTAAAATCATCCAGTGGAAAAAATGACAGCATTTTCAACAAATGGTGCTGGCACAACTGGCGGTTAACATGTAGAAGAATGCGAATTCCTATCTCCTTGTACTAAGGTCAAATCTGCGTGGATCAAAGAACTTCACATAAAACCAGAGACACTGAAACTTATAGAGGAGAAAGTGGGGGAAAGCCTCAAAGATATGGGCACAGAGGAAAAATTCCTGAATAGAACAGCAATGGCTTGTGCTGTAAGATCGAGAGTCGACAGATGGGACCTCATAAAATTGCAAAGCTTCTGTAAGGCAAAAGACACCGTCAATAAGACAAAAAGGCCACCAACAGATTGGGAAAGGATCTTACCTATCCTAAATCAGATACAGGACTAATATCCAATATATATAAAGAACTTAAGAAGGTGGACTCCAGAAAATCAAATAACCCCATTAAAAAATGGGGCTCGAGCTAAACAAAGAATTCTCACCTGAGGAATACCGAATGGCTGAGAAGCACCTGAAAAAATGTTCAGCATCCTTAATCATCAGGGAAATGCAAATCAAAACAACCCTGAGATTCCACCTCACACCAGTCAGAATGGCTAACATCAAAAATTCAGGTGACAGCAGATGCTGGCGAGGATGTGGAGAAAGAGGAACACTCCTCCATTGCTGGTGGGATTGCAAGCTTGTACAACCACTCTGGAAATCAGTCTGGTGATTCCTCAGAAAATTGACATAGTACTACCGGAGGATCCCGCAATACCTCTCCTGGGCATATATCCAGAAGATGTTCCAAACGGTAAGAAGGACACATGCTTCACTATGTTCATAGCAGCCTTATTTATAATAGCCAGAAGCTGGAAAGAATCCAGATGCCCCTCAACAGAGAAACGGATACAGAAAATGTGGTACATTTACACAATGGAGTAGTACTCAGCTATTAAAAAGAATGAATTTATGAAATTCCTAGGCAAATGGATGGACCTGGAGGGCATCATCCTGAGTGAGGTAACCCAATCACAAAAGAACTCACATGATATGTACTCACTGATAAGTGGATATTAGCCCAGAAACTTAGAATACCCAAGATATAGGATACAATTTGCGAAGCACATGAGACTCAGGAGGAAAGAAGACCAGGGTGTGGACGCTTTGCCCCTTCTTAGAATTGGGAGCAGAATGCCCATGGAGGGAGTTGCAGAGCCAAAGTTTGGAGCTGAGACGAAGGGGTGGACCGTCTAGAGACTGCCATATCCGGGGATCCATCCCATAATCAGCCTCCAAACGCTGACACCATTGCATACACTAGCAAGATTTGCTGAAAGGACCCTGATATAGCTGTCTCTTGTGAGACTATGCTGGGGCTTGGCAAATACAGAAGTGGATGCTCACAGTCAGCTATTGGATGGATTACAAGGCCCCCAATGGAGGAGCTAGAGAGAGTACCCAAGGAGCCCAGGGAATCTACAACCCTATGGGTGGAACAACAATATGAACTAACCAGTGCCCCCCCCCCCCCGGAGCTCCTGTCTCTAGCTGCATATGTATCAGAGGAGGCCCATTGGTCGTGCAGACTTTATATGTCTTAGTGCAGGGGAACGCCAGGGCTGGGAAGTGGGAGTGGGTAGGTGGGGGTGTGTGTGGGGGTGTGTGGGACTTTTGGGATAGCACTGGAGATGTGAATGAAGAAAGTACCTAATTAAAATAAAATAAAATAAACTACCTTTAAAAAAATTGTGTGCTAACCCATTGACCTGAAAGTATATTTGCACCTTCATGAAAATCAAATGTACTGTCACGTAAACTCCTCTGGTGCTTAGAAAATTTTATTGATGCTCTGGGGGAGTTTCTCTTTACATATAGCTGACTTGTGTGTGCAGACACTCTTCCTCTGTTCTTAACACATTTAGAAAATAGCCAATCTACCATGTAAGCGTTTCCTTTATTAGGATGCCATTATTAATCCTCTCTTCAGCCTTGGCTCATTTTCAAGCCTGGGTAATCACAGCTCTTTTAACTATCCTGCACAGCTCTTAGTTTTCAAAGCCTTTAATCAGCTTCATGGCTTCCTTCAGTGCCTCCCGAGCTCTCCAGTTTCCTCTTTGGTTGCTGCACGGAGATCTGGACTCAGAACCTTAATAAGTTTCCAGCCAGTCTGAGCATGATGGTTCTGCATATCACTGTAATTCGTGAATCGTGATATTGTGTTCAAGAATGGGATGTACAGGCAGGTACTCATCAGCTGACCCTCTCCAGGTGACACAAACTTTAGCATTAGATTCTAAGCAAATGATGTGTTCACCAGGTGACAGTGAAGTACAGCAGAAGGTCCCCTAAATACCATATAACTTGGATAATACCAAGGGTCGAGAATTTCAATAGTTTATTATTCTATATTTTCCAGTCTTAACTTTAATAGAGATACTAAAATTATGGAGTCTTAAGGAAGAAATAAAATGGTTAGTAAGAATAAAATTATGAAGCCTTACAAGTAATAAAAGTTCAAACTATAGCGAAACATCCCTTGTTTGTTGTCAGATTTAAAAATTTTTTGGATAATGCAGAAAATAACACTCTCCAAACACTGTTGGAAGAACAGGGCAACAGAGGAGTGCTTAAGTAATGTGTGTTAAAAGTTGCAGTGTGTATATTACCACCGCCCCCAGCATCTCTGCCTGTAGAAAAGTATTCTATGAACATGTGGAAGTTCACAAAGTTACATAGACTTTACTGAGCTACTAAGGTAGCAAGACTGTGCTATGAAATAAGGAATAAGCCAGCTAAGGAACTGTATGAAACAGCAGAAGAAACTAAGAAATGAATATCAATATTAAAGATGTCTGTGCACCGGTGCAGGGTATGTGTGTGCCTCATTATCCTAAACTGGCCTTGAACTCTTAATCCTCCCGGCTCTGCCTCTGTGGTGCTGGGATCACAGATGCAGCACCAGACCTGGCTCCTCCCTGGTTTATAGAAAGTCTTTACTGGATACTATTTTTATATAAAGCATTGATTTTAAAAGTACACATATGTATGTATTAATGTGTGTGTGTGTGAGAGAGAGAGAGAGAGAGAGAGAGAGAGACAGAGAGAGAGAAGCAAAATCTGAACAAGTAAGACTCAGCAGTTCTTAGATGGATTGGAAAACTGTGTTCATGTGACTTCTATCCACAATTTGGAAAGACAGACAAATGAATACGAAGAACCACAGCACACCAGGGCAAAAAAATGCACATATAAAAATATGCGGAAGCTGGTACTAGGATTCTTGTACTAGATACATCATGTCTATATTTTAAGCAAAGATTGAAAGCTGTATTGAAAGGTAGAAATCTTGTGTGTGTGTGACCATTGGAGTGTGACCATTGGAGCACATATGCAAGGATTTTAGAACTACCAGGTCAAGGACTTTAATAAAATTTATGCTAAAGAATCTAGGGGGGAAAGCAGACAACATCAAAGAAAAGGAGGGTGATATGAATAGAGAAGCTCTAAGAAAATATACGACAAAGATCAAGCATGCTGTAAAAAGAAATGGAGACTGTCCTCAAGGTATTGGTTAGAGGTTGGCCAGGACTGAAAACAGCGTCTGAAGATAGAGCCATCTGCCAAAACTGAGAAGAAAAAAGAAGAATACGTGGACAGACTGGCCGAGGTCAACAAGGAGATAAAAACTAAGCATGAAGGCAGCATCAGAAGAAAGAAAGGAGAAGGAGAAATATTGAAAGCAGCATCGACAAACTTGAAGCAAACTTGAGTATTTGAAGCAAAAAAGGAAAACTTCACGTTAAGGTCAGATGCCAGACACAGACGTAGGGAATTCAGGAAATACCACACAGGACCAATGCCCAGAGCAACACTAACAGCAGTGACAGCCAAACTACAGCTATGTCATCAGATTAAAGTGACAAAGCTGGGAGTCTTGATCAAAGCCAGAGGGGACATTTTCCCCACTGGGGAGGAGAGATAAGTCCATCTGATGTCTCCAAAACCACACAGGAGGAGAGAGAGGTGAGCACGCAGTGGGCTAGGGAGAACCGGGCAACTGAGGCTTCCACATGCCAGATATACAATCTCAGTGTTGACACGGTTGGCAGAATGTGAGTCACTTAACCTCAGAGCCATAGTTCCCTCTTCACAGAGGGGCAGGACTATTGGGAGTAGAGATGAAGCGCAGAATGTGAGGGTTTCCGGGGTCCATGACTGGTTGTGGTGCTGCTGATTATCCTACTCAGCCGGGCTGTCAGTCACATGACAGAAGAATAAACAAATGTCAAGGCTGGTGACAGAATAAACTTCTCCGAACACATTGTCCCAGGCAGGAACGGGGCACTGCTGAGTAATGATAGGACTCTCTCTCTGTCTCTGTCTCTGTCTCTGTCTCTGTCTCTGTCTCTGTCTCTGTCTCTCTCTGTCTCTGTCTCTCTCTGTCTCTCTGTCTCTGTCTGTCTCTCTCTCTGTCTGTCTCTCTCTCTGTCTGTCTCTCTCTCTGTCTCTCTGTCTCTTTCTCTCTGTCTCTCTCTGTCTCTCTCTCTGTGTCTCTGTCTGTCTCTCTGTCTCTGTCTGTCTCTCTGTCTGTCTGTCTCTCTCTGTGTCTCTCTGTCTCTTTCTCTCCGTCTCTCTGTCTCTGTCTCTGTCTCTGTCTCTGTCTCTGTCTCTCTCTCTCTCTCTCTCTCTCTCTCTCTCTTTCTCTTTGACATAAGGTCTCACTATGTAGGTTTAGCTTACCTAGAACTTGCTCTGTAGATCAGATTAGTCTTAAACTCACAGGATCTCCCTGCCTCTGCCTCTCACCACACTTGACCTAATAGGGCTCCTAAGGGCTCTGAGACCACAAAAAACATTGAAGCTATGGCTGTCACTCCAAATGGAGAGAAACTTCCTGAAATGCCAGGTCTCTGGAGTAAGAATTTTGTCCCTCTCCTAGTCCAAGAATAGAGTTTGGAATGTATTAGGCCTATAATCTATATTTGTTGAAATCTTAACAGATTGGGAAAAAATTCTTATCTTCTAGGAGGCAGTGTTGTTTTGGTCAATTGAAATTTTTTTTTGCCTTAGAGCTAGAGGCTTCCTGTGTTTCCAAGGCTGTGTTGAGTTCAAGGGTTCAAACCATTCACCTAGCTCAGGCCCCTGTGAACCTGGAACTACATCTGAATGCTGTATGCCTAACTCAGGAGCTGTGCATTTTGCAGAGCTATTCTCTTTTGTCTTTTGAAAACAATAAACTGGTTTTGATTTTTTTTTAGCCCAAGTGGAATGTTAATCTGATTAAATAAGTGTTGGAGATGTTTTAGGATAGTTTATTCCTGGGAAAGTGTGGTCTCCCTTCCCCCACCTGCTTGAACCTGCTTGCTCAAGGGTGGAGCTTCCTGCTCATTCGTCCTGCCACGCCTACTGCTGGACCCTGCCTTTGCTGCTTGGAGGCACACACGTGTTCGTCCTGCTACTGGACCCCGAGATTGTTTGGCGGGAAATCGGGTTCCCTCCCCCTTCCTTTATAACTGAGTGTCTGGAAATAGTAAAATTGAGCTTTGATCAGAATCTTGTCTTAGCTTCATTCCCTTCTCTTGCGGCCTAGCCCCTCTTCTCTTCCAGGTTTCCAAAATGCCTTTCCAGGCTAGAACCCAGGCTGTGATCTGCTGGCCAGACACAACAGGAAAGAACAGGAGAGAAGGAGGCTTTGATAAAGCAAGAAGCACAAGAGATAGTGGATTGAGAAGTGACTGTTGGGATGTGAGTTGGGGAAATGGTCCCAGTGCCACTGCTGGCTATGCTGCAAGTGTCATGCGTGTATGTCAAATGTGCTTAGACTGTGGAGACACAGGCAAGGACAGTCCTAGGCCACATTCAGTGGACCTCAGAATGCTCTTCAGGCATATATCTTTATATAACAGATAATTAGATGGTTGAAATGTATAGCTTGAGCTTGGACCAATTAGGGTTCCAGCTTTCCCGAGAGTGAGGCTTTGCCATGCCTACAGGAAGCATCTTCTTGTCGGCCAGAGAGACCCCTGTCCTGCTCCATGAACCATTGGCTCAGCTGCATCCTGCTAGCTATGGACACAGCTGCAGCACAACTGTGTTTCCGTTCATGGACTGAGCAATGCAAAGGCCTTCAGCTGGCTCAGCTGCGAAGCATCAGTTTCTGTCACACACATCCGACAGACAAGATACCTGAGGGAGAGCAGTCAAATAACTGCCCTATGACTGAAGCTGTAGGTGACAGTCAGCATGTAAACTTGGCTCTGACTCAAGATCTTCGTTCTGTCAGCCATAATGATGCTTATGTTCCTCCACTAGCACCCACCGAGGAAGGGATGCATGAGCAGACAGAGGCTGCTGCCTTGCTCAGGACAGTGTCTACCAGAATAAAGGAAAGGAGAAGGCAGTCCAGCAAACTATCCTGCTTCAGTGTGGACACAGTACTCACAAAGCAGATGGAGCGTCATCCATCACGATAGCCTGTGTGAGCTTATCATTTGATTCTCAAGTCGTCTGGATAGTAGGCTTTTTGAGAGTAGACCTTCTCTGCATCTATCTATCATCTATCTATCTATCTATCTATCTATCTATCTATCTATCTATCTATCTATCTATCATCTATTTACCTATCTACCTACCTATTATCTCTATCTATCTATCTATCTATCTATCTATCTATCTATCTATCTATCTATCTATCATCTATTTACCTATCTACCTACCTATTATCTCTATCTATCTATCTATCTATCTATCTATCATCTATTTACCTATCTACCTACCTATTATCTCTCTCTCTCTCTCTCTCTCTCTCTATCATCTATTTACCCATCTACCTATCTATTATCTATCTACCTACCTATTATCTCTATCTATCTATCTATCTATCTATCTATCTATCTATCTATCTATCATCTATTTACCCTTCTACCTATCTATTATCTATCTACCTACCTATTATCTCTATCTATCTATCTATCTATCTATCTATCTATCTATCTATCTATCTATCATCTATTTACCCTTCTACCTATCTATTATCTATCTACCTACCTATTATCTATATCTATCTATCTATCTATCTATCTATCTATCTATCTATCTATCTATCTATCTATCTAATGGAGCATGAAAGTCAGAGGACCTTAGCAGGAGTTGATTCTCTCCTACCATGTGGGACCCAGGGACCAAACTTGGGTTCTCTGGCTAGGCAGCAAGTGTCCTTTATCCAGTGATCCATCTCACCAACCTTCCTTCTGTATCCCATGTCATGCTTTTATGCAATATTACATAAAGATTGTAAATGCTGACTGATGCTCGTATAGAACTTTTACAACCAGAGGCAGGGGCACAACATGTGGATCTTCAGAAAATGAAACATGGAAAAGGGTTTTTTACTTCACCAGTGTAGGTTGTAATAGTAACAAGCATTCACAAACAAGGAAGAGATTCAAGGAGGCCATGTCTTTCCAGGTCCCACTGCTGTGTGTCTTGAAAGTCCCTGTAACAAAACCACAATCAGAAGATACAGGAAGCAGGCAATTCCTGCCAAGTTAAATTCATTGGAATCTTTCTGCTTGTGTGCCTCAAATGCTATCAGTTTAAACATTGTCCGCTGCCATCTTGGCGCCTGAGTGACCTAGCAGAGAAGCAGAATAAGCTGTGGAAGACAACTTCAGTCGGGCACGGACTCATTTCTGTTGGCTGTTTCACCGTTCAGCCTGTCTCCTAGTTAGAAAAGGGAGGATACTGTACATTTACATTTTGGAGTTACGAGGACCGCTGAAGCCTATGAGCCAGGAGTGATAGCTCTTGCCTGGAGCCAAAACACTTGAAAAGCTGAAGCAGGAGGATTGCCAGGACTTTGGAGCTATCTGAGCTGCATTGCAAGTCTCAGGTCAGCTTGGGCTACAAAATGAGACATTTTATTAAGCCAAATGAAACAAGAACCAGGGCTGAGGATGTAGCTCAATCAGTAAAGTACTTGCTGTGCAATCACGCAGACCCATGTAAATAGCCAGGGATGTAGCCGGGTACGGCAGAATACACGTGCAATCCCAGGGAAGCAGAGCCAGGAGGATGCCTAGGCCGAGAGCCCACTAATGCAGGCTCATGAGCGACCATGTCTCAGAAACAAACAAGCAGGCATAAGCAAGTGGACATCTCCTAAGAAACAGCATTCAAGGTTAATCTCTGACCTTCACATACATGACCACAGACACACAGGCACACATGCATACAAAAACGTTTGTGACACATTTCTACAGGGAGTGTAAGCTCCATGTGAGTTGACATTAGAGACATAGTAACTCCTGAACTGTCCACAATCTCTGCAGTTTTCCATTTATAACCAAACCCCACACCATTCTGGCTGAATTCCTTAAGTATGGCTGTGTAGAATTCCGTTGTCTCCAGCGGTGTGAGCCGAGAATGTCGCTGACAGAGCTTCCAGCTTTCCCCTGTCAGTCCCTGGAAAGCACCTCTGGACTCTGTTTCCCCGTGTGTCCTTGACATGAATAACGGGAATGAAGAACTAGTGAACATTTGAGTTCTCATTGTGTGTCAAGTACTGTGCTGGACTCTTAAGGACATGGTCTCAGTCAGCTCTCCAAGTGTGCCTGAGTGAGATATGTTATTATTACAGGGTGCGTATTTTTGCAGGAGTGGAGGACAAGCAAGTGTGTGATATGGGCAGTAGTGAGAGCACCCTAGGAGGAGACAAGAGTCGGAGTGGCTATGCAGCAGTTTGGGACACTCAGACGTTTCTCACACAGAGATGACCTGAAGAAATGGAGGGATGAAGATAGTATAGATACTTACGTATGACGTATTTACAATAAGACACAAGTATTATAAACATTTATGAGGCTGAGAGAAAAGGGCACTGTAGAGGCTGCGTTTGAATACTGACTCACTATACCATGTGACCTTGGTATGCCTCTTTTTCTTTGCTTTAGTTTCATCACATACAAAGTCTTAAATTGTCCCTATGTGTATAAGGTTGATACCATGAGAATTCATATATGTGTAAAAGGCTCCCTCACGTTGGGTTGGCACTTAAAAAATACTGGATGTCATGTTTGAATTTTTTAATGTGCCTAAAATTTTAATATATGTATAATGCAGAAGTATAAAACTATAAACATTGTTACATATACTACATTTGATAAATGTAAGACCATCTTTCTAATCACACATTGCGCGATTGCTCTCTGGGGAAAGATTATTATATTTAGGAGAACATGCAAAGGGCCTGGGGCAGGTGATGCTCAGAGTACTGAAGACATGGGTAAAGCCATCAAGGAAAATGGCAGGAGAGGAAGTTGAGGGTAGCAGGGGTTGGGGTCAGCCACAGAGGGATTTCAAGTCCTTGTAAAAGATGCAGCTGAGTTGGAGAGTGAATTCATGTGACTTTCCTTTAAGGTTGTTGTTGCTGCTGCTGCTGCTGCTGCTGCTGCCATTCTCTAGAGAAAATCTTGAAGAAAAAAGGGTACATGTCACAAAGCTGTTGAAATCCAGGTGGCTTAGACTTCCCGTGGTGGTTTTGAAAGCACTGCGTTCTGTCTTTCCTGTCCCATGCCACAGGTTGGAAACTGTGTCTCAGGTAAAGCTGCAGTCCAAAGTCACATAG
Source organism: Mus caroli (assembly GCF_978045245.1). Classification (NCBI taxonomy): domain Eukaryota; kingdom Metazoa; phylum Chordata; class Mammalia; order Rodentia; family Muridae; genus Mus; species Mus caroli. Next base: position 35,665,571 of record NW_028227259.1, read on the forward strand.
CTACTACACTGTACAAGTGAAATTAGAACACTAGTCTGGTTCCTGGACTGTAGGGCATCCCTAGCAGGAAAAGGGTGGCAAGTTTGAGACAAGGATTGAGGAAAGAGACTTGACCTATACTGCCACACCCTCTGCCCTTTGAGGACATCAGAGGAAGAGTCTCCTGGGATGAGAAGGCTGCATCCCACACTTGGTCCCTGCTTATACTTCAGGGTCTTTCAGGCTTAGGAAGTTTTTGCACAGTACTGGCCTCCCTCTCTCCCTTCAGTTTGTTAACCACACATGTAATATACGGTCAATACTCTTTAGAAGCCTCCACCTCAGCCTGGCAGTGGTGGTTCATGTGTTTAATCCTAGCACTTTAGAAGGCAGAGGAGGAAGAGGAGGAGGAGGAGCCCATCTTAGCAAGGTCTTTAAAAGTACTAGTGATGATTCTGGCCAAGATGGAGTAACTCCCTTCTACTGTACTCTGCTGGCTAGTTACAACCAAACCCTAGTTTTAACTAGCCAGTTGTCTTAGTTAGGGTTTCTATCCTGCACAAAACATCACGATCAAGAAGCAAGTTGGGGAGGAAAGGGTTTATTCAGCTTACACTTCCACATTGCTGTTTATCACCAAGGAAGTCAGGACTGGAACTCAAGCAGGTCAGGAAGCAGGAGCTGATGCAGAGGCCATGGAGAGGTGTTACTTACTGGCTTGCTTCCCCTGGCTTGCTCAGCTTGGTTTCTTATAGAACCCAAGACTACCAACCCAGGGATGGCACCACCCACAAGGGGCCCTCCCCGCTTGATCACCAATTGAGAAAATGCCTTATAGGGAGATCTCATGGAGGCATTTCCTCAGCTGAGACTCCTTTCTCTGTGATAACTCCAGCCTGTGTCAAGTTGACACAAAAACCCAGCCAGTACACCAGTTATAACTAAAAGGTAGGAAGCAACTATCAGGAGACTAAAGAGTAAGGAAAAAGTGGCTCAGGACCTGAAGACTCAGCACAGCTCAACAGGGGATGACCTGCTTGTTTCCCCCATCTTGTACAGTCTAGTCTGGACACAAGGAAAAATTGTAATTCACAGGCAGGGAGGGAAGGAGGGAAGGAGGGAGAGAGGCAGGGAGGAAAGGAGGGAGAGAGGCAGGGAGGGGTGTCTTTAAAGAAGAAACCCTTTCTATGCTATATATCCTGGTCCAGATTAACCCTCTAAAGGATACTGCATCCTCTCCACTGGATGCTTTCACTGTGGTTAGGATGGGTGGAGCCCTGGCAAGAAGCCCACCTGATGATGGACGGACAACAGAGGGCACTTTTTCTCTGCACAAACCACTGGGAGGATTCCTGAAAGGAAAGGGCAGAGGAAATGGTCTAACCTGGGTATTAGGTCACAGGTTATGGACGTATGTTAGAACAGCCATATATCAAACTAGGATGCATGTTCCGAACCTAAATGGGAACCAGACATATAGCATAATACCTGAAATGTACAAGATATAATTCAGAGTTGCTCACCCTGTGAAGATCCAGGAAAATCTCTACCTGAATGAGAAACACCAGTACCAAAATGACTCCGTTGTTGGAGCAACTGACAAGAATGTTAAAGTGGCTCTCATAATTGCTTTAAACATCAGTGCGGAGACCTGCGAAATAAATGGAAAATACAATTTATGAAGAGAACAAAATGAGGCTGACCCATGCCTTTAATCCCAGCATTTGGGAGGCAGCGGCAGAGGCAGGGGGATATCTGTGAGTTCAACACCAACCTGGGATACAGAACCAGTTCTAGGACAGCCAGAGCTATATAATGAGATCCTGTCTCAAAAACAAAACAAAACAACAATAACAGAAAATAGATCAGTGCCTTATTCAGTCGTCACCAGAGAGGCTTTCTTTCTCTTGCAGCAGACAGTAACAGGTGCAGAGACCCACAGCCAGGCATTACGTGCACACACACACACACACACACACACACACACACACACACGGGGTGGGGGGAGGAAGAGTGCTCTCAATGAGATATCTCCATCAAATCCCTCCAGTTCCAGCTCAGGAAACCCACGAAACAGAGGGGATGGAGGATGTCAGGATAACAAGGCCCACAGAGACTGAGCCAGCAAGCACAGGGCCAGCACAGGTCTGCACCATGGCCTCTGCATTTATATTAGAACTGTTAGCTGAGTGTTTTTATGGGAGTCCTAGCATGTGGATGAGCGGGTTTCGGATTCTTGTGCCTGCTCTTGGAGTTCTTTTTCTTCTGTTGAGTTGCCTGGTCCAGCCTTGATGTGATCTTTTTTTCTTTTATCTGGTTATGTTTTATTTTGTTGTGTTTGGTTGTCATCTCTCAGATGCCTGATCTTTTCTAATAAGAGACAGAGAGTGGGTGGATCCGGATGAAAGAGGATGGGGAAGAACTGGGAGAAGTAAAGGGAGGGGAAGTAATAAACAGGATACATTTTATGAGAATTTAAAAGAAAAAAAGAAGAAAAAGAAAAGGAAGGGATGAACACATCAGGACAGGAAAATACAGGACCATGGAAAACTATGCCCTACCGAGCAGACTCAGCAACGGTGGGAAGAACCAATGAGCAAAACTAGTAAAGACAGTCTTGTCTGAGTGGCAGAGAGAGAATGGCGATGGAATAGAGCCTTGCGGATTGTGGAATAATGATCACAGGTCTAAAATATGTGGAGTCCCAGTGGAAAAGAAAAAGAATGTAAAGCCAGGAAAAAAATGGAGGATGTAATGAATGTAAAACCTCTGCAGATTTTGTAAAAGACATAAACTTGCAGATTCAAGAAGCTTGGCTAAACCTCTAAAACATCCATCTCCACGTGCATCACAACCAACGTCCGGAATTAGAGAGCAGGAAGACGGAGGCGCATCTGGGAGACTGTGGGAGAGAAGGAGGGCATTGGCAGTGATGACTGACGTCAGGGGAACAGACTCCAGCAAACGGTGGCACATGCCCCGGCTCTGAGAGCATGCCACCAGAATCCTACATACACCAAAGTGTCTGTGAAGACACTCTTAGGTCAGAGGAGATCAAGAAACCCAAGGACACTTGACTTAAAAAATATTTTAACCAGGCATGGTAGCACATGCCTTTAATCCCAGAGCCTTCTGTGTAGCTTAGGCTGGCCTGGAACTCACGGTGTAGCCTAGACTGCCTTGTGGAGATCCACCCACCCCTGCCTCCCCATTGCTGTGCCCCAGCTTCGTTCACATCTGCTGCTCTCCAATTTAAAACTAACAGTTGAAAGCAAAGATTTAAACATTGCTGTGCCTTTCACTGTATATGGAAATAATATTAAAGACAGCTCAACATTATTTGATGTTCCTTCTAAAATAGTAAAATATTCATACTAGGAGTTACTAATAAGGAATAAAACTATAGAAAGATATAGTGAAAACACTATAGATAAAGCAAAATAAAATATGAGAAGTTCAGGCAACCCACAGGTAGATAGGAAATTGGAAAAAGGAGACAAAAGATGACAAGAAAATAATAAAATAGCAGGCATACTTTCTTCTGCTATTAATAGTTATAAGGTACATAATATAGTCTAATCAGGGGCTCGAGGAGGATTGTCAACATGGACTTTAGTTGTTATAATGCAGACTGTGGGGGAAGCGTCTTGAGCACGGTGCTCTCGATAGAGTAAGAAGTAGAAGACAGGCCATCCAAGCATGCATTAACAAAAAGCATGCATGGCTCAGATAAGGTGGGCTTTAGAGTAGGATGTCACTAGGGGTAAGAGACTTCTCACAGAGCGGGAAGAGAGACAACCATCGGAAGATCACCAAACGATACCACTTCTAAACCCATGGGACGCAGATAACAGAACCCAAGAAAGAACTAGGTGGATTGATGTTTTCCCACAGCCCTCTCCGTATTTCATATAACTGGACAGAAAGTCAGCAAGGACCTGGAAAGACTGCCGCAACGACGGACCCTCCTGACATTTGCAGACTGTTGTGTGAGGTGACAGTGGAGCAGGTGTCTCTTCTCAGGCGCACATGGGACATTGTGCAATTTAGGGAGCAGGGCCCCAAAGGGGTCTGCTGAGGCAGCTGACTGCTCCTAGAGAGGAGCTCGCGGTGACTATGGAAGATCACTTTCCAAACATGACCACCTAGATGTCTGTCATGTCTGCCATGCTCAGAAACTTCCGGTTAGGGCTGCATCTCTCCTGCTGAGCCTCTTCCAGAGCCTGGCTGTGTATGGAATCAGGGTCTCCACTTCTCTATGACCAAACACCCCTGAAGCTCACCCTCATCCTCATTGGGACGGTCAGAGTACTGCTGGTGTGTCAGTGGTCACACCTTATTTTTGTAGGACTTGCTCATTGGCATTCCTGCATCTGCTCACATGGGGATGTTCTTGCCAGCCTGTTGGTCTCTGTGTACGCGTCTTGGGAGCAAATTGTGCATTCGTCTGCCTTCTTTGAGGTGCTGGGGAACAGCAGGAATTTTATTCCACACTTTCCCAATCTCTAGGCTTGTAATAAGCCTGGAACGGTGTCTGGCCATATGGTGGAGGTTCCGTAAATATTTGTGGGTTGAAAGTGTGTCCTAAAACATGCTCAGTGGGGGATTTTGAATTGATGATGCCAGGTTGACTCTCGTGTTAAATGCCAGTCTTCCTGGAACGTTGCGTTATCAGAATGAGTGGAGGGTACTTTCTGCTTGCTTTTGTCCAGATTCCTCTAGCCCTAAGTACACCCACTCTACTCCCTTCCTCACACAGGCAAGAGTTACAGGAGGAGGTGCCATGCCACGTGTGGCCAGCAGGTGTCAGAAGAGAAGCATTGCTTATAGGAGGAGGAAGTTGGTGCAGACTGACTGAATAACTTCTGGGGACAGAAAGAAACTTCTACACGCCAACACCCAGGCGCTCTGTCACGATGTTCAAAGCAATGGAGTAAAAAAACACATTCCCACACTCTCCCCAAAACTCACACTTTTCTGGTTCTTCACACCCTTTCTGTTGAGGCTTCTAGTTTGGCAGCCCTGCACATCATTAATCTCTTCTCGCTGTCTTCTATCTACTCCAGGAGTTCCCAGTTTCAGATGTTGTTTTTGTTTTTGAAGATTCCAGCAGTTACGAATCTCCATCTTTTTCATCCCTTTGGTCCACGAGTTTCCCAGTCTTCTTTTTATGATCGAGTGCCGCTGTTAGCCACATGGTGGCTCATAACCATCTGTAGTGGGATCTGACGCCCTCTTTTGGTGCGTCTGAAGTCAACTACAGTGTACTTATGTATAATAATAAATGAATTTTTGGTCTGGAGAAAGCAGGGACAACCAGAGAGAGCAGAGGTCCTAAAAATTCAATTCCCAACAACCACATGAAGGCTCACAACCATATGTACAGCTATAGTGTACTCACATACATAAAATAAATAAATAAATCTTAAAAAAAAAAAAACCCGGCACCCGAGGTTCTGTTTAAGGCCCTGTTTTCAGTTCTCTGGGTTATAAACTTAGTGGAATTTCTGGATCATATGTCAGTTTATCTCATATTCCTGCATCCCCCATAATTTGGAATGGGTCTTAATGAATCTAAATTTACTCTTTAGCATCTCCCCTGTCCTCTGGAAGCTCTTCTTTCCTTGGCAAATCGCTGTCCCAGGCCCTGCTTCAGAGAGCTCCCAACCCAGGGTGATGCTGGCGGCAGCTACATCTCATACACAGGCCTGAGTGAGGTCTGACTGTCCTATGGAATTTAGGCATTGGTGTCGATTTAATATGCCACCTTTCTCCTGTTTCCTCGTCTGTAATAAGACTTCTTAAAAGCCAAGGGACACTTATGCAGAGGGGAAGGGTTCCATCAGAACCCTTTCCAAAAGAAGGGAACATCCGAGTGTTCTCACATCCAGCAGTACTTTTTCCTTAGTAATCACACTGTTTTCACGTGTGATCACTAGGCTCTTCCAGTCTCACGGTCTTTCTCTGTCAGAGGGACTAGCTACCTCATTCACAGAAAGCGAAAGGAAGGTAAGAGGAGAGGGGCTGCAGCCCTGGCTTGGGGGTTAAGAGCTCTTGCTTGCTCTTCCAGAGTTTGGTTCCCAGCACTATATCCGATGGCCCCCAACTGCAGCAGGGAACCACACTTGTGTGCATGAACCCTCCCCCCCTCTGAGAACGTATAGAGAGAATTACAAATAATAATTAAAAACCCGAAAAAGAAAGAGAAAAGATCTCTGGGGAACTTACCAGACCAGAGGAGGAGCAGGCACAGCGTCCCGCCCTGCTCCTCCTGTCTTCCCTCAGACTAAGCTTCCCACCCTGTTCCTCCCGTCTCACCTCAGATTAACCATCCAAGATATCTTCACTCTCTTTTCACACAAAATTATCTATAACTTACTGCTAAGGGACAATGATAAGTAGTCACACTAAGAAATAAGATCAAATCACAGAATGCATTAATCTTAGGGGCTTCTTATGCTGGGTGTGGCTGTACTGCCCTTGATTGACAACTCTATACTGCCCCATCTCAGCTTCTAGCAGGCAGCATCCCGTACTTCTCAGACATCTCTCCATTCATGGACTAGAGCTGAAGACACACCTGTTTCTCCATCAGGCTTAGAGCAGGAACCCAGAAACCAAGTTATCAAGGCAGGAGACAAAGTTCACGGGGCGGGGGCCAGCCTTCATCTCACTGCCCAGTGAGATAAACCCGGTGCTTTTCTGCCCAGGGGCCTCTTTGTCCCCTACTAACCAAGATGGCTCAGAGTCACCAGCTACTAGACAAAGTGACTTTAAAGGATTTTCTGTCTCTAAAGTGGTAGCTTTCTCAGGTCCCCTGTGGTCCATGTTTAATCCTATTGAAAAGAGACATACTTTGATGGCTGGCTCCGAGGTCATCTCCCGCACTTTCTAGAATGGTGCATTTCATGAGACTCCACACAGCTCGTATGTGCTCTTGCTGGACCTCTGGGGTCTAAGGGCATAGTCTCGGGTTTTACAGTTCCAGACCATTTTAAACATGTATTTGCCTTTTACTGGAAACTTCAAAATTAAAGTAGGAGCCTATTTGTAACTATGTGTGCACCATGAGAAGTTGAGGCATACCGCAGGCTCTATAGGATTTTCAGTTCAGTGGAGCAGAGATCTAAGAACACAGAGCCTAGCCAGGCAGTAGTGGCGAATGCCTTTAATCCCAGCACTCAGGAGGCAGAGGCAGGCGGATTTCTGAGTTCGAGGCCAGCCTGGTCTACAGAGTGAGTTCCAGGGCAGCCAGGGCTACACAGAGAAACCCTGTCTCAAAAAACAAAAAACAAAACAAAACAAAACAAAACAAGAACACAGAGCCTTTGTTGACAGCAGGCAGCACAAGCATGTCTGGCTGACTCCCGTGAACCTGGTGAAGCCGTCCCTCATGTGTTCACACAGCAAATGCAACTAAGCCAGATCCTGGAGTTCAAAATATGTCATAAACAACAAAAATGAGCCTTCAGTAAATGTTTTCATTAAAGGGATTTTCAAAAAACAAATGTTAGGAATTGTAGTTATGGGATATTAGAGTCCATTGTCTGGTTAGTAAAGATAAGAGGCTTGGTTGGGCCTTCAGCATCTGGCCTGTGTGAGCCAGGGTGTGGGTCCCCAAGTTCACATCCTCCAGGCATGCTGAGTCTTATCAGTATCCATTCCTTTGCATATCGCCTCTGTCCTGTCTTTCCACGTGTGCTCCAAGCCTGAGTATGTTCACCTGCGGCTACTCTGTGCCTCTCACGCTCTTCTAGTTTGGCAATCCAGTCCCTTCACTAATCTCATCCAGTCCCTTCACTAGCCTCGTCCAGTCCCTTCACTAATCTCATCCAGTCCCTTCACTAGCCTCGTCCAGTCCCTTCACTAGCCTCGTCCAGTCCCTTCGCTAGCTCGTCCAGTCCCTTCGCTAGCCTCGTCCAGTCCCTTCACTAATATCATCCAGTCCCTTCACTAGCCTCGTCCAGTCCCTTCGCTAGCCTCGTCCAGTCCCTTCGCTAGCCTCGTCCAGTCCCTTCACTAGCCTCGTCCAGTCCCTTCACTAATCTCATCCAGTCCCTTCACTAGCCTCGTCCAGTCCCTTCGCTAGCCTCGTCCAGTCCCTTCGCTAGCCTCTTCTCGCCATCTTCTTTTGAATCGATTCCATGAACTCCTTGTCTTAAGTCACTGGTCCTCTGATCTCTGCAGTCTCCAGCCAGCAGTGACCAGAACGACTAGGACACCAAGGCAGGTTCACGCAGGAACTTTACTTCAGGCTTTTTCTTTTACAGCTCTCTTCCCCAGCAGCTTCTTCTTAGGGCAAGGGCTAAACTACTCTTATTCTACTACTACTGGCTTCTACCTAGGGCAAGGGCTAAACAAACTCTCTTCACTACTACTGGCTTCTTTACAACAGCTAGCTTCTACCACTTACAACAGCAGCTTCTACTACTCCATCCTTCTCGCAGCAAGGGCTAAACTCTTCTCTCTACTTGCGCAGACTCACCTCCTTCTAGCTCCACTCCACCTCATCCAATCAGAATTCACACACGCTCCAGGCACGAGCTTAGATGGTTCACAGATAGGCTGACAGATCTGGATCATGAGGAACTGTCCAGCCTGGCAGGCAGCCCACGCATGCAGCCTCACTGCACATGCTCGGGCAAGGCAGTAAACAAGTGGGTTTCACGGGGCCTGTGGCCGCACCCGCTTCCCGAAGTCTTAGATACAGACTGCCCAGTTCTGGTGTGTGTTCCCGTGTATCTTAAAGATTCCAATAGTTAAAATTTCCCCATTTTCATCTGTTTCCCTATCTTCTTTGAATAGTTTGGTTATAATTCTTCAAGTTCCTTTCTGAGTTCTCTGTGGATCTCTTTTCATTGTCTGGTTGTCTTTGAGGCTTTAGTAATTTGATTTTTTTCCAAGACCTGACACATTTCAAAGTTTCCTATAGTTGAGTTTAAGAAGCTGACCTCGGTGTGCAGAGCTGCTCAAAGTGATGCCTGAGCAGATTCAAGTTGGGAAAAGAGAGTTTTGAAGGCAAGGGAAGTGAGGCTAGCTAGAGCGTGAGAAGAGGCAGCCATAGCCAGAGTGGCTATGGGACAAACACAGGGAGGCTTCTCCTCACGTGGTTGTCAGAGCAACGTGACATCACATTAGCCCCACCTCTTCAACAACTCCAGCGGCCCAGTGACTCTTGCTGTCACCAATGTTGGCAGCAGGCAAAATAGGCAGATCACTCGTCCCTTTTATTCCTCCATGGCTCCTTGACTTCCAAGTTGGAAAACCCATTTTCTTTACCAGGAAAATGGTTGCCACGCCAGGATTTACCCAGGTTTTACCTGCTGAGGGCACACGGAACAGATGCTGACGTCTCCTGTGTGCCAGGCTTATCCTCATAATCCAAAGGACTTCCTGTTGTCACATCATCTCCGCTGTTCTTATAAGCACAGAACAGAGGTAGAGGACAATGCTCACTGTTAGGTAACAGGGCTGAGAGCTGGACCTAGGGTGCTGTCCAAACTTCCCAACCTAAAGCACAGCTTCTCCCTCAGTGAGCACCAGGGAAACTGCAAGACTCTGTTTCCTCCTCGCAACCCATCCCATCATGGTCTGAGCTCGGCCCACCTCTGCTCTCTGCCTCCCAGCTTGCTGTATTCATGCAATAGTTTTCAAACCACATTATCATTCTTGTAAATCGATTACTGAATAATGGTCAAAGTGAACTGAAAGACTTCAATATTAATCAATAAAAGGTAGAGTATGAAAATACATAATCAGTATTTGTAAAGGATCATTGTTACATTTAAGTTCCATTTTCTCCTTGCATTCAAATCAGAAAATCTGATACTGATTCTGACTTACATGTTAGAAGGCTGTCATGGGGCTGGAGAGATGGCTCAGCGGTAAAGAGCACTGGCTGCTCTTCCAGAGGTCCTGAGTTCAAATCCCAGCAACCACATGGCTGCTCACAACCATCTGTAATGGGATCTGCTGCCCTGTTCTGGTGTGTCTGAAGATAGCTACAGTGTAGTCATATAAATATATAATAGATAAGTAAATGAAAAACAGAAGGCTTGTAGTGGTTGCTATATTATGTTGAAAATACTGAGTGCCTGTGTCTTTCTCAGAAGTGGGGTGAGGCACACCTGTGTGGAAATGTGTTTGCATCTGGGAGCACCCAGAGATCACTATGGTGACAGTGTGGTTGGCAAAGTCAGGCTCTGTGAGGCATGCATCCCTCATGGTACTTCCTCCCCACGGGGCAGTGGGCTCCTGGAAGCTGGGGGCATGTAGAGTCAGGCTGTATGTCCTGCTATAGAACACTGGCAAGAACTCCCCACTCAGCCACAAGTAGCATGCTAAGTGAAATCAGAGACTTTCAACTTGAGGGAATCTGACAGCCCAGAAAACAAAATAAACCTGGGTTCCAGGTGTCAGAACGAGGCTTCCTGTTTTATGAATTATAAAATTTACCCTAAAGGCAACTTTCATGTCAGCTTTTCATAACTTGATAACCTATCATAGGAGAAAAGCTTTTTAATGTTCTACCTACTGCCAAGTACTACAGACGTCGGGAGATTAGCATTACGCCATAAAACAACACCAGGTCTCAGCCTTCAGTGGAAGAATCCGTATTACCTGCCTGTTATCAGCACGCCACTTGGGATGTCTCCACTCACTCTCACAGCATGGAAATAAAGAACAGGTAAAAATTAAAAGCTAAAGCAGAGAAGAAATGTCTGCCTTTCCATCTCTGCAGCACCAGCCACTCCTGGCTGTTCGTTTGTGAAATGGGCCAGTTGCAAGGCATTGCTCACTGGATGTTTGCATTTCACTGAGTAATTTTGTCAAGTTGATTTTTGTAAGAAGTGACACATGGAGCCTAGACTCGAGTAGATCATTGCTGCCAACCCTAGTGAGCCAGATAAAAAGATATTTGGGCCTCGGGGCCTTTTCAAGGATGAGGCTGTCAGAGGTCCTTTCAGTGGCTGGCTTTTGAAGATGCTGAGCTGTGACAGTCACTGCCGGGTCAGTCGGCCTCAGGAAGCCTGAGTACTCTCCTTTACAAGGTTCCTCTGGTGGAGCCCAGCGCTGGCCTCTGTGACCAGCCTGAAGTTCTGTCTGTCCCCATGGCATGGCAAGAGGGGAGGAGGACGAAGAGGAGGAAATGACAGAGGGAGAGTGCTGTGTGGTGTGGGAAGAAGGAGTGGGCATGTGCATCGAGGAGGGAGGGAGCAATGGTTTCTGGGTTTACAGTGTCTGAGAAACTTGGTAGCTTGACTTATCTCTCAGAGATCCACCAGGGCCTATGGTCCACTTCTCTGCACCGAGAAGTGGTAAGGGCCTGGGTTTTTTGTTTGTTTGCTTTGTTTTGTTTTGTTTTTGAGACAAAGTCTTTCTATGTAGCCTGTCCTGGAACTCACAATATCGACTAGGCTAGACTCGAATTCATAGAGATCTTCCTACCTCTGCCTCCAGGATTCTACTATGTCTGGATTTTAACTGAGGCCTCGCCTTGAGAAGACTCATTAGTGACAGACAGTGATCCAGCGTGGCGACAGGCTCTTTCCTATGCCTGGCAAACTTGGGCAGGAGCTGTCAGACTGACAGGTCTTTTCAATGGCAGTTAGACTACCCTCAACTGAGCCGAGCTGCTTTAGACACTGAAGTCACTGTGCCCAACACCCCCCTCCACTCCCATTCCCACCCCCACCCCCAGCAACTATGGAAGACCACAGGATCCAGGACACACCTTCCTATGCTGCCTTTTGGTGTTGGAGCATTAGGTGTCTCCGGAATGGCTTCTCTCGCTTACTTTTACTGTCATCATTGGTAGACTGGGATGAAATGGGGTGGTGGCACTTGGAGGTGGCACTAATAAAGATGGCAGCTGTCATGGAGGTGGCACCTAGTGCCACCAACATAATAACAATAAACAGTAGCAATTAAATGGCAGGTAGAGAGTTCCAGAGAGCAGATGGAGAAAAAACAGAAATCAGAGACAGGAGAGACGATAAGAGATGACCGTCCAGAGGGAAGAGAGCAGAAGGCTGTGGAGAGCTAGGAAGAGAAACTAGAGGCCCTGCTGGATAGAAGGGCCCAGCCTTCCGAGGCCAAGTTTCTCAGACACTCCAGTTCCAAAACTTCTAATGTCGAGCATGGAAGGTCCTAATAGTCTAGGCCTAAGAACTGTAACATTAGTCCCTCAGGTATTTAACACTAGAGGGTGTAGGTCTGAGCGTTCCAGAACCAGAGACCCACTGCCCACTATCACCTCCTGCTGGTTACAGTAACTGCCAAGTTGAAGTGGGAATAAGTGTGTTGATTGTGGTTAAAGCCCAAAGCAGTAAGCCTCTGCCTTGAGCACATAGAGCCTAGACCAGAGCTAAGTCCCCTAGCTCTCCAGACTCAGGACTGTAAGCCTCAAGATGTGACAGCCCAGTCACTAGGTGCTAGGCACTGAGAACCGGAGACTGCTAACACCAAAGCGCTTCTCTTTCCTGGCATGGTTTCCGTTTAGGTGGAACCAACAACCTCACCCAGGTGGCTAGAGCACCAGCTGGGGAGGGTGCAAGGGCTGAACTATACAGACCTTGTGTTGATTCCTTTCATTTTTGGACACACTGTTTCATTTTTTGTTTTGCAGTAATGAGGATTGAACCCAAGACCTCACACATGTTTGTGTTTTACCCTAGTCCCAAACACATACTCCTTTTTAATGTGAGAGTATACCATGTGAGAATGCTTCAATACAAGATTTCAAGCTCCTTCCCCAGCACCTTGTCTGCCTGCATGCTGCCATGCTTCTCACCATGACAAGAATGGACTAAAGCTCTGAAACTGAAACTGTAAGCCAGCCCCAATGAAATGTTTTCCTTTATAAGGGCTGCTATGTTCATGGCGTCTCTTCAAAGCAATCAAACCCAGACTAAGACAGGGGCCTGAATACCCTTTCCCGAATATCCCACACATAATTAAAAAGAAGATAAGCCTTGTTTATAAAAAGGTCCCTGGATTTTCTCTGCCTTCTTTTCCTTAACCTTGATGTGAAATGTCTTAGTTAGGGCTTCATCACTGTGAAGAGACACCATGACCAGGACAACTCTTACAAAGGAAAATTGGGGCTGGCTCACAGTTTCAGAGGTTTAGTCTATCATCCTTGTGGTGGGAGGCATGGCAGCATGCAGGCAGACATAGTGCTGGAGACAGAGCTGAGAGTTCTACATCTTCATCCAAAGGCAGCTTGAGCATAGGAGACCTCAAAACCCTCCCCGACACGGGCACACTTCCAACAAGGCCACACCTCCTAATAGTGCAACTCCCATGGGCCAACAAGTCCATGGGGGCCAAACCTATTCAAACCACCACAGGAGGTAACAACAGAGCCTGCAGTATGTGGGGGAGGCAAAGATCATCCCTGGTATACAGTCCACATGATTTTATAGTCAAATACCTTAAAGAGGCTGTCCTGGTATACTGTGTTTATGCCTCTATTTCTGCTCGGTGATTATTAAAAACTCCTTTTATTACGAAAAATATATATTCACACAGAACTGCAAAGCTGTGTAATGAATCGCAGTCTTTCATTTCATTCTCCCACCTCCTCCTTTTTTCCTGGAGAATGTTAAAACAAATTCCAGGTTAGAAACTATTTTCCACCCATCAGTACATTAATATTCACCTCTTTTTTTTTTTTTTGCATTTGTGTGTGTGTGTGTGTTAGGGTTTTATTGCTGTGAACAGACACCATGACCAAGACAACTCTTATAAAGGCAACATTTAACTGGGTCTGGCTTACAGGCTCAGAGGTTCAGTCCTTTATCATCAAGGTGGGAGGAGCACGGCAGCTTTCAAACAGACAGGGTGCTGGAGAAGGAGCTGAGAGTTCTGCATCTCGATACAACTGCAGCCAGGAGAGACTGTCTCACAGGCAGCTAGGAGGACGGTCTTCAAAGCCCACCCCCACCGTGACACACTTCCTCCACATCTCCTAATTGTGCCACTTCTTGAGGCAAGCATATTCAAACTATCACAGTGTGTGTGTGTGTGTGTGTGTGTGTGTGTGTGTGTGTGTGTGTGCATCAAATTTATATTGTCAGGCTTAATGGTAAGCACCTTTACATGCTGAGCCATCTCTCTGGCCCTGGTACCACCTGCTGTTGTGGAGCACAGCAGAGCCACTGTCTATGATGCCCTTTATCCTATGTGTGGGCTTCCCGGGTTCTGCAGCCACCCAACACCCAATATTATATGACCAGTGGACTGAGAAGTCTGCAGACATCAACACAAATACCAGGTCACCTTATTTGGCCCACGTGCCTTCAACCACCCTGCATTGTTCAGGGCATGACAGGGTCATAGACTATCTCCAGGACCTTCAGCCCTTTCCTTCCATGGGCTGACTGGAATGGGATCAACTGTTGCGATACCTCAGGAAGGCAGGCCAAACACTGATCTTATGTACATTGTCTTGTCAGTAGACAGGTCAGTGTGTGTCCCTTGAATCGCTTCCACAGACTTCTCATTGACCTTCTTAGGTGAGCCAGGTGGTGTCTCTCTGCCCACTCCAGCCCTCCCCACTCACTGCCCTCGTTTCAGAGCTTTCATGTGATCCCACCCAGCAACATGTCCCATGAGGGAAGGAAGGCAGATGTGACATCTAACAGGGTCTCCACCACTCAGTGTTCTCATGGGTTTTGAAGACTCCATAGCAGCTTGTGACTTTGTGAGTATGGTCTCACAATCGTCACCATCTGGCTGGAGCACTGAGCCCACCCATCTGCTTTGGCTTAAACACACCACAATGGCACCTCTCTGATCTTCTTTTCGGTTCTGGGCTCCTGGTGCGATACATACACCCTACTGATATCCTGGGACTGATCGTTCCATCCCTAGGATCTCTTGCGTCTGATCTTAGGGTTTACCGATGCTACTGCTGATAGCATGAGGCCTGGTGCTCTGTGTGTGTCTTGGCCTGGTGACCACATGTTCCTCCATGGGACAAATTCCAGTAATGCTTCCAGGTAATCATATGTTCCTTGCTCCAAAGTTCCTCTGGTGTTACCCTCCTGGGAACTTTAGAAAAAGGCCTTCTCTTTCTTCCTTCCTTCCTTCCTTCCTTCCTTCCTTCCTTCCTTCCTTCCTTCCTTCCTTCCTCCCTCACTCCCTGCCTGCCTGCCTGCCTGCCTGCCTGCCTGCCTGCCTGCCTGCCTGTCTGCCTGCCTGTCTGCCTTTTTTTCCTTTTCTATATCAGACAAGGTATTACTCTAACCCACTATGTAGCCCAGACTATCCTCAAATTCATGGCAGTCTTACTGTCTCACCACCTATATGCTTAGAGAAAGCTTTTAACCAAGGTTTCTCAGATCTCCATGACAACTTCCAGAATGGTGACCCTGTGATCTTGGTTTTTGGTCAAGAATTTTTAATAGCAGTACCTAGTGGTGGGAAGTGGGCCTGGCATCTGACTCTGGACCCATCGGAGTAAAGGCCTCAGCAGTCAGAAAAGTAGCCCACCCAGGGTCCCCTTGAAGCAAGGAGGAGGTCTTCACATTCAAGCTGATGGAGCAGGGCTAGGAGGATATCCCCAGAGTTCTGCCTAGCCTAGGATAAGATGCCAGAATGACTTCGGAATCTACTGGGGTGGGAGGAGGACTGGGCAGTCTTGACACAAGAGTAAGTGATGTGCCATGACATCACTGCAGGTTCCTGTGAATGTGTGACCCCTACTTGTACATACAAATAAGCGCCTCTGCTCCAGGGTGTCCAGGGATGGTGGAAGGACACCGTCTGACATTTTTCAGGAACACGACCTTTATTCGAATGCAAAGGGATCAACGACACACAAGGGCCAAGTTTCCAAAAACTGCCCCTCTTTGTTTGCTCCTCCTGTGGTCACCCCCATGTGGGCACAAGAGTGGTGTGAAGGTTGACTCCCTGGCACGTGCGGTGGCAGCAGGTCTGAGGTATCTGACAGCAGTGTGGTTGTGGGGTTCACAGGCTTAGAGCATCCTCTCAGCTGTTCCTGGCATGCCTGCTCTCTGTATCAAAGGCAGCCTCCCTCCCACCACACTAATAAATTACAAGGGAATTTATGTAGATCAAACCCACGAGCCTCAGGAGTCACACAGTGGGAGAGGCAGTCTGTGGCTTACCTGCCACTGTGGGCCTCTGTGTAAAGACCTTCTGTCAGCCCAGGATTGGTGGGAAACGGTACAAAACTGCCCAAGCTCTCCATCCCTGCCTGCACGGGCCTCCTGGAAACTCCTTGGGGCCCAGATCTGAGTCCCAGCCTTGAGGGATCCTAAGAGCTGCTTGCTACTGAAGTCTAGGTTTAGACGCAGTTATCTGGGGCACACTCGGCCTCTTCTTCAAGCTCGGGACAGGGAGTCCCATTGTTAGCAGGCTGAACACGGACATAGCGAGTTCTGCTCTTGGCTCCCAACTTTCCACATGGTCCTCCACACAGTCCCCAGGATGACCACAGGGAAACCTCACAGTCCAGCGGTGTCTCTGGAACTGGATAAAGCACAGGGGAGACTGGATGTGAGTGCTGTGTAAGACACTTGGAAAAGGCAGAAGGGACCACCCTGACCTGTGCATTCATCCCAGGAAACAACCCTGCTCCAGAGTCTGAGAGAAACACTTGCTTTTCTCAGGAACACGGAGCAAGACACATGAGAGGTACCACTGATACAGACTCAAGTAACAGCCAAATGCCTGGCTGGACTGTTCCCCTCTAGACATAAGCTTCAGGGGGACTTGTAGCAGCCTGAACCCTGGGATCTTACCAGCTGTGGAGGAGGTGTTGCAACCATGGGGACCTCTCTAAGGGTGGTGGCTCTCAGGCCACAGTGACCTTCATAACTGACATTACTGAAGTACTACAAATGCCAGGAAATGCTTTGGGTTGTGGGGCCTTACTCCCCATTGAGATTCAAACCCTTTCAATAGAATTGCTTTGGTTTGTGTCTCCTCTGTTTCCATAGTATTCACAAATTTAAAAATAATCGGTTGGGAGTTGTAGCTAAATGACCTGATGATTTCCATTTTCTAGATAAAAGTGCAAATGTCCCTATATTCAACACATGCTAAACCAGCCAGCCAGCCAGAGGAGAGCAATCACCTACAGGAGGCCAGGAGCCCGGTCCCCACCATTGCAGACACAGGAAGACAGTGTAGTGCTAACAGCAGCTGGGCTGGCAGCTCCCTGAGAAGCCTTAGATGATATACATAGGATCTGGGGCACAACTTCAGCTTGGATTCTTTCCCCAGTTCAGACAGCAGTAGACATGAAGTAGACATAGGAGGTCAGACACACTTTCCCAGCCTGTGCTAACATCCTCCAACTGCTAGCCTATCCACCCCAGGGTTACAGATGGGAATCATGGAAATTACCTGAAAGGCTGTCAACGATTTCGTTGCCTCTGCTGGCCAGGTCCAGGGAAGGTGGGGCAAAGGCCCTGGGACTCTGCTGTAGCCGCACGAAGGTCACTTTGGCGATGGGAGGTAAGGACTTGAGGCGTGGATAGTAGAATGAATTTGCTGGGTGGCTGGGCGATGAGGCTGTTATCTGGATGAAGGAAGGAGAGCTGGAGCTAACACAGGGGTTGGGACGCCCACGTTCAAGTGCATGTTTGGCCTCCTGAGTCAGTATCCAGCATCTAGCAGAACACTGCCAGCAAAGACTCCCAACTTGGGTCTCATCTCTGCATGACTCTCAAGCCCAGCATAGCTGGAGGTACCCGCATAGCCTCTCCCTGAGACTGAGAAATTTCTCCTGTCTCCCAGAGGCAACAGTGCAGCTCAGCTGAGCCGCCTGTCTATAGAACTCCTGCTTATGCACTAGGCAGGCCTATACATGCCTCCTCGCTGGAAATGAAGTACAGTGAAAGGCCCTTTATCTTGTTCTCTCTACAGATTGCCAGATCCCAGGCATTCCACTGTTAACCTGAAGGCACCAGAAATGGGACTACTCTCTAAAGAGCATCCACAGGCTGGAGTGCCCAGAGGTCCGCCTGGGGCATGCCAACGCCTTTGCCCTGTCCTTTAGAGTAAACAACACCCTCACAACCAGGCCAGGCACCCTCTTTGTTGCACCCACCTCAGAGACAAGAGCTGCCTGTGCATTGGGGAGTGGCTGCAGCCTATGGAGAGGGGCAAGGGCTGCTGACCACTTACCTCAGTCACTGTGTCTTGTGGGATAGTTGCAAAGTTAGGGGAGGAGAAGGTGAAACCACTGTCGGTCCCTGCATCGTGTGGATAAAGATCCAGGACCACCTGCTCCTTCCAGCGGCCTCCCTCACACAGGTCCAGACTGTCGATGCCCACAAACCAGTCAGGGCTGGGGACAATGCGTACCACGAAGGACACCTGGATGGGGCCAGAAGACTTAGCAGCTGCAGCCATCGGGACATACCCTCTCCCAGGCTAGCCATGACTTACCAGCGAGTGCCTAGGGTGCACCTCTAACTCTGTGGAAGTCTGCCCGGTACCGCTAGGGATGGCAGGAGCTGAGAACACTGCGTGCACACTCTGAAGTTTCTCTCCTGCAGCTTCGATCTCCTTCATCAGTGCCCAGGCCTCACCACGCTCAGCAAAGTCCCTCAGCCCGTTGCTGACATACTCATTCTTCCGCCACATGCTGTAGTCAGAGCTGTGAGCTGCCCCTGTGCAAAGGCCTGACTGCATGAGTATCCAGCGGGGTGGACAGCAGCAGGGCTATAGACTTTAATTCCACATGGCTGTCCCCAGGGGACACATGCCCCTCTCCCCCTGCCCCCGCCCCAAATATCAGCTCCCTGACTGAATGGTAAGGAGCCGCATCCACTTTGAACACAGAGAGACCGTAACATCCTTCACACTTATGTGGCTAAGACACCTGGCTGGGTGACTGGTGTCCCCAGCTTTCCTGCAGCTACTGTGCCCTCCAACAGCCACTGGGACAGTGGGTATTTAGCAAGGGCTTCCTGTGTTGGATGCTTCTCAGATTACAGTGACTTGTACTGTGTACTGTGAAGCCAGCAGGTACTGCTTCCTGCCCTGTAGCCTCCTGGATGAGGCAGAAGGAGGAAAGGTGCTCTTACCCAGCAGAGAGGACCACTGTGCAGGGGGCCGGAACAGAGGATACTGCTTGGGAAATGCTGTCTGGCTCCACTTGCCAATGAAAGTGATGCTGTATCTAGCCAGAGGCCGGGCTGTACAAACCGATTCTCCCCCCAGCGGCTGGCTTGTGGTGGAGCCTAGCATGGCCAGGAGGAAGACCCAAAGAGCTCTGCTCAGGGCAAGACTCACGTTTTCCATCACCTACAGCAGAGGGAGAGAAGTGTTGGCACCTTTACTCCCAGGGCCCCTGTCCACGGAACCCCAGGAGAGAACAGAACAAGCTCCCAGGGTGAGATGCCTGCAAACACACCACTTGGTCCCCAGAATGTCCTTCGAGAGTTTCCCAGATGCCACCCAGTGAAAAGGGCACCAGGTACTCGGCCGGTTTCACTGCTTGTCTGCAAGAATGTCAGTGTAACTTGTGAACTACAGCCCCCAGGACTGTAGCCCAAGGGACAAAAAGTTAATGGGCTTACAATTATCTCTGTTACACACCTCCTGGCCGCTTTACATTGTGTCCCCTGCACTGTGAAGTGCGCCTGGCTTGTACACTTCATGGACTAGCTGTACATGGGGCTAGATTAGCAAAGCTGAGGTCATGCCCAGCCCCCAGGGTAGTCTCTGGAGTGTTACAGATTCCTGTTCCAGGAGCTCCAGGCCCTCTTGAGATGTGAACAACGCACTCACCTGGCAAAAGAGTCAGAGGCAGGCTGCTGGGCTGTCAGCTGCCGGATTGGTCCCAGAGCTCCGAGATCCTATGTATGCCCAAGGTTAGTGCCTCTGGCCAGCAGATAGGCCCCAGCTCTTCCTGTCTTCTGCCTCAGTGCCTGGTCCCAGAAAGTGCCAGAAGGGGCTTGAGACAAGGAAGCAAGAGGCTTTCCTGCTGCAGGGGCTTCACTGCTCAACCTTCTCACTAGTTCTGACTGCTGTGACCTGCTCCAAACTGAGCTCACTCTCCGCCCCCTTGGGCTAACTGCTGCCCTGCCGCACCCCTTTCTTTGTCTTTCCCTCTCCCTTCCTTCTCTCCGCCCTCCTCCCTCCTCTCACAAGCCCTCTCTGGGTGGTGCTGCAAGGGGCTCTGTATTCAGAGATAGGAGTCTGGGGCCAGAGGCCACATTTGGTGCCCTGTCTGAACTTTGTCACAGATGTGGCCGAGATGTGACCCACATTTCTCCACTTGACAAATGTGTGTGTGTGTGTGTGTGTGTTGGGGTGCTGAGGAACCCCAGGTCTACCAGCTTAGCTGTAAAAGGCTTTGGGGCTCTGGGTTTCAGCCAGCCAGACCCCTCTTTCTCATAGGGGCCTGAGGGCCCACTTGGCCAGCCGAAGTAAGCAGCTCGGAGATTTCAAGCTGCTCCTTGGTCCACCTCCTCCCAGCTTCCAGGCCTCTGGCCTTCCTTTGGACTGGGTAGTAGAACTCTGATGTTTACTGCAGCCCAGTGTCAGGGAAATACTCTCAAAACTACTGAGGAAGCCTAGGAACTAAGTAGAAAGAAGAGTGGAGGGAGACGACATACACAGCCTCTGCCGGGTCCCCCACATACCAAAATATCCAGGGAGCTGCTCCAAGACACATTCTGGGTTTTGGACCAAGTTAATGTTTCAATGTCAGACAGACAGTGAGAGAGAATAAATAGAATCTGCGAAGCTCAAAGGCAAACAAAGCGAATGACTTCACCCTCATTTCAAATAAATAAGGCAGCCACATAGCAGCAACTGTGGACATAACATTTAGGCACCAGGCCTAGAGGCCAAAGACAGACTGCCCCAGAATGTCTCAAGCTGCTGGTGAAAGTCACCAAGAAGCCTAAAGTTTCTGGCTGGGTGGGCTGTAGCTACCCATGTGTAACTCACTTACAATAAGCAAGCTAGCCTATGTTAACAGCGGTTGCTCAATGACTTAAGCTGAGCAGCCGTAGGTCACACATTGAGTAGCGATGTGGCATGGCTTGTCAGCAGTACATATTCCCACCCTGTGGGCAACTTCAGTCCAGATCCCTATGCCCAGCGTAGCCCCTAAGGCTCACTGCATTCCAAATGACAAGGTAGTCATCAACAGCCCCAGCCCAGGGCAGCAGAAAGCTTCTCTCTCAGCCTCAAGCCCATGAAGTGACTTGAGTAGCCACTGATTTGGCAATGAGAACAAGCCAAAGCCAGACACCTCCAAACAGAGTGGCCACCGCCAAGCCAGAGCTGCCCCAGGAGGGCTGGGCAGAAGGATAGCCAGGCAAGAAATTCCTTTAGTGGTGGCAGTGTCCCCTAAAAAGGAAAATCCCTGAGCATGTTCATGGACATGATGGGACAGGGGGAGGACTTGGCCACAGTGTAACAATGGTTCTTTCAGGGCTTACATCCCTCCTTAGGTGTGGCACAGGCCCCTAGGCCTGACCTGGGCAGAGACAAGCTCCCAAGTCATATCTGCTGACTCAAGCTTGGGATCCCCACCCATAGAATGGCTGTCTCCTGTGGTACACGCAGGCTTCGGACATGCCTGGCTGCCAGGTGTCCCAGCTATGAGTTAAAAACTCAGATACCATACCTGCCAGCACCCACCGACCCACACTCCATTGCTCACCGGCTCCAACCTGGCTCCATGATGCATGCTTTCTATACCTTGGGCAATATTCCCAGAATGGGGCTACCAGACTGGCTCCCTCGTGAGCTTCCCCTCCCCCTCTCTACTGGGCACTGGACAGTCCCAGTACTGGGCCTTTGCTTACAGTCCCTCTACCTAAAGAGAGCTCTTCCAAGCTGGCTTTGGGTCTCAGGGAAAGCTCAGCAGTCATCCAACCCAGAGGAACATCTGCTCGCCCACACCAGCCTTTCAGTCCACTTCAGACTACTTGCCATCTCCTGCAGCGAGGGAAAGCCATTCCAGCCCCATAAGCAGCTTGAGTTTTGCTGCAGGATGTTACATGCTCACAGGGGCGTGAGTAGGCTGAGGGCAGACTCTGGACTAGGCTTCTGGGCACAACTTCTAGAGCTATGCAATTAGCTGGGCTGCAAAGTTGGCTGCTAGACCAACCCGCTCAGGAACTTGTCCCACGGGGCATTGTTGCCTTCCTCCCTTCTGTTCTCCCTCCCTCCTTTCCTGTCTCCTATGTCACTAATCTGGGTCAGATTTCAAATAGCACCCTCTGACTCAGGACCTGAACTCTAGCCAGTGAGCAAGGCCTGGCTTCAGCTTTGTGCCCTTTGGTTTCTTGGAAGACACCTAGGAAGAAAGTGAGAGCAAGAAGCCTCAGCACCCACCCTATCCACACCCCTTAGCTTCTGAGCTCATGCAAGTGGGGCCGCTTGCACAAGTGTGAGCACTGCAACTACGCAACCCCAGAGGGAGCACTGAACATGTCCTCCCAAGTCAGCACAGTATGTCTGTACAAGACAAGTGTAGGAGACCAGACCAAGACCAGACCATGCCTGGCATGTGACCGATCAGGAGAAGACCAGCCAATGCTGTGTGGCTCTAAGGCAGACCGTCTCCTTCTATGGCACAACAGTTGGCCTCCTTTCAATGTGAATATGAGGCAACAAAATGACTGCTAAGGCCTAGTGACCTACATTCCATCCTTAAACCCATGTGAAGGTGAAGAGAGAGCAAAAATGGGGGTGGGGTGGTGTAAGAACTCCTGAGAACTCTCTCCATCAAAGCAACAAGGACACGGACAAAGATAATTGGACAGGACCAGAACGTGGTGTCTAAAGTGATGACAGGACCACACAAACGGTATGGTTAAGGGGAAGGCTTTTGTTGTAGGAGAGAGGGGGAGGGGGAGGAAGAGGGAGAGGGAGAAACATAGTGAGAAATAGCAAGGTTAAAAGGAAGATGAGTAGCTGGGGGGAGTAGCCTATGAGCTGGAGGGCATTCAGGGTAGGGGAGAAGGCGGGCTGCTGGCATGGGCTTTGAAAGGTGAGGGGAATTACTCTTTTGGGCAGATGGAAATCAGTTTCACAAGCTCCCAATGAATGCTTGCTTTTATCTAAGTGCCAGTCCATGCTGAACTCATTTCTGAATATTTGGACTGCCTTTTTGGAGTTTGGGGAATTGGTGTTTACTTTGACTTGACACTTAGTAGACCAAGGCAGGTGGATCTCTCCGAGTTCTAGGTCAGCCTGTTCTATATACTTAAGTCCGGGCTAGCCAAAACTGCATAGTGAGACTGTTTCACAAAATTAAAAAAAAGGAAGAAATGTCTGGACAGGGATTTGGGTACTCTGGAAAGTAACCAAAGGCTTGCGACCATAAATGGGAAGTTATTTTGTCAAAAAAATTAGGGAAGCTGGCAAACCTTTATGTACCTCAGATCTAAACTTTGCCTCCCCTGATAGTGGAACTAGAGACTGTAAGCCAAGGCCTGGGACAGCATGGGGCTGGAGACTTCTTAGGACATCATTTCCAGAAAGACATCTTTCTGTCCACTCTCTGGGAGCTCCCTAGAAGACCCGACTTGGGAAGCTGTCCTTAGATGACTTGATTCTAAGCCTGTCCCCAGAGGTTTTTGTTGGAAACAACTACAGGTAATGCTTAAAGCTGTTGTCCAAGGGCTGGGTAAAGATGGAGGCCAAAATACCTAGAATGAAAATCTCAGAGGCAGGAAGGACACAGGGGACGCTGAGAACTCCTGGCACATTCCTAAGACCCTAGAAGGCCATACATTCCAAGAGCTCAGGAAATACCAGTGCTCAGGCAAGGCCTGACAAGGCCCCTGCTTCACCTCTGACTGACCTTGGGGCTCTTTGCAAGCAGGAAGTGGGGGCTAATGTGCTTACTAAGTGCCTGGCTCACTGTCTCTATCATGAGAGTCCCAACATACAGAGAAGCCCACAGCTGAAAGATGAACTGACTCCAGGCATCTTCAGTCCCGTAATTCACTGACCGCTGAGTTAACCAGGAAAAGACTCTATGGCCATGCATGGCAATGAACACAGATATTTCAAACTTAAGCTGGAAAAGTCACTAAAGAAACCTCAACAAACAGCAACCCCTGAAGAGAGGAAGCATCTAATTTCCAGAGCTGTCAAATTATACTCTCTAAGCTGTTCAGGCTCCAGCCAAAAAAATGTACAAACCATGCAAAAGCAGAAGGAAGCACGGCCCATACAGAGAGTGAGAAAGCAGCTACAAGAATGCACTGAGGAAGCACAGGCCTTGGGGACACTAGCTAAAGACTTTACCAGTCACAAGCATGCTCAGAGACCGAAGAGCCAGGCATGGCAGCTCGCACACCCGACCCCAGCACTTGGGAGGCAGAAGCAGGATTAGGACAAATTCCAAGCCAGGCTCCTCTCCATAACAAGCTACAGGTCCACCTGGAGTAGGTAATACGGATCCTGCCACAAACCAGCTGCATCCCCCAGAGGAAGCCACATCTGATAAAGTGTGGGAGTGGTACCTCACAGAGGAGTGACACCAGCGAATGGTAGAGATTACAGGACAACATAAGCCTTGAGGTTGAAAGGTGAGATAACCAAACCATTCATTACAAGAGCGCCGCAGGAGATCTGGGAAGACGGGATTAAAAGTCCATAAAAGGAATAGACCAGTTGATATTATCCAGTCTCGGAAAGAAAACAGGATAATGGAAACTAAACAAACACTGGAGACTTGCAGGGAACCATCAAACACAAACAGTTGCGTAACTGAAGTCCCAAGGGGAGAAGAGGACATACAAGAGTGTCTGTGTAGAAACCATAGCTCTTGTCCTAAGGGAAGAGCAAACAGTTTATTCTGGAGCCATTTTGAATGGCCATGGCTCCAGAAACACAGATTTAGGTTACCCCCAATTCCGAGTTCCAGTGTGGGAGTATTAGTTCCGCAGGGGTTTTTGTACGTTTTACAGAACAAAAATTGCCAAAAATCAAGGCAACTTTAAAAGACATTGATGGGTGCACCAGAGAGGAAGGTACAAGATGGGGCAACTGCATCATACACAGACCCAAGATGGCATCTGATGGCACTGTCTGGTTCTCTGTGGAAGCCAGTGTCCTGCTAAGTTAAAGCTTCTAGGAGATTTTCATTAATCATCGCAAGATGTTAATTCTAAGTTACTAGCTTCTGAGAGGTTTTTATTTATTGTCCTAGGGTATTAGTTCAGAAACAGAGTGTGGCGGGGCATGGCTGTCCCAGAAGGCTAACACTAGTCCAAGATAAAGCAATTAGCCTCTGAGCCTACCAAATCCCCACGTTCTCACAGCACCGACATTCCAGTTGGCCCGTCAGTCTCTGCAGACACGGGCTACTTCCAGGAGTTTTCTTGTACAGAGCCAGACATGCTTTCTTTTCAGGAATTTTCATTCACAAGAGAAAAATTATGTGAAAAAAGTAACAGCTGAAACTTTCCAAGACAGATGACAAAAGGTAATGGACACACCCAAGAAGCTCAACTGATTCTAGGTATGGAACATGCAAGACCATCCCGGTCATAGCTAAGCATTCACAGGCCAAAGAGTCCTGGATCGGCAAGAGAAAACCAATCCATCAGAGGCAAGCGTTATCCTGTTAGATTTAATACTTGACCCTCACCAGAAACCATGTAAGTCAGTAGGGGTGGGAACCTGAAACAAAGGAGCAACATCAACAATAAAAAAGCCAACAGCTCTAAAAGGGGCCGCATTCCACAGTAACCCCAACCAGAACTTCTGGTTAGGGAAGCTACCCCAAGAGAAAGACTAAAAAGGGAATTGTTCAGACTAAAATGAAGGGACAGTCAGCCGAAGCCACATGAACAAAGAGATAGCAGCAAAAGAGGCAAGACAGGAGGCCCTGGGGGAGGGCAAAGAGTAGGCGGGAAGCAGACTCCAACTCAGTAACAGTTCTGCTGGAGAGCCTGGCTGGTGTAACTGCATTGAAAAGGTCTATTGAGTTTATGAACTTCCAGGAGAGGCGCAAACATGAATCGCAGTTGCTTTCCGGATGAGCAGCTGCCTGTTCTCCACCATCAGTCGAGTGTGTGTGTGTACTCCTGGCGTAGTTTGCACACAACCTGCAAGAGCTAAGTGGCCACAAGGACTCTGTCTTCCGGATATCCGTAAGCTGTACTCAGATAGCTAGCCGAGGTGGCGATCACAGATGTTCATACAGCTACGATTGTTGTGAGCCCGTTAGGATTTGAGTGTAAAATTCCTTCCGGAGGCTCTGTGTTGGAACAGTTGGGTGCTGTGTAAGAGGTTGTGGAACATTTAGGGTATGAGGCCCTACGCTGAGGTGGGTCGCAAAGGGCAGGCCTTGAAGGTTATTCTCTGGGGCTCTCCTGCCCATTGGATGAGGTGCCTCCACTGCCCCCTCCGACCATTGGATGAGGTGCCTCCACTGCCCCCTCCGACCATTGGATGAGGTGCCTCCACTGCCCCCTCCGACCATTGGATGAGGAGCCTCCACTGCCCCCTCCGACCATTGGATGAGGTGCCTCCACTGCCCCCTCCGACCATTGGATGAGGAGCCTCCACTGCCCCCTCCGACCATTGGATGAGGTGCCTCCACTGCCCCCTCCGACCATTGGATGAGGTGCCTCCACTACCCCCTCCGACCATTGGATGAGGAGCCTCCACTGCCCCCTCCGACCATTGGATGAGGAGCCTCCACTGCCCCCTCCGACCATTGGATGAGGAGCCTCCACTGCCCCCTCCGACTCCAATGAAGCATTCCTGCCACGCCTTCTCTACCGTGATCAACTGCTCTGCTCTGAAAGCGGGAGCCAAAATAAACTCGCCTTGTCTGTGTCAGGCAGTTTAGTTACAGCAGCATGAATTAGCTAACCTACCCTGCCGTCCAGCTGCTGACTTCCAGGAGCTTTAAAGGATTGTGGCCTTCCTCTCCCCATCCCTATTCATCATTCCTTTTCCTTTCGGGAGCTCAGACATGAACTATTAAGTTATTCACCAGGAACCACATCTGTGAGGACAGTTTAAAAAGTGACACTATCAGCGTGACAGCTCTGAGGGGAATGGTATTCCTGGTGGTCAGGAGCCAAGGAATACCACACAGTCACACTGCACAACAAACTTCACACAAGAGATTTATTCGGGAGAACACCGGAGGGCGGCCGCCTCTGCTCAGGCAAGAAGCAGCAGAGAACTGGTCAGGCTTTATATAGGGTTTCTTGGGGGTGAGCTCAGACTTTTTACCCTACAGATACCATGCACACTGGAAAAGGTGCAGGCTCTGAAAAGGCCTGAGCAGACGAGTTTGTGTGTCCAGCTGGTCCTTGGCCCAGAAACAACAAATGAGCTGGAACAGATCAATGACAAAAATGGCTGACCTTGGGGAGAAGCTGATCATCAGACTCCTGGCAGTATCAGACTCAAGTTTCCAATCTTAACAGCAACAACAACAACAGCAGCACCAGCAGCAGCAGCAGCAGCACAATGCCTACCAAAACCAGGAAAGCAGTGTACACTTCAGGGGGACAGTAAATAGAAACTGTCAATCAAAAGACCTGCAGATGAACTTGTCATACAAACACTCTACAATGACTGCCCTAAGATGTCCAGAGAACTAAAATGGGATGAAGAGAAAGCCAGCAGCATGATGGGAGAAGGAAATGGAACTCAATGCAACTCAAGCAGCCTTTCCAAGACCCTCAGTAACTGCAGTCCTCGAGGATGGGGAGCCTTGGATGGCTCATGTAAAATGTCTATGGATTATGTAAAGTGTCTGTGGATTACGGAGGGATGGAGAATGTCCCCCACCTGTGTCTCCATTCCCAATATTGCTCTTTTGATAACAAGAACTGATAGAAGTGATATCTTTCCATGTTGTACTGGATGTTATGAACAGTTCCTTTTAAGTCCCCCTTAGCTGCTCAAGACCAAATGGTTCTTATTTGGAATGGACAGCCCTTCAGAGATCCTCCCCGCCCCATCCCCGGTAAAATGGTGGGTTACATCACGGTAACCTTTGATTGTCTTACAGATTTGGAAGAACAGTAAAGATAGTAATGAAGGCTTATGAACAAAAGCATCTTGCATGAATAGAAAGGGCAAAGTAGGAGTCATAAGGTTGTTGGGTAAAATTCTCAGCAACAGACATCAGTTGCCTCTCTTTGAATTGTTAGTCAGAGGCCCCACAAACTGTAAAGACTATCGCCATTGCCCTTGCTTATATATCAGAACTAGATGATAAGATCTTATTGCTGGAGACACCAGACAATTCGATGACACGACATGAAATAAATCTGAGACTAAACTGAAAGTGCTCTCCTTACCACCTCACTTTTACTGTGCCAGGCAGTGCCATGAAGGCTGCTGGGGAGAATTCTCACCAACAGTCCTGGCAGCTATGCTCCTTGTGTGGTAAGATAGAAATATGCCAGGTGAGATGCGCCCACTGGCACGGGGGTGGCACTACTGACGTGACCATAACCTCCTGCTTTCCTGTCAGATTTAAGGACAGCTCTGAATGGGGAACCTCACAACTTAAGCTGTAAACTGGGGCAAAAGCCAGAAACTGGAAAGTTCATAGGCCACAGGAGGAAGTAGATTGCTTTGTTGAATGGATGGACAAAAACGTACAAAATATTAGAACTGGTGAGTTCAGCAAGGTTGCAAAAACAAGATCAATATTAAAAAGTCAGTTGCATTTCTGTATACCAGCAATGGACAGGATGAAAATAAAATTATAAAAACCTATTTACATCAAAAAAATATATTCTTAAAAGTGAATTTAACCAAGAAAGTACAAACTTTTATATTAAAAAAAAACTTACAAACTATCATTAGAAGAAATTTGAGAAGACCTAACAAATAGACATGGCAATACTCCCCACAGCGATCCGCAGATTAAATACTATAACTGAGAAAACTTCAACTGCTGGCTAGGCATTCCTATAATCTCATTATTTAAGAGGCTAAAGCCAAGGATCACAAGTTCAAAGCTAGCCTGAGCTATATACAAGACCATATTTGGAGGAGATGGGGGCAGCTTTTACTTTTTCTTTCTTTCTTTCTTTCTTTCTTTCTTTCTTTCTTTCTTTCTTTCTTTCTCTCTCTCTCTCTCTCTCTCTCTCTCTCTCTTTCCTTCCTTCTCTCTCTCTCTCTCTCTCTCTCTCTCTCTCTCTCTCTCTCTCTCTCTCTCTCTCTCTCTCTCTCCCTTCCTTCCTTCCTTCCTTCCTTCCTTCCTTCCTTCCTTTCTTTTTCAGAGAATGTAAAAACTGTTGATAACATTCAAAGTCCTTCCCGAGAGTGATGTGGATAAAACTCCAAGGGACAGAAGAGCCAAAGTCACCCTACCCTATGGGATCTCTGAAGAGGGATCTCTGAAGACCCTGCTCTGTGGCCTTGAGATCAGGGACATCTCTAAGTCCTCAGTGTTTAGGTTCACCAATTCAGCACAGATGATATGAGGCAGCTACATTGGGGTTTATCTCTAAGGGAGTCTGCTCCCCAACTCCCAGGGGAGGAAGCAGGGACACTCAGCAGGGAAGAGCGGAAGAACCAGTTGTTCTGCCCTGAGACCTGTCAAGGCCCTCAAAATGCAGAGTGAGGGGCACACAGAGAACCACAATACATGCCCTCCCCAGCATCTCAGGTTTGGCTCTGCCCATCCCCTTCCCTGGCCGGAGAAGTCTGGAGGCCCAGAGAAGGGCACTCCCTCTCTAAGGAACCACTTCCCAGCCTGGAAACTCTGAGCTGCTGCGTCTGGCCTCCCACCTCCGCCTGACTCCTACCACCCTGGCTCCAGCCACACTGGTGTCCTACTTTCCACCCTGCACAGTGGAAATATGGGTCAGCATAATGCTCACCAGGCCTTGGGCCAGAGCCCGTGGAAGGAAAAACACCAGGCCAACCGCCTGGCAAAGCCCCAGCCCCACAGCAGGCTCCACACTCCAGCTCGGGATTCAGGGCTGTGGGGAAGATGCCCCCAGCTCCTGCTTAGCTGGCAGACAGAGCTCTGGATGTAGTACAGCTCGAGCTCATCCTATGGACCATCTCCTATCGCCACAACTTTCCGTCTTACATTCATTTTCTGGCTGCTTACTCCTGATACAGCTTGCAAATCACACTAAGGCACTTACTTCTCCGTACATGTCTTTCTCTCCCTAGAGGCAACTGGACCAGCACAGGCCTCTTGAAGGCTCCTGACAACACAGGCCAGGATGATCAGGTTGTCTCTTGTCCCCAAGATACTGGAAAGGCTCATGTCTGCCCTCCAGATTTCAGGATGGGGGGGGGGTCCTCCACCCTTCAGGGCCACCCATGGGTGCATCACAGCCAAGCTCTAGACTCCGTTCACCTCCTTCATGGAGAGGGACTGTATCCTGGTCCCAGGTTAGCCCTGAAGCAGTGCTGGAGACAGGGCCTTCGACAGGAGCTTCATTTGTCCAGAATGGAAAGACGGACAGAGCTGTCTAGACAGATGTCTGAGGCAAAGGGAACAAAGTCTTGACCTGGGTCAAACCCAGGGTGTTCCCTGCTGCTGCTAAGCCTGTGTTTTGTACAGCATCTGGCTCCCCTTCCTTCTAGGAATTCTCAAAAGATGTCCGTTTGACTTTCTTTTTATTGAGACAGGGTCTCACCGAGTAGCTTTCGCTGGCCTGGAGCTCACAGAGAGATCATCCACCTACCTTTGCTATCAGATACTGGGATTAAAGGTGCGTGCTGCCATACCTGGGAAAGGATGTTTGAAAGGGTGTAAACAATACCGTTTACTCCTAAGGATTCAGAGAAAGAGCTGCTCACCCTCCAGTACCACCTGACAGAGAATGTGTAGCGTGGTACCCGAGCAGCACTGGCTCCTCTGCTGGCTGCCCAGCTTCTGCAGAGCCTGGTGGAGACTGGAGGGGAAGCTCTGCTGTCAACTGCATACAGTGTTTGCCAGGCTCATGGGGTAGCTATGGAAAGGGTGAACTTTCCTTTGCCTGCACTCTGGCTGCCATTCCAACCCTGACCCCTAAGGAATCACAGCCACTGGAGGCTTTCTCTCAGCTCCACCCACCTCCTTCCCTAGGGTTTTTGTTTGTTTTGTTGTTGTTGTTGTTTTCTTCTGTGAACCATTAAGTATACCCATCAGGGTATTCAGCACATGTTGGGAAAGGGGCAGTTTCATTCTGTTTTATTTTATTTTATTTTATTTTATTTTATTTTATTTTATTTCTAAGCCATTCCTCAAAGCACTTTCTCAGAGGTCAGAGAGATGAAAAGATTTCAGCTTCTTCACATATGACTGTGTGTCCCCAAGAAGGTGACTTTGCCTCTCTGGGCTTCAGCTTCTCCCATCTGGGAGCACAGAGCACTGTATATTTCTAATGCTCCACCAGGACTTTCCACCTCTTCCATTACATGGTGAAGGCACCCATTGGGGAAATGTACAAAGGTTGCATGGCCATTTCCCCATTGAGAAACCCTGAGAATCCACATAAAGATGAGGGATGGGGAAGTGACTCTGGGGTGCCTGGGTATAGTATAAGAATACTATACTCCCCCTCCCAGGCCGTCCAGAGTACAGGGGAAATGCTAGCACTTGCCAACAGAGAGAACTGCAACCTCAGAAGTTCCTTGTAGACAAGCGGCATGCCATCTAGGGATCAGGCATTCCACACCAGCCCAGAAATGTCACCAGCGAGCACAAAGGAGGATCTCTAGCACATGTTATCCATATGCCAGATCCAGCAAAAACAAAAGAGCAGCCAGCCCAGTGGCCACAAGCCAGAGAGGGCGAGCAGAGCAAGAATCTAAGTATGGCTGCCAGTGAGCTGAGCTGCAGTGAACACAGGAGTCGCAGTGACACAATGCAGGGTCAGCAGGGGCTGGGGTGCCAAGGGCAGGGTAGCAACAGGAAGACAGACAGACAGACAGACAGACAGACAGACAGACAGACAGACTGTGTATAACAGTAGAGCTCACATCCTCACAGAGGAGACAAGTCGACACATGCAGGAATAGTGAACTGAAACTGGTTTGATTTAAATGATCTTATAATCCAGCAAAATTTAAAATAACTAAAACTATCCCCAGCCCTAACCACGTGGAAATGATGTAGCACACTTCTAGGAACCGTTTGTTTACAACAGGAATTCCAGTCTGGACATGTGGAGCCACTAGAAAGCCAGGGAAATGGACAAGAGGAGCCCCAGCACTGGGTGCTCTGTAGTGGGTACAGAGAAAGGATGCTATATCCATACTAAGAAACTCAATCATGCTGGGTGTGGAGGAACACCTTTATCCCAGCACTAAAGAGACAGAGGCAGGTGGATCTCGACATAGTGAGGATTATGAGGGGGAAAAGAAAGCGATGGGGTAGAGAACAAGAGGCTATGTGACTTTCTGAAATCAGTTGTCTGCGCCAGAAAGTCCCGTGCAGGATGGCCATCGCTAGTCAGTGCTAAGTGTTAACATTTAGATCCACATGCAATCAGGGACAAGACAGGAGTCATCAAGAGGAAGACTCCGGAAGGGGTCACCATGTCAGAACTTGGAAACATGAAGCTTTTAGGAAGCCTTCTGCACACCGAGGTGATCCTCAGTGGATTCAAACACCAGAGTTACTGAATGAGAAAAACACAATTAGAGGAATACAAGAAGCTGGAAAGGCGCTTAGAAGTGATCAGCCCTGGGAAGCACGGGAGAAGAAGAGATGCTCACACTGGCCTGGATCTGACTCAGAGCTGGAAGGAGTCAGCCTGGAATCACTCCAGCCCTTCCAATGCATGAAAAGATGGAAAATCTGCAATTCAACTCATGAATCCAGTGTCACTTAATACAGAAACCCTCCGTGGAGGAAAACGGAAAACCAGACAGGCATCACTTCTAAATGAAGATGCAAAACAACCAGACTAAAAACACTAACTTGTGTAGCATTTCCCAGGAGACCTTGTCAACCAGGGCAGGCTCTGTGACCAACTCAGATGGCTTTACTAAAGATAATCTCAGAATCCTGGGAGAGACAAGACAAAGTTAACTTCGACCCTGTGTCCATTATTAGTAACAACAAAATTGACAATGTCAACAACAAAACCTAGAGGACCTTATCATGACTTACATATGAAATACCCCACCCAGGTTCATGTGTTAAGGGTTGACCTGCAGCTCAAGGTCCAGAATTTTAAGAAGCTGGGTCCTGCTGGAGGAAGTGGGTCACCAGGATGTGCCTTGCCCAGGACCCTTCCGGTACCCCTCCCTCTTTCCTGGCTGCTGTGAGACTTGAGGCTCTATCCCACCCGTGCAGAGGCCCAGAGTCCAGACAAACCTGGGCTTGAGCCCCCTCAAGTCCGAGTCAAAATCAAAACAAACCCTCACTCCTTTCGCACTTTCCTTCGGGGTGTGTCAAAAACGCTGAGGCAGCTGGTTACCCTTCAGTGGCCAAGACAGTAGCATCTGCCACTGTCGCTGATGTCCGGAGCTTTCTTAGACATTATAGCAAGTGCAGTAAGGTAAGAAAAACAATGACACAAACATAAAAGAACGTATAGAATAATTTTTATATAACATATAGAATAATTTTTATATAACATATAGAATAATTTTTTGGTGATGATATGATTTCTTTGTATCAAAACTAAAACTCAAAGACCCAGACATGGATCAGTGTGTAGAAACACTTGCTACCAAGCCTGAAGACATGACTTGAGCTTAATTCCTGGCATCCACGTGGTGAAAGAGGAGAATGCCTCACCCCCATTAATTAAAATATAATAAAAGGTTTTAATTAAAAAATTGGTCAGCATACTTTTAATCCCAGCACTTGGGTATCAGATCTCTAAGTTCAAGTCTAGCCTGGCCAGCATAGTAAGTTCCAGGCCAGCCAGAGCTATATAATAAGACTACATCTCAAGAAAAAAAATTAAAATCAATATGAAAATATAAGATAAATGTTTTTAAAAATGTATATTCCTTCTACCAATAAGCATGGCCCTGTATTGTTTTCTGTTGTGATAAATACCATAACCAAAAGCAACTTAGGGAGAAAAGGGTTTATTTCATCTTAGAGTTTACAGCCCATCATCAAGGAAAGTCGGGGAAGAAATGGGAAGTTGGAGGCAGGAACTGGAGCAGAACCACAGAAGAATGCTGCCTGTTGGCTTGCTCTCCACAACTGGATCAACTCCTTGCCCACCCACAGTGGGCTGGCCCCTTCCCACATCAGTCACTAATGGAGAAAATACCACACAAACTTGGCTACACGTCAACCTGATGGAAGCATTTCCCCGTTGAAATTCCCTCCCGAACCATCCCAGTTTGTGACAAGCATCTATCAGTGAAATCTTCAGCAATGCTCCACTGACCATATGGATGGTGTGGAGAGCATCAGAGAGCTAGGATGCTGCTACAAGCAGCTCAAACAGGCCAGGCCCAGAAGGCAAGACTAACATCTCCCCCATCCTGGCTGCTCTGGTCCACAGCTGCTCAGCTTCCTTTCCCCAGACCCCAGGGTGTGGTCCTCAGGCAGGATGATGACCAAGGTTGTAAAAAGGCCTATGGGCAGCTCTTGATGGTGGTGGTGATGGGCACCAAAGAGAGGAAGCAGCCAGAGCATGCTGTCTAAAGCAAGGTCACAGAAGTACCCTCTGACCTCTGTGTTAGCGTTGTGGTCAGGGCATCACCTGACTGCTAGGGACAGCAATGTTTCCCCATGTGAGAGGCAGCCACTCTTTCAGGAGAGTTAAACATGATCTTCTCTAGAGAAGAAAGACAAGAAAGCTCTAGACTCAGCATGAGAAGAACCATAAACAGTGCAGGTCACACAGACAGGGAAACGAAAGAAGGTCCGGCATGTCCCTAGGAGGATGTGATGTCCTCCTGGAGAAGGAACAGTGGCTTCTGGACAAAGTGTCACCTGGGATTCCATGGATGAGCAGGTGTTGTCAAGTGAGAGGAAGATCCGTGAGCCTCTCTGTTCCTTTCGCCATGTTTGCTCCCTTACCGTGGCCTATGAACATGCACAACCACTGTCCACTGTCACACTGTCACTGGTAACTATTTCTGAGAAGTGCCAAGTGACAGGGCTGGAGCAATGGCTCATATGTTAGGAAGGAACAGTTGTTCTTCCAGAGGACCTGAGATCAATTCCCAGAACCCACACTTGTGTGGCTCCCAGCTTCCTGTAACTCCGGCTTTAGGAAATCCAACAATCTCTTTGGTTTCCATGGGCACACACACATACACATACATAAACCAAAATAATTCTTTTCAAGAGAATTTGTGCTGGGGAGATACCTCTGTGGTTAAGAACACTTGCTGCTCTTGGGTCAGACTGGAATTTGAATCCCAGAGCCCATGTTGGGCAGCCTTATAACTGCCTGTAACTCCAGCTCCAAGCTATCGGATGCCCTTCTCTGCCCTCCATGAGAACCCACACCCGTGTACCCACACACTGATCACACATGTATGCATCATTTTAAAATCTTTAAAATTAAAAAAAAAATGTGCCAAGGAAACTCCAGTTGCTGGCTTGTATCCAGTTCACTGCGGGAACCCACGCATTCTGGAAACCACTGTGCTTCAGGCTCCTTCATCAACACTCAGACTGCCTGGGCCTCCGAAAAACTCAGGAATGGCAAAGATGGAGTTAAAGACAATTAAACAATTGCTGTGCAGGAAGGTGGTGACAGGAGTGTGATATGGGTAGTGACGTAAAGACAGAGGCGGAAAGTTCACTGGATAGCCAGCAGTATGAGAGTGGGGGGAAACTGCTGGGCTTTGTGAAGGGCTGCTGTCATGGAGAGCAGACAGAAGGTTTTAGCATCTCAGCGTGATGGAACAAATCACAGCTGGGACTTACTGTGGTTAGCAACAGCCTGGCCTTGAGGCAACCGTAGTTTTGTCCAGCATGCTCACAATCCTAAACCAGTACCCACAGGGTGCTGATTGGCTGTCACAAGTAAGTACTTCTTAGGGGGATGGAGTAAGTGAAAGGCCCTAGATGGATTTCCTGAGGATGGTCTGAGGGCACCGCTAGGAGACCAGCTCAGAGCTAACAGCCCGGGCTGCCAGAGCCGGACGACCCCAGAGGCCCCCAGAGCTCTGACATGGGCTTGGCTCATCAGCCTGATGATGCTTCCAGCTCTGAGCTTTTCTCCTTTCGTGACCTTATCAGCCTGCCGGGATGTGTAAACCATGAGCTAACTGTGTGAGAATGCACTTTCCTCTGGCTGCTCCTTCAGAGTCTGCTGGTCCCCATCAGCACAGCGCTGACCTCCACCTCCGTCCACTCCCAGTTTTCCAGTGAGGAGCCCAGGACTATAGTGCAATAGGCCAGGTATAACTAGCCTCTAGTTACAGCCTTCCCTGGGGGTGACGAACAACAGGGTACCTCTGCTCAGAAGGGCCTGCTGTTGTGGTGAGGTATCAGGCACCCTCAGACCCCCAACGTAGGATGGAGCCTGTGCCTGTCTAAGGGCCCGTAGCTCAGCCAGAAATGCCCTCTTACTTAAGCTGGTGCCACAGGGTCACTGTTCTCCACCAGAATGTCTGGATTGGGTCTGGGTCCCTGGGGTGCTGGGCTTTGCTCTGCTGCTTATAATGGAGATCAGGCATTTCCTGCAAAGAGTGTCCCTCCCAAGACCAGGGAAGATCCGGCTCCTCGTTCCTGAGCTCACCCCTTGAACAGGGTGGTCTGGGCTGTATCTGACTCTCTTGTGTGGCTTCCCCAATGACATCAAATTTGAAGGGCAGCAATGTGGCCTTTTTCTTAAGCCAGCTATAATGACATGCGATTTCACAGCATAAAAGCCACCCACCCCTTCACAGGGAGCAACTCAGCAGCAGCATGTCACTGCGGCCTCGAGAAGAAGAGACTCCATGCCTGTGAGCAGCTGCTTGCTGTGCTGTGAACATGTGTCTCAGTCCGTGCTGTCACGCACGGTGGTTGGTTATTTCCTAAGGATGGACTGACTATCTCTACTGTGGTGCTCTGGTCACCTGTTCTGGGATCATGAGATCCAGCCTGTGCCTGCTACCTGTCCCTTGTAGGAGGAGAATGTGCTGGCTACTTTTATGACAACTTGACACAAGCCACAGTCATTTGGGAAGAGGGAACCTCAACTGAGAAGATAGCCCCATGGTGCATTTTATTGCTAATTGATGCGGGAGGACCCAGCTTACTACGGATGACGCCACCTCTGGGCTGGTGGTCCTGGGAGCTGTAATAAACCAGGCCGAGCAAGCCAGTAAACAGAAAGGCTCTGCTTCAGTTCCTGCCTCCAGGTTTCTGCCCTGATTTCCTGAGATGTGGAAGTGTGTGAAGTAAACCTTTTCCTTCCCACGTTGCTTTTTGGTCATGATGTTTTATTCTAGCAACAAAAACTCCAATGAAGACAGAGACCGGGAGGCTCATGAGACCACAGGGCTCTGTGACCTTCACGAAGCCCCTCTCCCTCCCTATTGCTAATTTCTACTGTAATTAATTGTAATTAATTGCTATTGTAAATAACTGTAGACACCTGAAAGTTACTCAAGCTCTTGTGTATAACCCCTAATGAACTTGCTGACTCACTATGCTGGGTCTGGAGAGAATGCTTTCTTTAGTTTGTCATGCCCTCCCTATGTAAAGTTAAACAGACATTTCTTTACATCTTCCCAGGAGACATGCTATCACCGAATACCAGAGACTAGCTTACTTCTAAGCAGTTAGTTGTTTTTCAGTGTTAGAAGTAGATGTCCTGAGCCAAGGCATCCATCCGCATGTTCCACGTCTTTCTCATGACAGTGGTGTGCACCATGTGTCCTCACTTGGCAGGAGAACCAGTCTGCTCAGTGCTAGGGACCCAGCTCATGTCTTACATACACTAGACACTGCTCTACCAGCCGCACAGCCCTTACTGCCTGAACATTAAGCCTTCCAGAAGGGAAGCCCATACCTAATCGCCTCTTGCTCATCTTTCCATAATAACCTTATAATGAATTTACCTAGTTACTGAGAAAAATCTTCGTTGTTGTCAGAGGAATGCATTTGCTTAGAGTGAAGGTGTATTGCTATGTCTCATTATAAACAGTGCATCACTGCTGCATACAAGCAAGGCTCCTTTTCCTTGCTGGGACCTGCGTCCCCCAGCAGCCCTGTCAAGCTCTCCTCTAAAGCTCTGGCATGCTGCACTTGTTCCCAGTTTATAGTTTCCAGCACTGTTACCACTGCTACCTTTCCGCACGGCCTCTCTTGATGGAAACAGTTGAATCTGAAAGGGGTTTGGTTCGGAAGATCAGCTCTGTGCACAGCGGCCTTCCTGAATTCACTGCTCTTCTTGTAGCTTTGCTGGGGCCTACCTGAAGTCCTAATGGGATGCACATGTGGGTTTGGCTTGTTTCCGGGTGTGTGTGTGTGTGTGTGTGTGTGTGTGTGTGTGTGTTGACCCTTTCTGGGATTTGGGCAGGGGAGGCCTCGCTAATCACTGGCTAAGGCAGGAGACTTGCCCACCCAGGCCTGGATTTCTGGGCTCTGGGTGTGGTGGTCTCTGGGGCCTATGGATAGTAGACTGGCTACAGGTGGACAAGGCACTCCTAGTTGAAATCTCAGGGAAGAAGCCATACTACACACACCTGAATGCAGAATGTCCAGCGGGGCGAGAGGCCTGAGCACATCTGAACTGTGTGGTGGCACTTCAGCCATGCCTGGGAGCCTGTTTCTCATGTGACAGGTGGCAGCTGTGGCTGTTCTAGAACTGGGTCTTACAGCTGTCATGAGAAAGACATGGAACATGCGGATGGATGCCTTGGCTCAGGACTTCTACTTCTAACACTGGTTCTGGGGTTACACAGTGTATGCTGAGACTGGGGATCATAACTAGGGAGCCTGTCCCTAGGGCCCATCATCCTGAGGCTGGATCAGAGCGATCCAGTGTCCTCCCACAGACCATCCATGCGGTGCTGCTCGGACAGGGTGAGGCAGTTGGGGGTGGGGGCACAAGCCATCTGGTGTTGGTTGGCCCATCTCTGCCAGCGCCAGGCCTTTCTCGAATGACTGTCCTCACTCACCCCATGCTCCACCCACCAGTGCCTGCCAGGGCCTCTTACCGTGCCCCACCCAGCAGCCCTACATGGGCATCTCCCACAACAAACCGTAGGTCCTTAGAGACAGGGACAACTAGGGACCCTCAGCTTTGATGAGGTAGAAGGCTGAGGGCCTAGTGGCCATCAGGAAGCCACATTTGTCTCTCAAGCTCTCCTGTTGCTGGCCTCTGGTTTCGGGCTCCCCACGAGAAGAGTGGCTGGGGACCAAAGGAGAGGGAGCTGTGGGGCTGTGGCTTGAGGGAGAGCCAGGCTCAGCATGTGGTTTTCATTTTGGGTGTGACTGGCTCCTCCAGCCTCGGTTCCTCCCCCACACTGGGCTGGGGGCTGCCAGGGTGACCCTGCCTTGCCTGGGGCCAGCACAGACAGAAGATATACTGTGCATTCCCCAAGTGGGCAGTGACTGGACTTTGGCCACCTCTCAATGCTGTCTTCAGGACCAGTTGGGGCTTACTCATCATGCCCGGGCCCTCTTCCCTGGGCTGACCCCTGGGCCTACAGAGCTAATGGAACTGGAGGCTCCCAGGACTTGTGTCCTGGCACTACCCACAGCTGCCTACAGCCAAAGTCACCTGCCTGGTGAGTTAGTACACAGAACACCCTTGACTCTGCCCTTCCTGGATGCTCATTGATCTTATCATCTGAAACAGCCTCAAGTAGGGCACATCTGTAATCACACAGACCAGCATCCTCTGTGGGAACCATGTCCTGGGGAGAGATTCCTACAGATAAGAAGGTGCATAGAAGATAGATGAGGGAAGTTGGTCCACTCAACCAACAGCATCCCTAGGAGGGAGGCAATGTTCTAGCACCACAGGGGCTGCAGGATCCCAGGCTGAGGTTCGGTGAGCTAATCTCTCTGTCCAGAGTCCTGCATGGGAGAAGACAGAGAAAGTCTGGGCTGCCTAAGACTAACCAGGCCAGGTAGTCAGTGCCCCATGAGGGCTGTGGTTTGAATACGGACTCAAGTCCAGGCTGGGCCCTAGCACGGAGGCAGTAGAAGACACGTAGGAAGCAGGCTGGGGAAAAGAGTAAGGTACACTACAGTCACAGCAAAGTTAGCTGAGGCTGGACCACCCCCAAGGTGTGGCTGTGTAGGGGAGCAGATGTGAAGTCATCGCATAGCTTCCCTGAAGAGACCTAGCAGGGCCCCCACACTGCACTCACCTTGGCCCAGCAGCCATCATTCACACATGTCCAGGAGCCAGGAGCTCCCCTGTCATTAGCCAAGCTGGCTAGGCCTAAGGATGGGGTTTTTTCCTAAGCAATTTCCAGGATACTACATTTGCTAAAACATTCACCACTTTTATTTGAAAGCTGGCTTCTGGCCCTGCATCTTGGTTTCCCTGGCCCTGGCTCCCTCTCCGACAGTTACCAGGCCCTGGGCTGGTGTTCAGGCCTGCTCTCCTTGATGGTAGCCAGGCCCTGGAGAACTCCTCCTCACTCCACATATGCTCACAGATCAGAAGGTAGGGGGCTTTCTTAGTGATTGATGGGGGGTGGCCCAGCCCATTGTGGGTGGGGCCATCTCAGGACTGATGGTCCTGGGTTCTGTGAGAAAGCAGGCTGAGCAAGCCACAAGGAACAAACCAGTAAATACTCCTCCTCCATGGTCTCTGATTCAGCTCAGGTCTGCCCTGCCTGAGTTCCTGTCCTGATTTCCCTCAGTGATGAACAGTGATATGGAAGCATAAGCCAAATATATCATGTCCTCTCCAAGTTGCTTTGGGCATGGTGTTTCATCACCATAATAGAAACCGTAGCAAAGACAGAGATTGGTACCAGGAGTTGGGGTACTGCTGTGACGACCTGACCATGTTGTTTTAGGGAGGATTGTGGGAGGACTAGAAGAGTTATTCAGTGCCGAGAGCTCAGTGGGCTCTTCTGTGAGGCTTGAAAGATAAGAATGTTGAGAGCAGTGCAGACAGTGGAGACCTGGTGTGTTTCCGAGGGAAGCAAAGACTGCCAAAACCTTTTGTGTGAAAAATCTGTGGTGTCTGGACAGATGGAGCTGAAAAATCAGCAGGGATTAATGAGAGACCAGAACCATGAAAGGAAAAGCTTTGCCTCATTGGGATGCTGGTCAGCTGGAGCTGAGACATGAGCTGTGATTAAGAAGAGACCAGAAGCAGGGAGGTAGTGGCAAATCCCTTTAATTCCAGCTCTCTGGAGGTAACCTCTGAGTTTGAGGCCACCATGGTCTATAGAGTGAGTTCCAAAACAGCCAGGGCTACACAGAGAAATGGGGGGGGGGGGCGGGCATCACTGAGGTGAAATCTGCTGGGAAGTGTTTCTTCAGAGGTAGCACACAGAAGCTGTGCTCCAGAGGTAGTGCCGAGGTAGTGCCGTGTGCTGGCAGCCAAACTTGGTCATATGTAATAGTCTCCAAGGTAGTACTGGTATTGAAGGCATGAAGAGGTCAGCTGAGGTTTGGCACTTTGAGAGGCCAGGTGAGGTTATTGGTGAAGGTGCAGCCTCAGCAGCATTTGAAGCCCCAGGATAGAAGGGGTAATGGAGAGAAGCTGGAGCCTGGCACTCTGAAGAGAGCCCAAGAGAGGCTATTGGTGAAAGTGCAGCCCACGAGATGACCACCAAGAACAGCAGAAGCCATGGAGTGAAGTTGGCCTGAGCCTAGAAAATAATCTATGTAGCAGAGGGCAGAACCAGAAAAATGACCCAGTCCCTTTGGAGAGCCCAGAAGATTCTAAGTGGATCCCCGACATAGGTAATCAGTGATTACACTGTTCCCACTTCAGTTTTGCCTTGTCTGCACCCCTGTTCCTCATTCTTAAGCAGTTAACTTATTGTTATCTTATAAGAGTCCACAGTTTGGACTTTGGGTTTTAAAAGTGACCTTCAATTCTTTTTAAAGAGACTGAACTTTTAAAGTGTTTGAATTTGTAAGCCTATGGAACTCAGTAAGTTTATAAAATATCATGTGTTGTCCATAATAATGTGTGATCTTGGGGATGATCAGGAAAGAAGAGGTGTGGTGTAACATGCCTGTGTTGTGTTGTGTTGTGTGACAAGAGGTCAGTTATGTTGGATGGTTTTATGTCAACTTGACACAAACTGAAGTCATCTGAGAGGGAGGAACCTCAATTCAGAAAAGGCCTCCATGAGCTCAGGCTGTATACACACTGTCTTAGTCAGGGTTTCTATTCCTGCACAAACATCATGACCAAGAAGCAAGTTGGGGAGGAAAGGGTTTATTCGGCTTACACTTCCATGCTGCTGTTCATCACCAAAG
Source organism: Mus caroli (assembly GCF_978045245.1). Taxonomy (NCBI): domain Eukaryota; kingdom Metazoa; phylum Chordata; class Mammalia; order Rodentia; family Muridae; genus Mus; species Mus caroli. The sequence goes on from NW_028227259.1 coordinate 35,707,821, forward strand.
GAAGTCAGGACTGGAACTCAAACAGGTCAGGGAGCAGGAGCTGATGCAGAGGCCATGGAGGGATGTTCTTTACTGGCTTGCCTTCCCTGGCTTACTCAGCCTGCTCTCTTATAGAACCAAGACTACCAGCCCAGAGATGGTCCCACCCACAAGGGGCCTTTCCCCCTTGATCACTAATTGAGAAAATGCCTTACAGTTGGATCTCATGGAGGCATTTCCTCAACTGAAGCTCCTTTCTCTGTGATAACTCCAGCTGTGTCAAGTTGACACAAAAATAGCCAGTACACACACCTACCTGTAGGGTATTCTCTCTTAATTAGTGATTGTGGGGGAGGGCCCAGCCTATTGTGGTGGTGCTGTCCCTGGGCTGGTGGCCCCGGGTTCAGTTTGTTTACAAGAGCAGGCAGAACATGCCATGGAGAACAGACCAGTAAGCAGCACTCCTCCATGGTCTCTGCATCCGCTCCTGCCTCCAGGTTCCTGCCATGCTTGAGTTCCTGTCCTGACTTCCTTCAGTGATGATCAGTGATACAGAAGCATAAGCCAAATAAACCTTTTCCTCTCCAAGTTGCTTTGGTCATGGTGTTTCATCAAAGCAATAGAAACCTTAAGAAAGACTCAGCAGGTTGACACCACAGTCAACTATGGCATTGGTCTTGACCTGCTCTAGTTGACCCGCCTCCTCAAACTGTACTTAACCTTGGCCAACGGTAGCCTCAAACCTAAACATCTTCTGCCTAGCCCAGCCCCCACCACCACACACACACTTCCTTGCCTAGCCCCTGGTTCTACCCACTCTAGGCCAGGTGGGGACAGAGCGCTGTGCCCTTCCATCTGCTTAATGATTGTATGTCACTTGCCCTGGTCACTTCCTTTGAGTCTGCAAGGCTCACCACCAGCCAGTTCTATTGCCAAGCAGCACCTAAATGTCAGAGGCTTAGATCATGCCAGACATTTCACAGGTCAGAGATGATAAGCCAAGGGTGACGGTAGTTAACACAGAAATACTGGTCCTGGGCAGCAGCTTTGGTCTGCATCCTGGAGTAGTCTGAGATGTGCTGCCCCAGTGATGCACAGAGCACATGGTGAGATCCTGGAGAGCACTCAAGGGGTTTTCAGAATAGGTGGCCTCAGGTATCTGAGGGTTCACAGGATACATGGGAGATAACAAACTGGGCTGCACTGTCTGGTTCCCAGGGGGCAGCCATTAGTGGTCTTACCAAAAACAAAGCTTAGCCCTGGAGGCTGGGAATAAGCAAGCCGGAGAAGCTGGCCCTTCCCTTTCTGTAGGAAAATCAGAAGTTTTATGTGATGTTGAACAGCTTGATCAATGCAGGTGCCCACTCTGAAAGGCCTGGACCACAGTACCTTGTTTGGAGAACTTGCTTTCCAGGGCCCCTTCACCATGTCTGGGAATCCAAGGAACATGTGTAAGGGCAAAGCCAGGACCAGGATGGATGATGGGTGATGGGCAAGGGGCAGAGGGCAGGGGCAAAGGAAAACCAGAAGGGTTGAAAGACTCATTCAGTGTGAAGGTGCCCTGAACTCAAGTCTCTCCTCAGTCATTAGTCTCACGGCTGAGCCACTGTTCACCCCCCATATTCAAACATCAGCTAGCCCTATGCAATGCCATCACAGACCTCCTCCCTATCTATCCCACAAAGCTGGGGAAAGGGCTGTGGGGACAAAACAGAGGACAGAGTACCTACAGATAGGAGGTCTGTAGTGCCAGGTCCAGTATGGTGGCCTTATGTCGATGAACACCAATGGAGGCCACATAAGTAAGGGTTCCTCAAGGATGTGAAGCCAAGCCTTTGAGCGAGTGCAATCCCAGTAGGGCAGGCAGCTGCCATGAGGGCCATGCCACACATGGCTTCCTGAGGAGGGGCTGATATGTATGCTCTACTCTGGAGTCCTAGGGACCACACTAACACCCAGGCAGAACACACAAAGTCAGAAGAGAAGGAGCAGCCTGTGTCCTGGGTGTTGCCCAGTGTCTTGCATTGGAGAGCTGGTCTGCTTAGGTGGAGGCCCTAAGTACCCTAAGACCCCTAAGTTCTCAGCTTTGGGAAGAGACAGAAGTGCTAAATGCTAGGACCTACCATCTTTCAGCCCCGTTAGTTTTAGATCATTCCTTGTAGGAAACCTTTGCTTCTGGACCCAATTAATCCAGACATCAACTATCTTGGCCCAAACCCCTTGTTCCTCAACAAGGAGCCCGCCCATATGGTGGTGACCACTTTGGGGCCTCCTAGATGTTCTGCATGCTCCCCATTGGACACCCTATTTTTTCTTTATGGGTCACATCCTTCCTTCACCTCAGCAGACTTGGGGTCCTCAGGGAAGACGGCCTGGGTTCTCAGTAGGTAGTTCCTCTCAGGTGAAGACATGTGGTTCAGTTTAATACAAGAGCAGAACAGCTGCTGTGAGTGAGGGGGCGGGGCATTCCTGACCTTGGTCTCAGAGCAGCCAGGACCATGAGCCGGAAGTAACAGGAGGAAATGATGTACAACGTGTGCCACAGGTAAAAGTATAAGCTCCCAAACTATGCAAAGAACTCTTGCAAATCAATAAGAAAAAGCACCAGGAAGAACTCCCAAAGTAAAAAAATAAAAGAGGCATGTGTGTCTGAGAAAGTAACAAAGGGTGAGCACAAAGGTTATAACAAGCAGAAAAATGTCCAAGGAAGCCATCTGTACAATGGATTTATTTACACAATAAAAATGGATGAAGGCAGCTGGGCGTGGTGGCACACGTCTTTAATCCCAGCACTTGGGAGGCAGAGGCAGGCGAATTTCTGAATTTGAGGCAGTCTGGTCTACAGAGTGAGTTCCAGGACAGCCAGGGCTACACAGAGAAACCCTGTCTGGAAAAAAACAAAACAAAACAAAAAATGGAGTCTGGGGAGACGACTCAGTGGGTAAATCACTTGCTGTGCAAGAATAGAGCTGACATTTAAATCCCCAACATGGCAGATGGCCATGGTATAATCCCAACACACGGAAGGCAGAGGCAGGGAACCCCTGGAATAAGCTGACTACTTAGACTAGCCAAATCAATGGGCTCTGGGTTCAAATGAGAGATCTTGCCTAAGTACACAATGTGGAGAATGGTCAAGGAACCAGCATCAACCTCAGGTTTCCACACTCACGTGCACTTACTTACATGCACAACTGTACATCTATGTGTACCACACACATATAAACATGTATATACACATGCACACTCATGCAAATGTACCTACACATGGAAACATATATATGTATGTACAATACACACACACACACAGAGAAAGGCTTCACCAGTCATAGAAAAGGAATGGTAGGCACAGGCACCATGTCATCACGTGACTGGATTGTGGGCCTTGAGGATACGCATGCTGAGGGGCTGTGAGAAACAGGCACTGCCAAGCAGTGAAGAGCTGTAGCGTCAGACTTTCTCCTCAGATTGCTCACAGCTGTGACTTTGACCTCCACCCCCGGGAATCAAACCACACATGTGCTCACCCATGACAGCCTGCTGACCCAAGATGAGCCACACACCAGAGCTGAATGGAGGTTGTGAGTAAGCCGTGCAGAACCCCATGCAGACATCCAATGCTGACACTACAAGATAACTGTTTAAATGAGAAACACACTGCCTGAGGGAAAGACAAACCAGGATGCTTTGACCACTTTTGTTTATAAACTTTTCTGATGAGACACAAACCAGTCCAGGCCTGGGAAGGCCTGTGACCTTCCATCCTTCTGTACTTCTTGGATATTGCTCAAGGTGACCCATGAACACTCTATTAGAGATTTCTAAATCTTTGTACACTGTGCTGGTCGATTTTGTCAACTTGGCACCAACCTAATCATGTCTGGGAAGAGGGAATCTTAACTGAGAAAATGCCTTCATAACATTGGCCTGTAGGGCATCTTGATTAATGACTAACGTGTCCACTATTGGTGTCACCCCTGGGCAGGTGACCCTGAGTTGTTTAAGGCAGACTGAAAGCCAAGAGGAGCAAGCCAGTAAGAAGCATTCCTCTATAGCCTCTGCTTCAGTTCCTACCTCCAAGTTCCTGCCTTGAGTTCCTACCCTGACTTACTTCAGTGATGGACTGCGAACTCAGGATTTGTAAGATAAAACCCTTTCTTCACCAGCTACTTCGAATCATGGTGTTATACCTCAGCCAAAATATAAATAAATAAATAAACAAACAAACAACAACAACAACAAAAAAACCTTAAGAATCCTCTCTGAAGCTGTTTATCAGGTTTAGGAGTTCTCTGGTGGAATTTTTAGGGTCACTTATATATACTATCATATCATCTGCAAATAGTGATATTTTGACTTCTTCCTTTCCAATTTGTATCCACTTGATCTCCTTTTGTTGTCTAATTGCTCTGGCTAGGACTTCGAGTACTATATAGAATAGGTAGGGAGAAAGTGGGCAGCCTTGTCTAGTCCCTGATTTTTGTGGGATTGCTTCCAGCTTCTCTCCATTTAGTTTGATGTTGGCTACTGGTTTGCTGTATATTGCTTTTATTATGTTTAGGTATAGTCCTTGAATTCTTGATCTTTCCAAGACTTTTATCATGAATGAGTGATCCTGTGGAGCAGGAGGCCATCATGGCCATTTGTATAAGTTACTCAGGGCTCAGGTCTGTGTGGTGGGTGGGAGTAGTGTTGGTTCAGGAAAGACTCAAGGTTCCCAGCTGGTCAGCGCATGATGGACCAGGCCACCCCTATCTGGGCATCTGTAGAGGCCTCCAGGGCTTGGGTCCAAGGTGGGAAGAGGCCAGGCAGGAAGGGGGCCACAGGGCCAGCTGGGGAGTGAACGGTACTGCTCCGAGGGATTAGAGGTCTCCTCTGGGCCCTGGGCTCAGGCCCAGCAGACCAGATGGTTTTCTTTACTCAGAGAGAGCCAGGAGTCAGAGGAGGGACTGGCAGCTGGCCTTCCTCCATTCTTGCGTTTTAATAGTTGTTTTTTGCTGGAAAATCCATTTCCAGAGTCACTCTGGGCTCTGAACCAGAGCATCAGGAAGAAGAGGGTGTTTCCTGGCCTCCTTGGGCCCATTCTGGGATCAGTGTGAGGCCAGATTGGGGTGGCCACAAGAAGTGGCTGGCTACTGCTGTGGCCCTGCCCAGGCTGCCCTAGAATGTCCACCCTCTCCCAACCACTTACCCAAACAGAGGGGTTGAGAGAAGCCATAGAAGAGGATGGAGATAGGTCCCAGGTCCCTGAAACAGGCCCCTCTGTCTACACATCCTCGGGTCCTGCTTGGCTCCTTGTCCAGCCTGCCCAAATGCTGCTCTGGACCTGAAGATCAGCCTCTCACTCCTGCTTCAGGACCCAACCTTTTTTTTTGCTACCACAGAACTCTTGCATGCCCTACCATTCAGGTATCTTGGCTCAGTCTTTTCTAAAAACAGGTGTTACCAAGAAGTCTAAATACAAATCAGTCCCAGTTTGTGCCCCCATGATTTGTGCTTTTTGATCCAATTTGAGCAAACTAACCCTCTCTGACAGGTCATTCTACAGCTCTGCTCACTAAAGGGCGATGCTCCTTCATTTGTTCCCCTTGCTCAAGTCCTAAGCTCTCCCACACTTTTGCATGCACACATACACACAGAAACATACACACTGTACTCCAATCTAGTCTCCCTTGGTCCCCTGTTCTTTTTAGCCCACTAATCTGTTTCAGAATTGGTCACTGATACCATGCCTGCTTTGAGGGGGGTGGGGTGCACACAGAGACCAGAGCAGAATGTCAGATGTCATAGTCCATCACTCTTTACCTTGTGACAGAGCCTCTTACTGAACTGGAAACTCCCTGTTTGGCTAGGCTTGCTTATTAGCAACTCCCTGACCCGCCTGTCTGTCTGCCAGTGCTGGGGAAACAGGTACATATATGGCTTTTTTTACATGGGTGCTGAGGATTCAAACATAAGCCCTTGTGCCTACAGAGCAAGTGTATTTACCCACTGAGCCATCTCCCCAGCCACCACCTGCTTTTTACTATGTCCTAGTCTTAGGATCCCAGATGGCAGACATTCATTATCCATATAAAGTTGACCCATTAAAAACAAACAGCTGAGCTCTGGGATTGATGCCGCCTGTTCACTGAAGCTCCACAGTTCTACTCACAAGGCTTGCTTCTACTTTCAACTATTTCAGCATCCACAGAGGCACAGCCTCTTTGCTTTGGTTGATTTGCAGGCTGGACATTGATGCCAGGCTCAGATCCTTTTGGGAATTACTGTCAAATCAGTTCAGTGGATCACAGCCTACATCTAAAGACTGTGCAGTGGAGGAAACGGGAAACAGAATCACACACAGCCTGGCACTTTGCATGCAAGCTAAAACTTCTGTTTAGTAGTAATTTTCTGTTGAATTTCCTTCAGTGGGTTTTTCCAAAATGCCAGTCCAAGAGCTGCTGGCCTAGGGGTGGTTGTTTGGACAAAAGGGGTGGTCCCACACACAGCCCTCCCTCCCTGTATGTAAGGATGGCCTCCCCAACCCAGGGCCCTCTATCCCCTTAAGATGTAGTGGGGACTACAGTCCTACCTGCTGCTGCCCTCTTCTGGGTCTCCCCAGGACTGCCTGCTCCACAGAAGATGAGTGGAGCAGGTCTTGAGAGCTAGGACCAGAAGGGACCCAGCAGTGCTCCCATTTGATGAAGCCATTAAAACTGGTGCCAGGCGTGCCGGCTCTTTCTGGGATTTTTATTTCTTTAAAATAATTCATACAAATGGTTACAGTCACAAACATGATTTTAACCAAAATATTGCTAGCCTACCACATGAGCAGGACGGCACCACGCAGGCAAGGGTCTGCCAACCCCTGCCTCCCCCAGGACAGAACCCGGTGGTCCTGAGCACCCTGGGCATTGCAGACGCCTCGGAGCCACTCGTGATGCCGCCTTCACTTGGAACAAGGGGTTCATGCCAAAATTAGGAAAAACAGCCTTTGTTGTTTTTCTAAATTATTCTAAAAATAAGACAAGCAGGTAGAAAAACAATGCACTGTGTGGCATAAAAAGAAAAACAGGAAGGATTCATTGTCCTGAGAAGTGTGCCGACGGCCACATTCCGGGGCACGTTCCAACGTAGAAAAGGAAAAATAATCTCAAACTGACTTGCTGAATGCTCCCTCAGGTTTTCTTTTTGTTGACAGCTAAGCAAACAAATCCTTTGTAATGTTCTAAAAACTGTACACAGACAAGAACATTCGTGATAGAATTAGCTACTAACTTCTTTTGCTTAAACGAGGAACGCAAAGGACACAGGACAGTGAGCCAGCCCACAGGACGGGACAACTACAATCAACTTGGGGACGTGCTTCCTCTCGCCCCGCCTAGTGCACGCCCGGGCCAGTCTCTGGAGTGCTAGGGCCCACACTGGATGCCACCTCTGCACACTTGGGTCCAAGAGCGTGCAGCACCCTCCACCAGGTGCCAAGGCTGGACAGCTCCTCACAGGCTACAACTGGTCACTTGTATGGTCTCTATCCGCCTCAGGCTTGACAGTCTGGCCAGGAGAGGGAGCATGGGGTGGGTGGGCCACAGGGGGCAGGCCATGAGACAGGGACATGGCACTGGGAACAATCCCTTCCACAGCAGCTGGGATGCCAGTGGGGGCCACACTCACCACGCCTGGAGGGTACCTGCTGAGAGAGGAGGGCAGACGTGTGAGCTCTACAGAGACCCACCTGCTGCACACAGCCCTTTCTGTATGGTTATCAATGACCCCTGAGGTCCAGAAAAATTGGAGGCAGTAAGCACTTGGTCAGTGCTGGGCAGCATCACAGCCTGGCTTCTCACATGAGGTCTTCCCAAAGCCCCATTCCCTGACTCCTTACTACTCTCTGGCCCAACAACAGTTCTGCCCAGCATTCCTGTCTAGGAGGCCAAACCTCTTGCCCCAAGAAAGTAGACTGTCCCATCCAGCTCAATCCTCTAACATACACAGGAGCCTTACATAAGGGTATAGCCCCAGTCATATGACCCACTACTGCATAACCTACTAGCCAAGGTCCAGGTTTAAGCCTCATTGTCTTGCAGACTGTCCCCTCCCCTGCCTGCTCACCTGTAGGCAGCCCCATTGAGCTCAGGGTGCACCACAGCAGGGTCCATGCTGGCCCAGTGGGTGGCGGCTGTCAGGTGGTCCTTGTTGACACAGTTTTTCAAGCTATCTGGGATCCGGCCTAGGATGTTGGAAGGTACACCAGAGAGAGACAGCAATGTGGGTTAAAACTGCTGCCTCTGTGGGGGCCAAGAGGCAGACCCAGAGCCACCTTCTTGCCACAGCCCTGGCTTACTCCCCATGAACATCACAGGACCATCCACCTGAAAAGTCAGCTCCCAACCTGGAGACCTTAGCCCCATACATGTGCTCTCAGCTCACAAGCAGCTGATAGCATCCAGCACGGCAGGTCTTCATGTACGAAAATGATGTGTTACTCAACGTCACCCCAAGGGACTCCCCTCCCCCCCGCCCCATAAAAGAACAACCAAGTGTCACCTCCCCTTAACAGGCATAAAACAAACTTGCCAGCCTGATAGCATGGCTACCCACCTGTGATGGCTCGCCGGATTTCCCGGGCTGCCTCCTCTCTCATCTCAATGGACGCCTGCTCACTGTACCATGCAGCATGGGGGGTGCAGATGAGGTTGGGTGCATCCTTTAAGGGTCCCTGGCTAAAGCTGAGGATAGCACATACCCAGTCAGAGTGATCTGAGCACCCAAGTCTGGGAGGTGCAGAAGGCAACCAGCCCTGGGATGGGAGGGCCCCTGGCCTTTCCCAAGGCATCTGAAAAAGTAGAACTGCAGGACTAGCAAACCTACCCCAAGGTCTTAACAGTAAGGGGTAGAGGGGCTTCTGAGCCTTAGAGGAAGAGCCCTGCTGTGGTGCTGGCACAGCCCTGCCCAGCAGAACAAACCCTTGGAATGAGGGCTCTCAGACAGACTCCACTGTGTTCTTCAGTGGCTAATCACTCAACTGGTCTGCTATCCCTTGATAGGCTTTGTCAGCTGCTGGAGCCCCAAGAAGGAAGTCAGCCCAGACTGGACTAGAGGCTGCATGCGAAGCCAAGCTAGTGTATGCCTTGGCCCCGCTGAGCATGGGGACCATGGGACCATCATGGGCATCAAGAGACAAACTGAAAATAAGCCAAGTCTAAGCCCAGCCCATTACTATGGCCAAGGCTAGACAGATTCTTGAGAATCTTGTCCCCTCCTGAGAGCAGACAGCAAACCCTCCCCTAACCCAGCCAGCAAGAGGGCAGTGCTCAAATACATGGTCTCCCAAGTCATAGTCATCAGATTGGTGGGCATAGTCCATCTTAGGGCACAGGGGCACCTGAAGGGCTCTGATTCATGCACGTCCAGCGCTGCGCCACGGATCCGCCCTTCCTTCAGGGCCTGGGCCAGTGCCTTCTCATCCACCAGGCCACCACGGGCCGTGTTCACCAGAAAGGCTCCTTGTCTCATCTGAGAAGACAGGATGGCCATGTGAGTGATTGACACTGGGGCTTTTCACTGTAATGACACATCCACAAGCAAATTTCATTTCCCACCCACCAGGGGATGGCCTGATACAGACGAGTTCTGGGAGAGACCCTGGGCCAGGTGGGCAGTAGCATCAGCAAGTACACCCTGCTGTATCAACAGAATGAGACAGGCCCAGGAATTTAACTACTGCTGCTGTCTAGGCCAGAGGCCCACTGTCTCCTGGGGGGAAGGGACAAGGGTAAACTCTGAGGGAAGAGTAGAGGGCTACACTGTGAAGAAGGGACAGCACTGCCCTGTGGGAGAGGGGAGGAGTGTGGTGGGGCAGCTGCAGCGTACCTGCTTGACAGTAAAGTCATTGATGAGGTGGTGGTTGTGCTCATTGAGGCCGCAATGCAGGGTAACGCAGTCACTGTGGAAGAGCAGGTCCTGCAGTGTGCTCACGCGCTGCAGCCCCAGGGCCCGCTCGATTCCATCAGATAGGTATGGATCATAGAAGAGGACGTTGAAGCCAAAAGCCTTTGCCCGAAGTGCCACCGCCTGGCCCACACGACCTGGCAGAGTCAAGAGGAAGTGAGACATGCATCCTCAGAGCTTGCTGCTGGCCTCATAGCCATAATTCAAGGGACCTCTCAGATAACTCTGCCTGCCTACCAAAGTTTTCCTAGATCTCTGGGATCTCAGTCACAAACACTCTGCAGGACATCTGCTCCCTGGGGCTGAGGCACCACAATCAAGGGGTAGGAGGAACGATGCTAGCTGTCACCCTCCAGCAGCCTGCCATTGATCAGTTATACTCACTAATAGATAAAGTCAATACACAATCAGCTTGGCCCCCTCCCCTGACCACTTATCAATGGGTCTACTTATCAGATACCCTTGGTATCTCAATTCTGGCCACAAACAGCACATGTTGGAGCCACACTGAACATTAGAATCCAGCAGCAGGGGTTTGAAGAGTTGGCTCAGAGGATAGGAGTGCTTGCTGCTCCTGTAGAGGAACCAAGTTCGATCCCCAACATTCATGTCAAGCAGCTTAGAACCACATTTAACTCTAACTTCAGAGGACTCTGACACTTCCGGCATTTGTGAGCACCTGCACTCATATGAACATACCTCCTCCTACACACACACACACAGTAAGAAATAAATCTTGAAAGAAAAAAAGAATCTAGCAGCAGAGAGGGTACACTGTATGCAATGTATCTGTCACCTTCCTGGCCCAACTGCACAAATCCACATCCTGTGTCACCTGAGGCAAGCCTGGCTCTGTCAACAACATGCTGGATACAGATGGAGCAGACAGCTGGTAAGAGAATGCTGGGGACATAAGCCTCTCCTGCAGCATCCATCAAGTTAATACCCACCAGGAAAAGAGCAAAGAGAAGAGTCAGGCATGTTGGCAGGACACAGGCAGCTTTAAAGAGGGTAGCCAGGACAGCCTCCCCAGGAAACTCAAGTTTGCAGGAGACACAAAGGTGATGGGAGCAAGTGTGAAGACGCCACTAGAGCATCAGGACCAAGAGGGAGGGCAGGGCCCACCAAGGCCTTAAGTCCCTCCCAATGACTCTACAGGATAATGGCACAGAAGACAGGAAAGGTGCGTCAGGAGGGCCATGAAGGAATGCTGAGGCCAGGGACACAGCAGTCACAGGCCAGGAGGGAGGCCTCTGCAGAATCCAAGTAGACTGACAGAGGGTCACAGAGAAGCTTTTAATACAGGACAGCTGCTGCTGAGAATGTGAGTAGTAGAGACCTGGAGAAAACCTCCCCAATGTGAAAGCTGGGGGCTGCCCTGAAAATGGGCAGAGGGCACTCAAAGAGAGCTGTTTCCTGAGGTACCCAAAGCTGTCAGACAGCACCACCCCAGCACAGAACAACAATTTTAGGGATAAATGTCACTTACTTTGGCCTCTACTATTTCTTTCTAGATGAGACTAAGTATACCACAAACACTCTACCAGATAAGAGTAAGAACAAGCATACCCACAGACAGCCCAGCCAACTGGATCAGCTGGGAGGACTTCTGCTGGGAACACGTGGCAGCATAATAGGCACATGTGAAAAACTGGAGAGGACGGTCAACTGTAGCAGAGAAATGGTCCCTACAAAAGACCCAGTCACCTGTTCTAGAGCTGGAAAAGCTATGAAGAATTCTGCAATGAAGAATCTATTAGAAGATCTAATACCAAAGACAGAACAGCAGCCAATAGAAATGACTCAAACTAAAGCAGAGAGAAAAATGCAGTTTTTAAAGCACTGACCATCATAGCAAATGTCAAAGAGGCAAGAACAAAGCAAGTGTGGCCCAGCAGGGTGTTGAGAAATGCCTGGAGAACCTGCAAACCAGGATCTAGGGAAACTGAAGGATAGCTCAATATGCAAAGGCCAACTGTGTTTCTAAACACTACAGGAAATTAAAAACGCAACTTGTTAACAGCAGTTACCCCTAACACCAGGTTGGAGGGGTGGTACTTAGGTCCTATCACCAGCACTGGGGAAAGCACAGTAACAGGTTTTACAAACGCTGTAGAAACATTGTGTAGTGATCACTACAGAACTCTACTAAGAGAAATCAAAACATGAAATAATAGGATTATGTAATGTCTTGAGGACATGGTAAATTTTAGAGACCAGACTCCCACACCACCACAAGGACTAAACAAATCACAAACTGGTGAGCTGATTCTAAAGTCAAACTATCAGAAATGAATGACATGGCCAGGTGTGGTGGTGCACACCTTTAATGACTTTAACTTCAGCACTTGGGAGGCAAAGGCAAGCACCTTCGTGAGTTCAAAGAAGAGTCTTGAACAACCCTCACACTGAAAGAAAGAGAAAGAAATGGATGCTATGGATGATGGTTTGAATAAAGGTGAACGCCATAAGACTATAGGGAGGGGCATTACTAGTGGCCTTGTTGGAGGAAGTGTGACTCAGCCTCTTCCTGCTGCCTTCTGATCAAGATGTGGAGCTCTCAGCATCTTCTCCAGCACCATGTCTGCCTGCAGAAACCCTCCAACTATAGGGCAGCCCCGATTAAATGCTTTCCTTTAGAAGAGTTGCCATGGTCATGATGTCTCTTCACAGCAACAGAACCCTAAGACGGATGTTGGAAATAGGGACTGTGATATTGCTGTGATAGGCTGGTCCATGATTTTGTTTGAAGGAATGTGGACTTTGGATTAGAAAAACAGTGGAATGCTTTAAGCATTGCTTAATGGGTCATACTAGTGAGAACATGGAAGGAAGTGGTACTGGGGGGTAATTTGAACTGTAGGGCCCTGGCCTAAGAGGTTTCAAAGGATAAGAATTTTAGTATGTGGCCTAGATATTGTTCTTGTGATATTTTGACAAAGAATAAGGCTACTTTTGCCCTTGTCCAAAAAGTCTGCCTGAAGCTAAATTCAGTATTTATGGATTAATTAGGTTGGCAGAGGAAATCTCAAAACCGCCTAGTATTGACTCTACCTGGGGTTCTTAGTGCTCCTATGGAAATCTGCAATGAAGAGACGCAAGCTGAGCAAGGAAAAATACAAAATGTACAACTTGAGGAGGAAAGGAACACCAGACTATATCTTGTGAAGTGGAAATTTCAGGTTTCTTTGGGGACTCAGTCATGTCATATGATGTTTTTCTGAAATTGTCTTATGAGAAAATGCTTGACTGAGAATAGACACATGGTGCTTTTCTGGAAGCAGCTTGAAAAAAGGGCATGTGATGTTTTGCTGGAGCAGACACTTAAGAGGAACCATGATATTTGGAAAGGGTATAAGGATGATTCAGCAGACAGTGGACAAGCAGTATGGTATTGGTTCACTTTACCGGTCTTCGTTGGGCTTTGCTGATGCTGCTCTTTACTGACGATGCTGTGGCATTGGTTTGCCTTGCCCTCTTTGCTGATCATCATTTGTTGTGACTTCATAGAGAAAAATGTACCAGAGACCTTCTGGTGATGTTCTGGCAGCTTCTTGCTGCTTCCATGGACTCAAGCCAATTGGCAGTCACGTAGTTTCTTCTGGATTGAACTGCTGATTCGTGAATGGTGTTTGCAAGTGGATCAAGCTACCACTGCTGATTCTCGTGAACTGAACTGCTGATATCCTGACACCGAAGATTGGAATCACCCCAAAGAACTATGTCTAAACAGGTCCACATCCTCCTTTGCTCTATGAACCTTTCCTTTCCACTCCCTCTGGTGGGTGGTGGGCTAGAAGGGAGGTTAAAGCAGTTAAGAACCCTAATTAGAGTAGGTTTTGAAAAATCTAAGCCTACAATCCTGTGTTCAAGAAGATACACAGATTAAAGAAAAGCCTGATATTAAATGGAATAGAGGGAGTAGTGACCTCAGGGCAAGACTCCACCCAGCCAAGTTTCCAATTTGTGGAAATGAATTAATGAAAAGTTCATGTCTAAGCATGATGGTGCATACCTTTAATCCCAGCACTGAGGAGACTGAAGCAAGCAGACTTCAGAGTTCAAGACAGCCTGGTCTACAAAGCAAGTTCCAAGACAGCCAAGATTAAGTAGTGAAGGAAATCGTCAAAACCAGAAAGCTAATAAAAATGTAATTAAATGAAGGGGCCATGCTTCAACCCCAGTAAGCAGCGGAACTTGGCAGCTTTCAGACACATGGTTCTGAGTTTAAGAGTCAAAGATAGAAAAAAGGGGTTATGGACTCTCCCTCCACGACTAAGAAAGCTACTTAGGCCAGGAATATCCCTGCATGGAGGCCTAGAGAGGGCTACGGAAAAAGAAGCATCATTGTTATAGATCAAAGAGAACTGGAAAGAGGAAACACAAGTTTGTTTGAGAATGCACTATGGGTGCTAATCTGAGTGATCTCAATTTGGTTATTATGGTGGGGGGGGGAGGGGAACAAGAGAAGGAGAGAGATTGAGATTGATTGACTTCTGGACTGACAGATACTACTGTACACTGGGAGTTGGGGTCCAAAAGAGCTAGCAAAATCCAAAAGCATTTCAATGTCTCTAAAGAAAGCGATGCCTGTTGTGGTGGTCTGAATGAGAGTGGCTCCCACAGGCTCATATATTTGAATGCTTGGTCACCAGTTCATGTAACTATTTGGGAAGGATTAGGAGGTGTGTCATTGGGGGTGGGCGTTAAGGTTTCAAAAGCCCACACCACTCCCAGCTTGCTATCATATTAACATTTATTCATTCTGTCTCTGTCTCTGTCTCTCTGTCTGTCCCTCCCTCCCTCCTTCCCCCCTTGTGATTGTGAATCAGATGTAAGCTCTCAGCTACTTCTCTAGCACTATGCCTGCCTGCTGCCATGTTCCTCACCATGATGGTTATGGACTCTACCCTTCTGGACCCATAAGCCCTCAAATTAAATACATTGTTAAGTTGCCTTGGTCATGGTGAAAATAGAAAAGCAATAAAAAATAAGTAAAGCTATCTGCCAATATGTTTTCAGAAAGCCCTTACACAAAGAAGGTCCGAAGTCCAGGACCAAAACACCCAAGATCCAGCATCTCCTTACTCCATGTGCCCTGCAACACAAACACCAACACACTGCTCTAAAGAAACAATATACTAAGAAAAATTAGGAGGCTGCAGAATGTGCTAAACTTGTGACCAAAAGAATGAAGGAAGCCAAAGAAAACACCAGGACAGATCGCCAAGAGATGTAGGTTGTCCTCACTAAGAGCTTCTACTTATAAATCTGAGTGAATGCAGATAAAAATATGTCTTTAAGAGTAACAAATAAATCAGACTTTAAATATCCAAAAAAAGAAAAGACTGGAACAAAACATTGGGTGTTGTAGTACACTCCTTTAATGCCAGAGCTATTCATTATCAAGTTGTTAGTCCCATGGGACGACATAACGAGACCCTGTCCTAAAAATAAAAGATCCTGCATTCACCTTGGCCAGTTTACTGGGGAGGCAGAATTATCTAGCAAATTGCGGAAACCTCTGAGCCCTGTGAATTTATTGTTATTTGACAAATTCAGACATTGTGGAAAGACACAACCATGTCTGTCTATATTTCCTGTCAAAATCCACTCACAACACTGGGCAAGGTACGTGGGTTCAGATGGTCTGAGCCCTGTAAAGTCACATGAAGATGCTCAGAGAAAGCACTGTTTTCAGAGCACTGGAGCAGGCAGACTACTTAGGACACAACAGGTAGCAACTTACAAGGAAGAGCTGGACTTCTTCAGAACCAGAATCTGCTCTCATCAGATATTAAGCGGGTGCCATGTTGTCAATATACTTGTCTGATGAGGCCCTGAGGCAAAACACAGATGGAATCTTGCAGATCCACACCGAGAACCGAACAGAGCCTGACAAGCACCATACCTCACAACAAAAGTATAAGGCTCTCAAATGGTCAGGCAAGAAAGGCACTCAGACTCTTTAGCTACTAAACCACAGCAGTGACAGCACTGATACTGACATTAGTAAGGATCCGCAAAGTCCAAACCCTAGGGTGGCTACCCAACTAACAAGTGCCAGAGCCACACACCTGCTTGAAGAATGCCATGGTGGCCTCCTGCCTGCTCGTCAAGTCACTACACTTCTGTTTAAATCAACGAAAAACAGTGTCCCATGCACAAAAAGACATGTCCAAAGTTGTTCACAGCAGCTTCATCTGTCCAGTGGCTAAACAGATCAACAGCATCCTGTTCAACAGCAAGAGCTTCTGAGTGAGACAACACCCAGAACACAGACTCAGGAAGCCTGTCCATCTCAGTGGGGCTGATGAACCTAGCAAACTGTACCAGATGGAGTGCAGAGACTGCAGTCAGGGAGGCTTGCTGGAAAAGGTACAGGGCTGTCCCAGGCAGAATACAATGTATACTCCCTGAGAGAAACCCAGTACATTTCAGTTATAACAAGAGCATTTTGCAAAAACCTGATAGAGAACAAGGAAAGGGAAGGCAGAAGACTGGGTGTGAAGCCAACAGACATGGGAAAGTAGCTGGCACATCACTTACAGAAGTGAACTTACAGCCCACACTGCCTATGTGCCCTCTCTTATGAATGAGAACTAATCACCAAATTCTACACTGAAGGCAGCCTCAACAGGCTATAGAAAGGAAGAGCAGGAGACAGCAGGGATGCCTGGGGGCATGTGGTCCTCTCCCTTCTAGATGGAGGCCACAGTGTATGGAAGCCAGCCTCAGAATTGTTCTGTAGTTGGTAGACAGCAATTACAAATGACTAGAGGGTCCCCAAGACAGAGGGTGCAGCAACTCCCTCTGGAGTCCTTGCTGTGCCCTGAGGAGGCACAATTCACCATCCTCACTTGTATACTGTACACTCACACACAAGTATGTCCACATGTCCTGAGACCTGGGAAGCTCTGGCTACAGTAGACAGCTTGACACAGCGGAGAAGACAGCAGTGTAGGCCAAAAGGTAGTTAGTGGCAGCCACGTGGCACAGTGGACAAAGTATCATTACAAGGCAGAGTACCAAAAGGACACACAGCTCAGCCCACAAACACTAGTGATGGAAGCAGAGGCTAAGCCACTAATAGAGTAAGACCAAGCAGACTGAAGGGCAAGACCTGAAGGTGGGGCTGTCTTGGCCACCAAAACCTGCCCAGTGACTCCCTGACCCCTCATTCCCCATGCTTGTCTTTCTTCATCCTTCAATAAATCTCAGGACTACTTCCCTGAGGTAGGATGTCCTATCTTGTCACACACACTGGACAGGGGACAACTACTACCCTGAGGTAGGATGTCCTATCTTGTCACACACACTGGACAGGGACACCAAACAGCCCTTCATGAGAGTCTACTGGGACAACTATATGCCAGGTCTGTCACTTCCGGTAACTCAGGTGACCACACACATCTCCCATCTACTGACGCTGGCAGCAGTGCTGAGGCAGGAGTACAGTGCAGCCCAGGTTAGCCAAGGGGAGGCTACCTGGTGACAAGGGAGCCCTCAACGCTGAAACTCCGGCACAACTTACTGTGCAGTTTCTCTGGAACACATAACAAATGGGTACCAACAAAAAGCAAACAGCTGTGAGAACAAGCAAGGGAGGGTGGGGACTAAGTATCACCTCAGCAGTACAGAAACAGGCCCTGAGCCCATACCCACTCAAGTCTTCCAGAGCTGTGAGTACACTAGTACCAGGCCCACAGTCTCATGTCATCTACAGTCAGAGGTCCTTTAGCCAGAGCACACATTCAAGGTGGTGCTTCAGCAGTAACATGTCAGTTACACGAGTGTGTATGTAACTGTGTACATATCTAAGTGTGTCCATGTGTATACCTGTCTGTTTCATTCACGTATAGTATACACATGTGCCCACACATGCATGACCTCCATGGATGGCACCTGTGAAAGACTTAGCCTGGTGTCTCTAGCCCCGCCCATAGACTTCCTCTCCTATGTCCTATCCTGAGCTGAGGATAGCAACACAACCAGCAACTCTTGGGCCTCCGCTTTATGAAGTGCAAGGGTAGCAGATGGGTAAAGGCTATTTGTGCTGAGTCACAGTGGCCAACGCACCTAGTCCAATGATGCCCAAGGTCTCTCCACGGATCCTGGCAGCTCCTGAAGCCACCTCTCGGATCTGCTCTACACTCTGGACTCGAGTGCCTTCCCGAAGGGCCTGGTGTAGCCAGGTGGTTCGTCGGTACAGGTTCAGGATGTGGCACAGGGTGGAGTCTGCCGTTTCTTCCACAGATGCTGCCGGCACATTGCACACTGCGATGCCTACGAAACACACGGAGACACATGTACCAGGCCCACAGCCTCCTGTCATCCGCAATCAGAGATGCTGCAGCCAGAGCACAACCTCAGGCTTGTGCTTCAGCAGTAACATGTCAGAAGACACAGCCCACAGCCACCAAGGAGACTACCTGTCTCTATCATGGGGCATACTTAACCTGTACTCACAGCCTTGTACAACACTGCTGTGGCAACCAACAAGCAAACAGACAGAGCTAACTGCTCTTACCATCCCCAGCCTGAAGACTCTGGATGTGCAGGTGCTGAAAAGAAGCCAACCCGTCAGTACTCAATTCTTCCCATGTGGATCACTGGCCACTCAACATTCCTAAGCAGCCATGGCCACACTGGCAAAGGGCCAGAGCCAAGGCACATCTTGGGGCTGGCTGGCCTCCACTTGTGGACACTACATAAATCACAACTTCCAGATCCCCAGGGCTTCCCAGGCCAGACATGCCCTGACTTCAGAACTCACCAACCCTCACTGTCCTGGGAACAAGTCAGATAGGGCTTCTCTTCCCTAACCACAGTGCCCCAATTTTCCCAAAGGCCTATGCTCAGGTACTGTAAGCTGACACAGTCTATCCTCCCTTGGGCTGCCCGTAGCCCTTATCCTCAGAGGGTCCCACCATCCCAACCACGAGCCCATCCTCCACAGTGGCCTTGGCCCCAACTCTACTTCCTACCTTGGCTAGATGCTTCCCACTGAGGTGCTAGGACAGGACTGTTTTTTTAAGAAACTATCTTAAGAATTAAAGGTAACTGACACAAGGAGGAACCAAGAAAGGACCCACACATCATCTAGAAAGAACTCACTTGAAATAAGCAAGGGTATAGGGAATAGTAGCAAGTAGCCCTGAGGCTCAGAAACAAAACTGACCCCTGAGAAGGCATATGGCAAGCAAGGTACACCCTGTTCCCCATATCTGGGCTGCAGGGGACCGAACTTGGCCCAGCCTTACGCTATCCCAAGCTGAAGAGTGGAGCCTGTGAATTCAGGTACTATAGAGACAAATGGTGGGGCCTCGTCCAAGGAAAAGCAGGCCAGCCTCCAAGGTTGTGGCCCCTGTGGCTTGCCAGGCCAGCATGAACCAACAGAACAAGACTGACTTTCCCACCACAATATAAAGTTCTCAGTTGCCATGTGGTTCCCCTAGACAGGTCAAATCTAGCCTCCCTCTATAGCCTTAAGGAGCAGAAGGGCAGAATGATGTCAATAACAGACACTGTAGAGTGCAGCCTTGCTTTGTCAGTTGGTCCCTAGCACAGAAACAGGCTAAAATAGCTAAGTATGGCCATACTGTTTCAATGAAAATGCATACACTGATGCAGAGTCATGCTCGTGTGCACAATTTGAGCACACATGACTTCATATGTATACAAGTATGGTGCATAGTCCCTGTTCTGGGAAGAGGACAATGACCTCTCTGACTGGTCCCTTGTCTCAACCTAAATCCTAGGTCTGGTAGGTTGGTGACAACACAGTGAGTAAAGTTATACCCACATCCTGTGCAGCCCACCATAACCTGTCCTGCCCATAGCCCCAAATCAAGAAGCAGTCCCAGCAGGCGTCTCCTGATTGTCCACCAGAGCCTGAAGGTTCAGTGAGACACCTTGGTAAGTGGAAACAGGGGCTTCAGAGCTCCTACCTAGATCCCCAGCTGACTTGATGTCGATATTGTCAAACCCGCTGCCAATTCGGACGATGATTCTAAGAGCTTTAAACTTCTCCAGATCTTCTCTGGTCAGTGTGATGGTATGGTACATCAGGGCGCCCACAGCCTCATTCAGTACCTGCATTGAGAGAAAACAGGCTGCTCACTAAGCTGTGCAGGACCCACCAAAGATACCCAAAGGCTGAGCAGCCAGTCAAACCAGAGGGGCATGGGAGGCAGAAGGAGCACAAGAAAATACACTGGGAACACAGTGCAGGGAAAGCTGTGTTCTCACAGTAACAGTTCTCTCAGAAGAGCAGCATGCTACCATTAGAGACTCAGCAGAGAGGCTATGGATGGTGTCCAAAGGCAAAGAGTAGCAGCACCATGTGCTAACAACCAGACTCCACGCCCAAAACAATGGGGCCCAGTCCACACCAGTCTCCTTGAAGTGTGAAGAGCATCCACATTAACAAACATATCCACATTAGATTGGGAGTGGCAGGGCTAGCCTCTAAGAGGGCACCATATTCTGTAATAAGCCAACTGTGGCGCCTGTCGTCCCTTGTACTGGTACTTCCAGCTGGTATAGTTAGCTGTGGAGTTAAGGCAATGCAGTGAGAATTTTGGTTTCTTTAAAAACCCAGTTATGTGGATTTGGTTTTAATCCCGGGTGTGGAATATGAAGTTGCTTCAGTCTGTCCGCAGCTATTAACTATGCTCCAGGAGAGGTGTGATTTTGCCAGCTGCAGATAGTTAAATTCTGGGGATGTTGAAGAAGGAATAAATGCCAGAGCCCCAAGAGAGGCCAGAGGTACTCCAAAGAAGGTGGCTGCTGCTCCTGCAGTTTGACGAGGAGTTGGAGATATCCTGTTAACAAAGATTGGACTGGCACCAAGAAACAAAACATCCCTAATCAGCAAGAAGTATTCTAAAGAGGTCTACACCCCCTTACCTCTCTAATCTTCTTTCTCTCCTACCTAGTAGATATAAGAACATAAAACAGCTGGAAAAAAAAATAGTCCCAACAAGGCATCCTTCTGGGGCCATGGGTACTCCGTGGGGAAAGGCTGACACAGCCTCCCTTTCTACAGCTACACCTCAATAGGCAGGTGCATGGCCCAGAATGCAGACAGCTGTCACTGAGGCAGAACAGCCTTCACCTGTCATGAAGAACCCTAAGGGCAGAGACAGCCTTTCCACTCATTCTGGGTCTAGGGAACATTAGACTACTGCACATGGAAGCAGCAGCTAGGAGCTGAGGGAAGATCCTAAGAGGCTGAAACGGGGCCTCTGGGATGCAAGGGTGAGTGGCCCCTAGAGCATAAGCTCAGGGCCAGAACTGATGGTTGCCCCTGGCTTCAAGAAGGGAATTGGGGCCACATATGCTACTTAGACCTGTGTAGAAAAGTGGTGCCCATACGACAGTACAGTGTCATGAAGAGCCCATGGGAGAAAGTGAAAGGGGAACGGCAGCTGAAGTCTCCCGGAATAAGGGGAGACTTAGGGAAGTCCTTGACTGCTTTGTGCTCTATGGACTTCAGATGGGCAGTCACGAGCACAGGGAGAAGGAAGGACCTGGGACAGCTCTGTAGAACAGGTGAGGCTGGGGAATCAGTCCCACATAATGATTTTTTGCTGAGGCCCATGGCAGTTAGAGCAGTGCAGACCAAAATGGAAAGATCTCAGGGTAGTATTAGGTTTCAGACAGATTTAACACCTGAT
The DNA here is from genome assembly GCF_978045245.1 of Mus caroli. Lineage (NCBI taxonomy): Eukaryota > Metazoa > Chordata > Mammalia > Rodentia > Muridae > Mus > Mus caroli. The sequence continues at coordinate 35,729,414 of NW_028227259.1, forward strand.
ATGAGCCAGGTGTCCAGTCTGGACAAACAAATGCTCATGGGTCCCTTACTATGTTTGCGAAGGGATTGACTGTGGACAGGACAGATCCATACCTAAATAAAGGCCTATGTCGGGTATGTGTGTCACCATGCACGTGGACAGCCAGCTTGCTTTTATCCTCAGCACTTAACCATGAGAATAATGTCTTTCAAAAGGATGTTTTCAACGTACTGCAGAATGTAGCAACAGGGAAGGCGGAGATCAAAGCATCTGAGCTTTCTACTGCACTCTGACTGCTGCCAGTGCTAACTCGCCCATGATAAAAGCCAGTGTATTCACTTCCTTGAGTTATTTCTTAGAAATGGAGGGTCCTCTGTGGGTCTAGGCTGCCAACTGCCATGCTGATACCAACACTGGGTTTTCTGCAACTAAAACACAGCCTACTGTTCATCCACTACCGGTGCTTGAATTTGCTTCCTGGGTGAAACCTGCCTATGTCTCTCTGTGAGTATTTGTTATGTGTCTTTTTTTTCTTTGTACCTAGTATGAGGTCATCAGTGCTCAGATGCAGGACAAAAGCATACTAGGGGTGGATTTGCTAGACAGTGGGCAGAGATCTACAGCCCAGGTCACCACCACCACCCACCCTGTAACCTCTTGTATGGGTGCTTCTGGGTCTGTCCTCTTAGGATAGGCCTCCAAGAAACCATGCTTTGCAAGCCACTCACATATCCCCACCCACCCACCAGCTGTGTAACCAGGTTAGATTTGACCCTAGTGTACCTGGTGTCCTCAATACCAGAATGCAAGGACATGGGTCCCAGACGTCTGTAGTAGGTAGAACATAAGAGGAATGACTAATGCAGGTCAGCTACCTTTGGCTGTAAATGGGTTCTGAGTGCACCCAGCGGCAACAGGTTCTGAATGGAGCTCATGCCCCAAACCACAGTAAGATTTCATGGTCAGGGCAATCTCCTGCTGTGAGAAAACTGAAGCTCCAAACCATACTGGATGGTTTTATCACCTGAACAGCAACAGTTACCATATGAAACTGCAGCTCTTCCCACCTCACCATCACGTCAGATATTTTCCTGATGACATAGTCAACTATAGGGAGAGCAAACACTGGCTGAAGCCTCTGCATACTATCCAATTTCACAGACATCTGGGGCCCTTGCACTGTTCTGCTCCCCAGAAGGAAGTGGCATCCAGGTTTCCTACTGGTCACCTGCTGGGAAATTGTGAGTTTTCATGGGGCCAGAGTGGGACTTGATGAATGGTTTTATATAAACAGTGCTTCTCTGGCCAGCTTTCTGCAAGGACTTCCTTTTCCTGATGACTGGAAGGGTCTGAAGATCTATACATGGCCCTTGGGCCAAGGCACAAGGGGTCCAGTTGACCTCACGGGATTTTATTGCTGCTTACTTTCCTGTGTGTCACTTAGAATGCCTAGATTTCTTTCTGAAGTTGCCTAAGTCTCCTGATTGTCCAGCTGTTGCCATGCAACCAGAATACCATCCCAGCCCTGGAACCAAGTTCACCAGCACTTTGCCCAAATCCCTGAAAGCCACACACATCCCTCAATCCCCTGTTTTGTCCCATCAAAGCATAAACAATGGGTCTCCTGACCCATGGCAATGGACACCTGCACACAGTGAAACCCTCTCCTTTCAACCTTTGTCCTGATTCCTGATGTGTCTACAGCTTGAGCCCAAGGTCAGGACCTTTGCAGTCTGCTGGTCACATGAAACACTTCTACCCACTCATTTCTTGAACATTTTAGGTGCAAGAGACTTCCTCTGGCCTGGGGTGTTCTCTAACCATGGGTCATGGAGCGTCATCTTCCCATCCCCATAGGATGCCTTTGGAGACTTCGTGCTTCCCTAAGTCCTCACTTAGCACAACCTGGGAGCAGTGTCCCTGGATTCCTCCTGGGCCCCATGCAGCCCTGGGCTGGAGATCATTTGGCTGAGAAGTTGCACAGCACCCAGCCCAGGGGATGTTCTGAGATTCCTGCCACAGGTGACTTTCCCACATCCATAGACCTCCAGGGTCCATGCCAGAAGAGACAAAGTCTCTGCAAAGTTTTCTTTATTACGTTCTTCACTGACAGTGTAAGATGTTCATCTGCATTGTAGACAGCCATTGTAACACTCAGCCGGTTGCGAGGACTTTCTGCTCTAAAAAGGTGGAAATTACCATATAACAAGGATATATAACAGTTATTTCCTTTCCACACCTAGAGATAGGTATCCCACCTGCCCTATTGCATGTTCATAAGTATTTGGGTACCAGACTCCTGTCTTCTGGCTGTGCCATTCCCTGTATATGGCTTTCTTGTAATATAAGGTTTCTAACCAGGCTTCAGTCATCCCACCCAATTTCTAGCCAGAGGGAAGAGGGAAGGTGATTTCTGTCAGTGAGTGCTGTGTACCTGTGGGTCATGCTTTGCCTGGCCCAGGATCTGTGGCAGGATCCAATTTGCCCAGCATATCACCAAAGGGCACTGAGTGGTTGTCCAATTTGGGCTACTGTGAGTCAAGCTGCCATCCCTTCAGGTATGATTGTGAGAATGCAGGTCATGTCTGCTAGGACAAAGGACCCAAGTATAGCAGCTGGCATGCTGTAAGGATGTAGAACAGTATAGAGTACCCCTGATTACTGTCCATGCTATGCAGCAGGCTCAAGGTCCTTACTTAACACCACTTCCTATTGTCTGGGGAACTCTTCTACCACTGTGTTCTGTTTTTGCACCTAGCCCTCCTCTCTGAGTTCCATGAGCCTGCCTACTCCTTGTTGCTCCTCTCCTCCCATTCCCCACTCTTCTCCACAGGGCCTAAGAATCAAGACTCTGATCTCTTCCTGTTTGCTTACTACTATGCCCTCAGTGGGAATTTTCACTTTCAGTTTTCATGTCTTGAAGCCCTGTGTTTTCAACTTTGCTCCTTCACACCTACCACATGACCTTCAACATGACAATCTCCGTTTCTTTCTTGGCTGATGGCAGCCCATCCCACAGCCAGCCCAAGTCTCCAATGAGTCAGAAGCTCTATTCTACTCACAGAGCCTTACCTCCTTGTAACTGATTAAACAGAAGTGACAAGTACCCAAGGACTGCAGACACACACTGGGCTCAGGCTGGAATGATTGTCCCAGATGACTCTGTAGCCACTGGGGAGCAGGGCTGTAGGTTCACTACATGCTAAATCCCATGCCTGGCAGACTTAGAAGACTGAGTAGTAGGCCATGTGAAGGTAAGTTCAGATATGGGTTTCACTGCCCTCTGGGTCTGAGGCAACATCTGCAATGGGCCAAAAGACCCACCCTTTGAGGCCACAGTGCCACCAAGAACAAAGCTCACCATTCTTCCCAGTGAAGCAAATCTCTAGGCTAACCATCCAGACCATCCATAAGAGCAGGTGCCAGGTGCCTTGAGGTTTCAATCCCCGACTGGCTCTACCCTGTCAACTCCTGATGCTCTTTAGATTTGTTTTAAAGAATGTTTTCAAGCTGTCTTCAGTGAAAAGTCTGAATTAACTTTGATACAAGCAGAAATCATATGAACACACTCCAGGTAACAGAGGAACCCAATATATTTGAGGAAACATGAATCACAGAAACTGCTCAGAGCTGCTAACCACCAACCACAAGCTCTAGGCAGGCATTGTGGGTGAGGATAGCATGCCCTTTTTTCTATATGCCAGGGAGCATCCAGCATAATCACTGCCAGGTGCCCACGGTTGTATTTCCAATGAACTGGCTGTGATGCAAGTCAAGAAAATACAGAGTAAGCCCATCTCTACACATCCTGTCCAGGCCAGGCAGAGTGACAGGCCACACAAGACCAGGTGGTATTTAGACCCACTGTGGCCAGAGGCTAAGGAACATGACTACTGTTGTGTGCTGACTCAGACGACAGCGTGAGGCTGCATGGCCCATGCTCTGGAGTTCCCTACTCCCCCATAAAGCTTGGCCAACTATTAATAGGGACATATAGGGACACTACCTTCTCATGGATCTCCTGTGTGGACTGTGCATCACAGAAGGCTACTGTGGCCACATCCTTCAGGATAGGCATCTCCACTGTGCAGTCCCGGCCATCCAGCAGCGCCACCAGGGGCCGGGGGTGCATGGGCCCGTTCATGATGGGAGGTCGGACGCCTGCAAGAGAGGAGCAGACCACTTAATGTCCTCAGCAGCGCCAGTCTGTGACCAGAGGACTGTACTACCCACTCGAGTTGGAGAGGTCAGCCCTGAGAATTTGCTGCACTCAGCATCTGGTTACATGAGGCTTTGTAAAAAGCAAATTAAAACTGTAAAGAAGAAAATAGAGTTTGCTATAGCTTACTGATGACTGAGTAGACTCAGACCATCAATCCCTCAAGAGCATAGGAGCTGAAATCCTTGTAGACCCTAGGGAGGTTGTGGTAGACAGGGGAGGTAGGAAGCACCTCAGCCTGGCTCTCTACAGCCATAAGCTATCTTATCAACACAGGTATGTGCAGATCACAAAATGATGGGAATCAGGGAAGTACCTGCTTGCTCTTTGATGCCTAAAACCACCATGTGTCTGCCCAGAACCCCACAGTGACCACAGAGTGATGTTTAGCACATGACCTTAACTGTTATCATTCCTAGTGGTAGATTTCAAAGCCCAAAAACCAGTGTGACAGTAAAGAAAAAAAAAGGGGGGGGGGGTGAGGGTAGGGGTAATGACACTCTAAGAACCCACCTCCCAGATCAAGGTGAGAAAGAACCTTGGGCCTGGAGTGCCTCTCAGGAGAAAAGCACTTGCCTAGTGGATGTGAGGCCCTGGGTCTGATTCTTAGCTCCACCAAAGCCTTTGTGGATAAAAAATCAGTTTGTTCCCAACATGACACACTAAACTAGACCCCACTTGGGGCCAAATACAGGAACAAGGATTTCCCAGGTACTGTCTGGCCACCTTCAGCTGGGCAGCAGATACCTTAAAAAGGCTAAAGGTAGGTTCATGGTAGCACATAGCATGAGGCAGGGCTTTGCCCAGCCCTTCCAAAAGCTAACCAAAAGAATGGACCAAGGCACAGTGGGGAGTGGAGGACAAGAAACAAGTCACCACACAGTCTTGCACTGAGTAGGCCAGCGGTAGCCCTGCAATAGCTGCTAGCTAGCAGCAGCCTGTGCAGTCCACACTCACCTTTCTTGCATGCAGGTACAGAGGCTACCCCAAATTTCCGGTGCCAAGAAGTACCTCAGAGAATCCATGTCACAGAAAGACAATGCTCTAGGGACTGCCACACCCATTTTACAGCAAGGCTCTAACGCTCCCAGGCCTGAAAGTGGGTACCTGGGCTGTGACACAGGTCTCACTGACCATGCAGAGGATAATGGAGCTACCTTCTAGACAACACTAAGCCCAAGATCTCCAGCTGTGGGACAGAGGTGTTGCTGCACAGAGCCCTTCCCCAGAGTCAACGTGCCTGAGAAGACACAGCTATACCCATCCATGCCTTCATAAACAGTAAAAATAAAGGTGCTGAGATTAGATGGACCCAACCTTCAAGATGGGTTGTGCAAGGTCACAGGCTCAGCATTTGCATCCTCCCTTCCTTGATCTCTACGGACCACATCCCTAGCTATCCCTATCACCAGGCAACAGAGGTGGACAAATAGCAACAATCCAATTATTCTCCAACTTGGACTTGCAAAGTGACTTTTCTCACATAAAAGTGTTACTTCTTGTAGCAGGTAATGGACTTACTGCTATTTTAAAAGTGTTGGTAAACATCTACTTTTCTCATTCCCTGGCTTGAACACCATATTGTAAGAATCACCAGTGAGCAATGCCCATGACAACAAATCCTCTAAGGCTATAAAGCAAGCCCTCAAAGGACAGTCTGAGCTTATTCCCTAGGAAGTGGCCTATACCTCATCAAGGACCTGCCCAGCCTGGTAGTCTGATAGAAACTCCATTCTCTTACCCTATAGACAACTCCTCATGAAGGACCAACGGATACAGATGTGGCTAGGCTGGGTCTAAGCCTATATCTTCATCTAAAAATGGGTATGATGCCCAAAGATTCATGTGGAAGGACAAAAGACCAAGCCCTCTAAAACACAGTGGGCTTATAATGCCTCTTCATTCACAGAGCTGCTGCAGTGCTAGGGTCCCAAACAAACCCAACTAGGAGGCAGACAAGTCTAGTAATTAGACCGTGCTATACAGGAACACTAACCCAGGACTGGGCTTTACTGAAGACATAAAAGACAAAAAAGCCTTACTGAGCTGTGCTCAGGATCTCTGGTCTCAACTGGGGCTTGCACAGCCTCAAAACTGACCCTCAAGCTCCTTCAGGTAAGACCTGCCCTCAGCCCCCACCTCCATACCTTCAGGACACTTTTCTTACAGAAACCAACCCCTAGCACAGTAGCTGGATGACTGCTGACCAAGGCAGCCTGCAAATACTAAGCACATTCCTCAGGCATCCCACAGTCATCAGCCACAGGTCAGTCTGCCTAACATTGCAGCCCAAGTCCCTCCTGTAGTTCCTTTGCAGAGATGGCTTCACTTGGCAACCCCTACCAACCTGACATTGCTTAATTGGGGCGGGGTTTCCACGACCATGAATTCGCCTGTCCAAAGCTTTTTGTCTTCAGAATCCCCAGGCCGAACCGCGTTCTGTCACGGAGCCTCATCCCACGTCTTATTGTCTCCAACCAAAGCTCTCAGGCTTCTGCTCCACAGCAGCCACTGAAGCCTGCGTCGGGTTCAAAGTCTTACTAAAAATCAAACACAAGAGACAAGTTAAAACGCCATCAAAGGCCAGCTAAAACTCAGACTCCAGGACGCTTCATGAGAGCGAAACTTTTTGCTATATCCTTAGCCCTGTCCAGTTGCAGCAGCAGGAAGACCAACCTGGACAGCAAGGCACTCACTCGCTCAGAGTTTGTGATTCTAGGCTAGGGCAAGCCCCCGAGTCATCTATGTGAACTGAGGAACAGCTCTGTGGTTGGCTACCCCTCCAGACTTCTTCAAGTGTTCTCAAACACTTGTGTTCTCAAACTGAGAGGTCAAGGCAACTGACACTGAATACAGAAACATGCAATTACAGAATGGGGCCTACCAGCTGGTCCTGGGAGTTTCTTCTCCTTTATACTTACATTTCCTGACATCTAAGTCTGTCCCAACCATGTTCCAGCATGGATCTTTTAATGAGACTTTCAGGAAAGCTTGCTAGATGCTGGCTTTCCAACATTCTACCCTACTTCCTTCCCAGTCCCTTCAAAGCATCCCAACATAGCTAACAGTCACCTAGTTCTCCTGAAAGTGCTGCCTAGTTATGTTCAAAGTGTGGGCCTTGACACCCACACACACGTTGGTAGGGCCTGTAGCCCAGAAACCTAGGATATTAGAGGTAAGCACAAAGGCCCAATCCCCAAAGTGTGTCACTGAGCACCCAAAGCCCTGGTCTCTGTTCCTAACATTTGGACCCACACAAGGGCCAACCCCTCAGTTTAGCTGGACATTGGGATACTAGGATGCTAAGATGGAGCCTGGCCTGCCACCCTTCAGCATCACCAAGAGACAAGACCACTTGTCAGTCAATGCTCTGGAAACTCATCCAGAAAGGCCACACATGGCCACAAACCAAGTTAGGTTGTGGCCTCAGAACCCAGCACCCAATGTATTTGGGGAATCTCTCTTTCCAGAATACTCACAAACTTTTTCACAAGCTGTCTCTGTGAATTCCCAGCACACAGACCCAGTGCTAGCTTCCAAGATATGGCCAGCCTTGAGGAACACTACAGACAATGGACAGCCAGTCAGTAAAGCAGCAACAACGCCCTAGAGTCACAGCCTGCCCGTGCCAGGCACCTGCCACAGGCCCAACCCTCCTCTTAGTAGGTGCCATGCCGAACCTTCCCAGCAGAGGGCACTAAAGAGCCACTGCAGAAGAACAGACCTAAAGTCAGGATGCTGGAAGCTCTAACAAGACTTGTGGCAAGGAATATTTGTTCCTTGCATGGGGCACTGTCATCTGCAATATCAAAAACAACATCTATCTGGGCTGTGAGGGCTCTGGTAACCTGTCTCAAGCAACCAACCAACCAACCAACCAACCAAAAACTTCCTTCTGGGAATGGCCAGCACTTCTCAACCAAGATCGATACCTCCTTCAGCCACTCCCATCCTCCTTAAAGGCCCTCTGGGAAAGAATTCCTCAGCAATTGGGGGAGGGAGGTGTCTCTCCTACCTCTAAGCACTGATCCCTCTGGATTACAAGGCCAGCTCTAATCCCAAGTAGCCCTCTCTAATTACAAAAACTGTCCTGTAGGCTGGTCCCTGCCCACATCTGGAGGTCAGAGGACAAAACCTGGCCACTCAGATCAGGTGGAGGCCAAATCTGTAAGTGCCTGCTACCTGGTAAGAATGGAGCTGAAAAGTGAGGACAACAGGAGGCAAAGTGCTGCTACATGAACCTCCAGGGCAGGCACTGCCCAAGGAATGGGTAAAGCAGAGCAGGACAGTGAGGTGGCACTGAGGGAAGGTGTCTGTGAAAAACCAGAGTGTTCCACAGTCAGCTGTGACTTATACCACAGGTCAGGGAAGACACAGAATAAAAAACACAATAAAGGGCATGGATTTGCCACATTTCCAATCATGCTGGCTATTTTGTGTCTATGTGTAGCAGTTTGCCTGTGTGTGTTACAACAAATACTGCCAGTCTTGACACCCTAGAACACCTGCCTGTTTTCCTGTGGGAAAACTATTCTCACTGGAAGAACACAAGACTTTCCAGCTTATTGGGGGCTACTACCCTTCCTGCCTTTCTTAACAGGACAACCTTCCAATGCTGTAGAGAGTCCTGTCCTTGTAAAGGACACAGAGGTCATGGGATTTACAGAAAGCTTCACTGCAGAATTATCTCCAGACAAAGCAGCCCTATGTATTTCTACTGGAGACAGTAGCAGGAAGAGCACCACAGCCACTCAAAACAAGGGATAGCAATGTGGCAGAGGGGTGCAGATCTTTCTGGGTCCCCACTCCCATGCCCCCCAGTGAGGTACAAACCCTTGCACCCCTGGTCCATACATCATCATCCCAACCCTACTGAATTTTTCTTTGACCCACCCAGCCAATGTAGCCCTGTCCCAGAATCTTCAAGCTCCGACTCTGTCTTTATAACATAGTTCTGATGCTGACTGAGGACATACAAAGACCTGGGACTTCACAGAAGCTAAGTCAGGGAAATCTGACAAGAGGCCACACAAAAAGTTTCAACTTTATAGAAAATGAGCCTGTCTTCTAAAGCTTACATCCCGGGGCTTGAAGGCAGGCCCAGTACCAAGCAAGCCAAATCCTTTCCTGACACTAGAAGAATGAAAGCTAGTGTAAAGGTGCTGCCATGCAGTACAGACCTCAGGACATGTCTGCTTTCCACACCATGCCGGGAGGCCACACAGCTAGTAGTTCACATGGACAGGGGGTCGTCAGCAGTACCCAGATCTGAGGATCAATGTTCACTCAAGTTTCTTGCCAGGTTACCCTATGGGCACTCACCAATGAAGTACAAAAGGCAGGTAGGAAATAGTGAGCTGCTGGAAGGCCAGGAGTCTGATCCCACCTAGAGCCCTGAAGGGGACACCAGACCTCTCTGAGCATGAGACTCATCTGGAAAAAGGTGAAGCACAAGCTGAAACCTGCTACAGGCCCACGGGTGACAGAAGATAGAACAGAGGCCAGAGCAGGAACAGTGTATCACTGAGGTCCCACCAGGAATCCACAGGCCCGTGCCCACACTATGTACAACTAACATGGCACAGTGCCCTCAGACATCTGTGGAAGCCAGGCTGACACACACAGCAGGGCCATGCAGAGAAAGAGCAGCCTCAAACCACAGCTGCCACCCTAAATAGTAACAAGACAAGCAAACTCATAGAGTTCCGGAGAACAGTATTACCCCACACTACACCACAACGCTGTCCCTGAACTTGGCACATCCCACAGCTGTCACCCCATGCTGCAGATGAAACAGAGAGAACACACATCTGAGCCCAGCCCATATTCACATCCTGCTATCATTCTTCCAGAGATCATGCTCCCCCGGGACTCAAAGATCTTAGTCCAACCCTATAATGGAGCCCCGATGTCCTGCATGCCAGCCACACTGGGGTAAGCATCCTGTGCATTCCTGTTTATATTGGACACGTGACAAAGCAGAACACAGTAAGGGGACATACTACCTGGGGAATAAAACCGCTAGGTATCATCTTGCTGACACCCTGGCTCACAGGGTTCACTTTCCTAAATACTGGACAGCTAAACTCCTTCCCTTTTCCTTCCTACAAGGCAAATTTGTCCTAATCAATCGAAAACTTATCACAACAAGGGACATAGCCCTGGGCCAGGAAAGGTTTGACAGGCAAAGCTGTCCTAATGATTTCTGGAAGGCAATGGGCTGGGCCTGCCCTCCCGACCCCATGGGAAATTCTGGACTACAACCCTGCTGGTTTGGGTGCAGAGCCTCTTCCCACAAACGTGTGTGTATACACATGAGCCTCCAGGGAGTTCAGCTCAGAAGAGGTGCAGTGTTGGGGAGGAGTACCCACCAACAGTCAAGGATGGAGGCAGGCCTGGAGGGCCTTACCCCGCCACACCCTTAAACAAACTGACAGGATCTGCAAAATGGCCTTGTGTGATAAGAGGTGTAGTGGGCCATCACAGGGCGCCTCCCTTTTTCCCTCCTGCCTACAGTTATTTCCTGCTGGCAGCTCACGCTGCGAGGATTCCTCCCCTGCCAGCTTTCAGGCTATAAGGAAGAAGGCAGTGCCCTTGTGAGAGCAGAGCTGGGGGTCAAGCCGTGTCGTCATTAAAGTGGAAGCGCCAGAGAGGGACACTACAGGGCACTTGGACGGTGGGCAAAAGGCTCCTCCCTGCTCCGAAACCTCTCGGCTGCCCCGCCCGAAGGTGGGGTCGTCTTCGCTGCGCGTGCGCCAGGCTGCGCGGCCAGGGAAGGCAGCCAAGGAAGGACTGCCCTCCACAGGCAGGACCCCTGTGGCTTAAGGACTTTCATAAATGAATAAAAAAAAACTTAAGTGAACCAAATCCAGGGGCCAAGCTGAGCATCACTTGTCGTCCAGAGGGGTGATAGGCATGTAGGCCACCCATGTTCCCTCAGTGCCACCTCTAGAGACTATTCGCTCCCGGATCTGCCGACCCGAGGCCCATGCGGAATCCGCAGGCTCGTCACTCCGGGAACACCTAGGTCCCGGCTGGGTGTCCACGAGAAGGATCCTCGCGGGACCCCGGGCCAGGAAGACAGGCCCCGCTCGGTCACAGCCTGGGTCGCACCACCACAGACCCCTTTGTCACCTGCGCGGGTCGCGAGCGGGCATTGGAAAATAGGGACGCGCACGCGCGTGCAGCAGTTCGCGCATGCGCACCACCCGTTAGCCTCCTGGGTTTCTCCCTCCCGCGGCGCGCGCGCAGCGAGCGCGCACGCGCACTCGCACACAAAGCCAGCGCCGCGCGCGCCCGGCCGCCCCGCCCCCGCCCCTCCACCCACCCCACCCCCCCGCCCGCAGCCGGAAATGCGCGCGCGCGGCCTTACCCAGCGGCAGGCCCTTGTTGAGCAAGTGGGAGCTGCCCATTGAAAGGTGCGGGTGGCCGCGGGCCCCGATGAGTCCGGCGCTCTCCGCCGCCGCGAGCCCTGCGCCTGGGGCGGCTTCGGCGCAGTCTGCTACTCCGCCCGGCCGCCTGCGCCCGGCCACCGCCGTGCCGAGCCGCCACCGCGCCGCCAGCCGCGCTCCGACCGACGAGCGGGCGGGGACACGCGGCGCGCGCGCGCGGGCGTGGCCTCGGTTGGTCTGCTGTTTGCAGGCAAGGCGGCGCGCTGGACGTACGCGGGCGGCTCAGGGGCCCAGCTGCCCGCCGGCCCGGCGCTCGGCCCCCACCCCCAGCGCCCCTCCCAGGCTGGATTCCCTTCCTGGACACGCCCCCAGCTGTACCCGCCCCCCGGCCTCCCCTCCCTTGCGCGTACCCCGGACTGCGCCCCTGCCACTCCTTGGCGCGGTGACCTGGGCCGGAGCCTGAATGGTGAAGCAGCCCATCCGCGTGGGGCGCTACCAGTCTAGTCGCCGGGGCCTCAAGAGGACAGCGAGAGGGGTTCACTCGGCCCCTTGTGCACTAGAGCTGGGACCGCGGACCCAGGAGCTGGACAGCGCCCCAGCCAGGGAAAGTGATCTGTGCACAGGGACAGATGCCGCTGGCCACCCCAGAGTAAGAGACTGACTGTTGGTGGGACTGTCAGACAGGCGTAGCGAGGGATACAGCTTAGCTGTTAAAATAATAATAATAACAACATCACGGAAACAGTCCAAACTGAAGGATGCTGAAGGCCATATGGCTACGTATTTTGAAAATCAAATCTTTGAGAAAGGTGGGCAGTATCAATGAGGGATGACAAGGGCCTGGGCATCTGTTTACAGAAAAATAATGCTTTGAAAATACCTTCCAATTCAATCTATTGGCAGACATGGATGGAGAAAAAGATCTAACAGGTGGAGTCTCGAACCTGCTACAGTATTTCCTAAATAGATCGAGGGCTAGGGGGGAAAGCCAGCAGATGTACACTTTCCCTTAATCCCCACCCCTATCCTGGACTGTCTCTCCTGGTCTGCTCCAGTTTTCTCAAGCTGCAGGTGACTCCCTACAGATCTGTCCAAAGGGCTCCTCCCAGTTGTTCCATCCTAACATAGCAACTCCATGGCAGAGTGACACCTCCTATTCCTTCTCAGCCTGCCCAAGTTCCCACTTTTTCTTGCACATTGTGACTAGGACCACCACATCACTCCATCCTTGTGAGGGATTATATCGGGGCTTGTATAAAAACCCTTAGGGCCTCCCATTGCACTGGTCGGAAACCCAGGCTTCTTGTCACCATCGCACTAGCTTGGACTCCTACTCCAGGGATGGTCCCTGCAGGCAGGAGTCTGCTCCTGAGGATGTGAGGTAGAAAGCCACTAGGTAGAGATGTGGAGATGCACAGCCCATCCTAAGAGACCCGAAGGCCTTAGGACTGCCCAAAGGCACCTATAAGCACTTGCTTCTGAGAGAGCAGCTGGTGTCTGTTGGGCCACATTCACCCTCACTCCACTCTGTTCAGCATTGCTCAAGGCCTGAAGTCCTGAGCCATCATCCTGGTGCCAGTGAGAGAGTATGATGTTTTATCCTTACCCTGGTAGTCTCCACCACAGGCCATAGGTTGGACTGGGTACCGGGAAATGGACCCATCCTGCCTGCCTCAGCTGTTTATCCTCTGGCAAAGCTGTACTTTTCCTGGGAGGACAAGACCCCCTCTGATAAGGGGACCCCAGTTGTTCCCTTACCAGAGCACTAGGTTTTCATCCAAGGAATGGGCCTGGTAACACCACACTCCCCTCAGCTTAATCAAATCACATCTGCCCGCTGAGACTAGAGGATACCCTGTACCCAACCAAAGAGACCTATGGAGAGACAGACAGGCCCAAGGCACTGCCCTGTGTGCCAGCCCTTCTTGGAAGTAATTTGAGAATCTAACATAAAAGGTTTACACTCTGCCTTTCTCAAATATTCGGATTGTTTACATAACTTACAGAATAAACAGTATGGAAACTGGATGGAGCTTTAAGCATATGCACTATAAGACATATTAGAGATATATTCTATATGCACTACAAGACATATTAGAGGTATATTCTGATGCTCTAAGTTCTCCAGTATAATGCTTACTTCCTCTTCTGGTCACCAAAAGATAGACACCTACCTACATATCTGCTGAGGCCCTGGAAAATATTTGGAAACTTTACAGGTGTTATCTCTGTTAGTGAGACCTGGTGTTTGGGAACATGTGGAGCCCTGGAGCTCTGCAGAGACTTAGGAAAACAACACTCCAGAAAGTGAGCAGAAAATTCAAAGTCCAGATACAGTGCAGGAAACAGAAGGCTGTGGCTGGAGACCAGGAAGAGCTGGGTTTGCAGGTTTGGGGAAGGGATATCATGGTTGTTGAGATACAAATGGCAGAGACCCCATGGGGCTTGTCAGCTTGATGCGGATGGGTGACTCAAAAAATACCTAGTAGCATCTAGAGGAAGGTTAGTATTAGGGACAGGAGGCAGAGCCCAAAGTCTGGCCACTAAGCAGAAAAGCTAGTAGAGACAGGGTCCTTATACTCCATCTTTTCTATTTGGAATCAGGCTGAAATACACCAAGGTGGGGGTAAACAAACAATATTTGGAGAAAGAAATCTAGGCCTCCACCTTGGACTCTAAATGACAGAGCTTGCAGAAGATAACACGTGCAAAAACTTCACAGTGGATTGAGTCCAGTAAAGAGGGTTCCTGAGAAGCAGGCACTCTCCGCTATTTTGGACCTATTTTGTTTTGAAATATAGCTGTAACCAACCCCTCCCCCAACTTCTGGGACACATCTTAAAATTAAGCAAATGTGATTTAAAAGAAGATGGCCAAGATAAGCTCATACATTTGAATGCTTGATCCCCAGTTGATGAAACTGTTTGGGAAGGATTAGGAGGTGTGTCACTGGGAGTGAACTTTGAGGTTTCAAAAGCCTGTGTTATTCTCAGGTCCCTCTCTCTGCCTCCTGCTTACAGATCAGATGTTAAGTTCTCAGGAACTGCTTTGGCATCATGCCTACCTACCTATGCCCTTGTTCACTGCCACAATGCCCATAAACTCTAACCTTCTGGAACTCTGGGCCCTTGAATTAAATTATTTCTTGTATAAGTTGTCTTGGTCATGGCATCACTTCACAGCAATAGAAAAATAGACGACAATAAAAGTGAGCCACAGATCAGCAGCTGCTTATGCTCCACAGCCTCCCTACAGGCCTCTTCAGTGCTGTGCCAGTGGCTCCTCTGTGTATTGGTTACTTTTCTTATCACCAAGACAAAAAACCTGAAAGAAACAGTTTAAAAGGGCAAGGGTTTATTTTAGCTCAGGAGAGGTAGTCTGTCATGGCAGGGAAGGTGGAAATGAGAGCAGGTCAGCCCACAGTGGTGGGAGCATACAGCAGGGCTCCTCATATCTTAGTAGATCAGGAAGCAGAGAGCAGATACAACCTCCAACACCCCACTTCCCACCCCACAACCCCATCCCACCCCATCCCACCCCACCCCACCCCTTGTGCACACAGTGACCTACTTCTGCTAACTAATTCACAAGTCCTGTTGGTTTTCCAACCTCCCAAAACACTGCCGACATCTGGGAAACAAGTATCCACAAACATTTTGAACTGGCAATTGTATCCCCTTTGTTGCCAGTCTTGACTTATTCCTAGTGCTGTCTTCTCTAGCTGTGGTTATGGCCACCCACTGAACTCTTATCTTGTATCCAGTGCAGTGACTAGAGGCAAGACACTTAAACACTCATGACCAATAAGCAACTTTCTGTGCATATGGCCCTGTGTTTCTCAAAGCTCCCTGACACTTCGCACATGCTAAATTCTGTTCTTTGACAGTCCCCATCCTGAGGCAGCAATCTGGATCCTCCCAGAGCCTCAGAGCTCCCAGCATGAGCCTGGAAGAGAGATAAACACTCTCAGAAGTGAGGTTTGATGTAGCCAGAAACTGCAAGGCTGGGTCTGTGTAAAGGTGCTCACAGCTCATCTTTACTGAGCATGGTACCCATAGCTCCGCTAGAGGGCTCCAGTGGGAGTATAGTAAACATTTGTAGTGAACCCACACCAAGGTACTGCAAAATTTGAACCTCACAGCAGATCTGCACCACAAGCATCAATGGGCTCTACAGCTAAGGCCTCACTTTCCCACCCAGATTCTCAGTGCTTTGTGGAAAACCACGCACGATTGGTGCCACAGCTAGTGTACCTCCCGGCCTCCAGATTTTCTGTATTTACAGCTATAGTTTGTCAACAAATAATACGAAATTAAAACACTGCTACAAAATATTCACAACACAACATGGTTAGCTCTGCACACATTTGGGCTTGTCTACGAAGACACCTCCAGGAGGACTAAGGAAGAGAACTCATCCAGAATGTGGTGGTACCCACCACAGGCTGGAGGCCCAGTGAGGAGAAGAGGAGGAGGCAGCTGGTACGGTTCGCTAGGATGTTCTTCTCCCCTGTGCCCTCCTTACTGTGAACTGAAATCTCCAAAACCAGGAGTAAAATAACCCGTTAGGTCGTTTATGTCAGACATTCTGTTACGGTGACGTGAACACTCAAGGTGAATGAGGTAGAGGTTCTAACTTTTGTAATAGTAACAGAATTATTTTGTAAAATAACAATATGAAGCTGGGCGTGGTGGTGCACGCCTTTAATCCCAGCACTCGGGAGGCACAGGCAAGTGGATTTCTGAGTTCGAGGCCAGCCTGGTCTACTTGTAGTAAAATGTTAAATAGCAAAAGTGAAATCATAGCAGGGACTTTAAGATGATAGATACCAAAAGGTTCGTGTCTGCCTCTCTTCAGAGTGTTGCATCATTTAATCACACACATCTAGTGAGTTCTAGAGCAGCTGAGCACTGCTGTCCTCCAGTTAACTGATGGGGAAAATGAGTCACAGACAGCTAGGCAATCTTTCAATGCTCCATACACAGAGAGCGACAAAGCTAGGACCCAACATCAAACCAACATCAGGGCCCAGACATGGCAGGATATAACCTACATCAGGTGAGTAGAATGGCTCAGACTTGCCTTGCCTTGTCTGCTGAATAGCAACGTTCTAGAGAAAACACACAATGTTGCTGATCCCCATTCTGCTTGCTCTCTCTCTCTCTCTCTCTCTCTCTCTCTCTCTCTCTCTCTCTCTCTCTCTCTCGTGTGTGTGTGTGTGTGTGTGTGTGTGTGTGCGCGCGTGCCATTGGCATACCACTGCCCAATACATTCCATGGAGGGACACTAAAGTCCCTGTTTTGAAATGGAGATGGCGATAGCTCCTGGGGAAGGCAGGATGACAGCTCCCACTGAAACTGGCCAGGTCTCCCAGAAGGCACAGCCTCCTTTCCCAACATGTACACACGCCTAAGCTGAAGATGACACCCTCTAAAATGGTTATTAACATGTATTGAACTAAAGCAAGACAATGGGGGGGGGGTACTGATTATCTGAGACACAGCTTTCTGCATCATTGGAAGTAATAACATAGAGTAGCTTGACATCTGCCGCCAACTATGAACTACCTGCCACACACAAACCTACTGGATATGTGAGAACTTCTCTAGGGTTTTAGTTGGGGAAGACCACCTGTCCTTTACTGGCAGTGGAGTGGTAATGGGGAGCACTGTGTCTCAGGCCAGACTGGTCTGCCATACAGAGCTCAGTTGTGGAGGCCCACACCAGTCTTATAAGCTGATGGCACTGAGCTTGTCCTAGACTTCCCCATTGACAGATGCCCTGCCTAGCACTTGCACAGGCAGGATGGAACGAAGTATTTTGAGCACTCCTTGGCACTGTAGACTAGACTGTGGTCACAGAGAAGAAACCTGTCACTTGCCTCTCTCACTTCTCACCTCAGTACCCTGAACTCCTTTTTAATGGAAGCTGAGGGCCAAACCCAGAACCTTTTGTTTGCTAGCAAACAAACAGAGCTAAATCCCCACCACTATCCCCTTTTAAAGATCTGTTTACTTATTTACTCCTTTTGTTTTGTTGTTTGTTTGATGGTTTTTGTTTGGTTTGCTTTGTTTGTTGTTTGTTTGAATCAGGGTTTCTCTGTGTAACCCTGGCTGGCCTCAAACTCAGAGATCTGCTTGCCTCTGCCTCCTAAGTACTGGGATTATGGGCATGCACCACCACTGCTCAACTGTATTTATTTATTCTTAAGTCACTGTCTGTAGCCCTGGATGATCTGGAACTCAGTCCTACAATGTAGACCAGGCTGGCTTTGAAATCACAGAGCTCTGCCTGCCTCTGTCCCCTGAGAGCTGGGATTAAAGTGCCACCATGCCTAGATATTTATTTTATTTATGTGCCTGTACATGTATGTGTGCGTGTACATGACTTTGTGTGTACCATATGTGTGCAATGTGTCTGCAGAGGCCAGAAGAGGGCATTGGATCCCCAGGAGCTAAGGTTATAAACAGTGAGTGCTAAGAACCAAACCCAGTTCCTCTACAAGAGCAGGAAGCTTTCTTAACTGCTGAGTGGTCTCCCCAGCCCCTCAAGTCCTTCCTGTTCTTGGAACAAGCATGATGTGAACACACATGTCCAAGCCTTGTCCACAGCCTCACAGCTGCCTGGCTCGCAGCTGCCTCTGGAACCTCTGCATGCGCATACTCTCTATGAGGGCTAGCAGGATGGCAGCCCACCCAGGCTCTAGCCACAGGGCACTCTGCAGCTCCAGGAGCATGTCTACTCTGTCCTACAGACTCTATGGCAAGTCAAACCATGGCCTCTGGGCAAGGCCTGCATCCTAGTGCCCAGAGAACTCTAAGGCAAGTGCAAGCTCCTTGCAAATAGTGTCATGTAATCTGAACTCTCCCACAGCAAAAATAAAACTCACGATGTGGGCTTTACATATGAAAGCATTGATCCCTACACAGGGGCATGCTTAAACCTCCACAGAAGAGCGTTCCAAGTCGAGGTTTAACATTCATTTTTCTGTTTCTTATACTAACAAAGGAAATTGCTATTAGTGCTCTGCTGTATAACTCAAGCCTCCTACCTCAGCCTCTGGAGTGCTTGGGTTACAGGCATTCACCACCATACCTGGTTCAAATTTTTCTAATTAAGATTACGGCTCTAACTCAAACAATGAAAACATACAGAAAGGCTGAGTGCACCGGTGACTTGGCATAAAAAAAAAAAAAAACTAGAATTCAGGGAGCAATGTTATGAGACGCTGGGATTTTAGAATGAGTAATTACCCTTGGAGAGCAGACAGACGGGCACTCTGCTTCAGAGGATAACAAATCTATTTTTATTGTAGTGAAAAATTCATTCACACCAAACAGTCTGAGGGTTGAGCTGAGTCTCATGATGGGTGAGGGCATCGTGACTGAGGACAGATGGAAATCACTGCCTGAAGTACTTTGCTCCAGTCTCTCCAGGTTTGCAAAAATCAACCTTCCAGGACTTGTGCCTCCCTGCAGGCTGTGGAGGCTGACAGAGCACAGTCTGCCCACAGAACATGGTCCTGCCCACTGGAGCATGGACGACAGCTAGACAAGACACACTAGCCTTGCTTGTTTTTCTAACTTCATCAAAATGCCTAAAGATGCTAGGAAGCCTGGATAAGCCAAAGTCTAGAGAGTCTGCAACACCGACCCTGGGCACTGGGATGAGTGGCTGCTTTCACTTCTGTAGAGAAAAGAGAGGCAGCAAGCTTGTGGAATATGCAATGAGCAGATGATGCAGACATGCCCTCCCAGGCCAGTATGGGGTCTAGATTTCATTTCTAGCCTTCCTGTAGGTCTCATAGAGCATATGGGCCTTGGGTATATAACTGGGGGCTGGAGTCCTTAAAGGAGTCCCTCTCTGATGGAAGGCCTCATCTGAGTACACACCACAGCTTTCTGAAATCTGAAGACAGGACAGGGGGCAGAGAGAGGTGCCCAGGGTCATAGAAAACCAAGCTGGGCAGCAGCCAGACTCATTCGTGAGCGACTGTGGTTCATTTGTGAAGCTGTGAGAGACCTGAGCTTTGATCTCATCCACACTCAGACCCCAGTTTCTGCTGCATGGAAGTTCTGCTCTCCATTGCAGTACACTTACAATGTCTGAACCTCATTAAAGTAACAGCACATCCTGGACTCAACTGCTCAACGTCAGATACATGGGCTCATCCTGTCACATGAATGTTCTGACCAAGGAGGAAACCTGCCCTTCCCAGATAAAGGATACTATTATTTCCTAGTGTTTCAGCAAGTCTTTACTCACAGTGAACAGCATAAAGTTAAAAATTACCGTGGTGCCCTAGAGATGCCTCAGTGGTCACAAGCACTGGCTGTTCTCCCAGAAGACCCAGGTTTGATTCCCAGCACCCACCTGACAACCAAAACCCTCTATAAGTCTAGTTCCTCTGCCTATGGTATCCTCTCTTGGCATGTAAGTGGTACACAGACTTATATGCATGTAAAACACCTATTTAAAAATAATAATAA
Source organism: Mus caroli (assembly GCF_978045245.1). Taxonomy (NCBI): domain Eukaryota; kingdom Metazoa; phylum Chordata; class Mammalia; order Rodentia; family Muridae; genus Mus; species Mus caroli. The sequence goes on from NW_028227259.1 coordinate 35,749,492, forward strand.
AATAAAGCCAAGCGTAATGGTGCACGCCTTTAGTCTCAGCTCTCAGGATCCAGGGTCAGGCAGATCTCTGGGAGTTCAAGGCCAGTCTGGTCTACACCTTGAGTCCAGGCCAGCCAGGGTCACACAGAGAAAACCTGTCCTGGGAAAAACAATTACCAGACACACGAGGAAGACATGTTGGTAGACAGTGACTTAGAGAAGTGGCATTGATGCAGTGGTCAGATAGGACTTTAGCCATGAGCATAGATCAGAGACGGGGGCAACATGTATCAACAAACAGGACATTTCAGCAGATCGGTGAGAGCCATAAGAAGCACCAAGGAAATTCTAAAAGTAAAAAAAAAAAAAAATGGCATTGAAAATGAATTAATCGGAGGAAGGAATCTGTAGACTTGAGGATAGGAAAATGTTAATTAGGGCTCATCAGGTAAAGGGACTTCACCAAGCCTGATGGCCTGAGCTGGAGCCCCAGAACTCACATGGTACTCTGTCCATGCACGGGCTGTGGCATTCATGCACACACATGTACACACACACGCACACAGACACACACATGCACACACAATCAATAAAGAAATGTTAAGAAGAAGAAAATATAGCTGGGTGGTGGCACATGCCTTTAATCCTAGAACTTGGGATGAAGAAGAAGGAGGAAGAGGAAGAGGGAGAGGAGGAGGAAGAGGAGGAGGAAGAAAATATGACTTATCCAAACTTAAACACAAATGGGAATAAATGAATTTTGTAAAAGATATCTGATCCATGTATGATTCTATACTGAGGAGGAAGGAAAACCATGTTTTTAAGAGCATCCTGGCCTACAAGGTGTGTATCTGGTCTTTGCTACTTTGTAGGTTCTTCTTTTGCCCACTCTTTATCACCCCAGTTTCACTTCTTATCATTAGATAGGAGAGAAAGAAGGATAGAGGGGGAGAGAGAGAGACCCCTGAACCTATTTTCTTTCTTCTTTGGGCACAACTACTAACACAGATGCAACCAAGCTCCTCCTCCTCCTCCCCCTCTTCTTCCTCCTCTTCCTCCTCCTCCCCCCCCCCTCCTCTTCTTCTCCCTCCCTTTCTCCCAGCAACTAGCAATCACCTAATCTGCCTCTCAGGACCCTAGCATTTATAAACCCTCTGAAAAGCTCCCAGAATTCCAAATATCACACAACTGCAGAAACTATCTGCAGCTGCCAAAACCACGCCTCTGCTAGAGCACAAGGCAAATCATAGTCAGCTGCTATGAAGCAACCCCCGATCCCCACACCTGGGATAAAATGAAAACATATTCTTACAATAGTTCTGTGGTTTTTAAGAAACTAATATCTCAGGACTCTCACGACATCAGTGAGAGACTGTCCTCACCAAAGAGATGATAACGTGGGAAAGTAAATATCCCCCACACTGGAAGAGCTGAGCTCAGCCCATGGAACCTACACACAGGTGGATGGGAGGGACAGCCTGCAACATTGTCCTCTGATCCCCCTAGCATACTGTGCCATGGCACACAATACCCACGCACCAATACACACAAGTGAAGACTAATAGAAAACTGAAGCCTAGAAGGAAAACAATATCAAGACAAAACAAAAGAAAAGAACTAATCCTGTTACTGGATTTAAAGGCTTGATAACCAGAGCTCAATCTCAGAGTCCAAGAATCTACATAGTAGAGGAAGAAGCAGACTAGACTCCCATAAGTTATACTCTGACTTACATACACACACACACATACACACGAGAGAGAGAGAGAGAGAGAGAGAGAGAGAGAGAGAGAGAGAGAGAGAGAGAGAGAGAGAGAATGACACCCAGAAACATGTGGGATGGATACAGAATGGAATGGTCAAGGACGTTCCCAAAGCTATAGAAAAGTTCATCCCACACACCACAGATTTTACCAAACTCCAAGGGAGATAAACCCAAGGAAAACTACTCCCTGACAAGTCAGCCATGCTGCTGAAAAACAAAGATAAAATAACCACAAAAGCAGCTATGGATAAATGAGAAATAAAATCTCAGCATTAAAGATGGAGACTGTGGGAAAGAACAATTGCTAGGTGGTTGTGGTGATGACTGCACAAGCGAGGCAATCTGAATTCCATCCCTGAAACACAAGAAAGATAGAAGAAGAGAGCCCACTCATGAAACTGTACTCTGACTTCTACATTTACTCTCCAGTCATGCACATGCATCAACATCACCACCACCACTCGCCACACCCACTCCAGTGAAGTCTACATGGCAAGTCCAAAAGCTTGGCCACAGTCCTGAGGCAAAAAGTTTCACGGAAACTTGTCTCCTGGAGAGTCTCTGGCGTCCCATAACCAGATTTGTCCCTGCGATAGTGTGGAGGGCCTTACATGCTTTCTTTCAGTATTTTACTGGATAAGAGCTAGAAATCTCAGGGCAAGTTCTACAAAGTAAACTTAGAATTACAGTCAGGTCACTCCCATGTGCAGGAATTTACAATGGTCTAGGAAGAAGGAGGTTTGTGGTTTAAGGAGGAACTAGTGTATTGCATTATTCATGAAAAGGTTAGCAAGAGCAGAAACCCGTGATGGTAGGTTATACAATAGACTAGAATTGTGCGAAATCCTCACCTGGCTCCTAGAATAGCTGACTTTAGATAGGGCCACTTTTTAATCTCAGTTGTAATCACTGCCTGGTTCCTGTCAGTCTTTATGTATGCATTTCTCTGTTTTGTGTCATTATACATCAGACAACTTCAATGTACCTTTGCTGATGTAACACCTAACTTCCTTGTTTTCTTCTGTAATGTAAGTCTGATGCTTGCTTTGAGAAATTACATTCAGATACAACACCTTGTATCTGTGTCTGTCACTTACTGACTCCTTCTCCACTTGAGTGCTGGGACCCTGAATTCTCCCTTGGGTTGAGGGACCGACTGAGTCCAGCCTGCTGCAACCACTACCACCACCACCATCACCATCATCGTCTTATAAGATACTGGAGAGTAGGGGGAGATCCTGATGATTTGACTAGGAATTTATGTATGAACACTGAAGGTCCTGCTCCCCATTTGGTTCTTGACTGATTCATAAAGATGCTATCAGCCAATGGCTGGGCAGAAGAAATGGGACTTCCAGGTTTCCACAGGCAGGCTAGGAGATGGAGGAGAAGGAAAGAAAACTTGCCATGCTTCAGAGAGAGAGAGCCACCAGTCATGTGAGATCTTGGGTGGAGTGGCCATTGGTCACTTTCCTGACTGAGCCTGGGGTAGCAGGCAGGAGATTAGAAATGCAACTAAGCTGAGGGTGCTGAGGGTGCACTTTGGGTACTGAGCAGAAGAAGGTGACCAAACAACTAAATTGAGGTCAGATTTAGAGGTGTTGAGCTAGGACTAAAGGTAAATGAGCAACTAAGTTGAGGGAAGACTTAGAGATGCTGAGCTGGGAGTAAAAAGAAGAGCATGCTAGCTTAGGGAGCCATAGAAGAGCCCAGCCATTGAGCTAAAAGCTTATTAAAAATAAGCCTCTGTGTGTGTGTGTGTGTGTGTGAGAGAGAGAGAGAGAGAGAGAGAGAGAGAGAGAGAGAGAGAGAGAGAGAGATCCACAGATCCCGGTGGCTCCTGGGCAGTGGCTGGTAGCACAGTCCACCCAGAGCTTAAAGCGGGGTAGTAGAAAATACATGCTACACCAGAGAACAATGAGTGTTACAGAAATAACACAATGCCAGTTCAACATTCTGTCCAGCACAAATGAAGATGTTGTGAGCACATCGTGCCTCAAACACAGATGAGCATGTTCACATCCATTCCGTGATGTCAGAATACACTGAATAATAATCAGCTCATAAGCTACTTTGTTTTGGTGGCTGCAATTTACTAAGTATTTCTGGTTGTCCTTGACAACTGGCTGTTGGCAAAAAAAAAAAAAAAAAGTTTGTAGTGTGGTTTATTGTGTTCCTTGCCCTTTAAGAGACCCCCAGCTGCTGGTTAACTGGCCCTTAAAGGGAACTGCTTGACCCTATGACCTTCAGTGTAGATTGCCTCTTGGGCTTCCAGAAACACAAGAGAATATAAAAACCCAGCAGAGTCTGAGAGGGGAAGAGTAGAGTCAGGGAGTAGGGATAAAGAAGACAATTGGTGTAGAAAGAAAATGGAGTAGGGCTGAAGAAGGGAAGACAGTTGGCGCAGAAAAGAGATCAAGCAGAATGAAAATAGGGGATTTTTGAGCCAGGAGAAGCTGAGCGAGCCAGAGGAGATACTGTGAGGAGCCAGTTGAAAGTGAATTGAGCAGAGTGAGAAGAGAAAATAGCATGGAACATAGACAGGATGTTCACACCCATTCCATGATATCAGAGCACACTGAATAATAATCAGTTCATAAGCATCTTTGTTTTGGTGGCTGCAACTTACCAAGTGTTTCTGGTTGCCCTTGACAGCTGGCTATTTGGCACATAAGTTCTTTTATTCCAATCTTCATTACTAATATTGAATTTCAGGTCATACCTGTGAGTGTTCCTGCTCAGATGGAAGGGTAGCCTGGGACGGGAACCCAGGAACCACACAGCTCTGAAAGGAGGCCTCCTCAGCAGAGGCAGTGCAGCTCCCAAGGGATGCTCGGGAGCCTCAGCCCTGCCCCACTTCTTCATTTCTTCCTTTCTTTTCTTTGTCGCTTCTTCGTTTTTCTCTTCGTTGCTTCTTGGTTTCTTCGGATGAGAATGCCATACCAGGCAGCAGATCTCATAAAAGAGATTGCAGGGTCCAGAGCGTGGAGCGACAAATCCAAAGTGGCTACTTCTGCTCCCAGGAGCAGACAGCAGGGAATCAGACAAAGGGAGGTACTTATATAGAAATCCTTAGGGCTCTGAGCTTTTCAGGGCAGAGATTTCCAAAGTGAAGATTGCTCAGATTTCAAGTCCTGAGCTTGGGGACCTCAAGGATTGGTGTGTTTTCTTGATCAGCAGTTGATGGGGTTTTGTGGGAAGCTCAGGGACTGGTAGATTTTCCTATTCAGGAATTGGTGGCTCTTTCCCCCTGCCCCTTTCCCCTGCATTGGGCCCATGGGTTGGGATGGGAAGATCTTCCTGGCTGGAGGTGGCTTTGGCTAAGGCACCATCACTGCTGAGCTGCTTGGTGACACTGGAGGAGAGCAAGTGCTGCCACCGTGGACAGTTCCTGTGGCAGCAGGCTGAGGCAAGAAATGTGACAGGCATTGCATCACCATTCAACAGTTCCTGAGGCATGCCTCTCAGGGGACTACAACACACACACACACACACACACACACACAGACAGAGAGAGAGCGAGAGAGAGAACATAATAGCTACCAAAGGGTTAAAGAAGCCAGAAGATTCCCAAAGGCCATCGCTGAGGACAGAGCTGACAGAGTTGCAGAAACATCGCTGCAGGTGGGAGACAAGTAGGGACTAAGCTTGGCTCTCAGCTGCTGGAGGCAAAACCAAGCTGTAGGGTCTGGTGGAGACAAGCATAGGACCATCAATGTAAAGTTTGGACGTGTCTGAAAAGATAGGTGACTGGGATGGATGGATGGATGGATGGATGGATGGATGGATGGATGGATTTGTAGACAACTGAAATTCAACTGGACCATATAAAGCCCTGGGAACCAATTGAGTTGGAATCCTGGGTAAGTCAACAGCTCTGCCTGTTGGTTCCTTCACCTACACACAGGGTGTCTGGATAACTGGTCAGTGGGGCTGTCACAGCCATTTCAGCGTTACATGTTATATAAAAGTAACAGTAACTGTATTACATAAAAGAGGACTTTATGGGTTCCAGGTGATAGCATGGGACCTTTCCTTGTTATAATGTATCCCATAAGCTCTGGGGCCTGGTTCATCTGATATGTTACTTTGACAATTATCTTACTTATTATTTGTCTTCATGTGATTGTGTCTCTATGTAAGTATGTGCACGTGAGTGTGTCTCTGCATAAATATGTGCATGTGTATACAGCTGTCCGCAGAGACCAGAGGCATCAGATCCCCTAGAGATGGAGTTTCTGCCTATTGTGAGGCACCTCATGTGGGTACTGGAAATGAACTCGGGTCCTCTGCAAGAGCAGTGAGCACTCTACTTCTGGGCCATCTCTCCAACTCCTCTGATGTGTTTTTAATATCTCCATGCTGAGTGGTGATGGTAACATGGAGTTACCTTGGGCAAGACACAGCATGAAAGCTACTGTTCCCAATGATAGAGAGTGTCTAGGGCAGGGTGTGGTGTGATCTTCATAGAACAGGACTAACAGTGGGCAAAGCTAGGTAAGCTCACTTCCATAAGGCTTGCTCTAGTACCCAAGCAGAGCTCTGGAAGAGGAAGGAAAGGAGTAGCTGGAAGCTGAACTGGCATGAAGAGATGAGAGAAACAAAAGACTAAATATACAGATGAACGTGCCAGGCAGTGGTGGTGCTCGCCTTTAATCCCAGCACTTGGGAGGCAGAGGCAGGCGGATTTCTGAGTTCGAGGCCAGCCTGGTCTACAAAGTGAGTTCCAGGACAGCCAGGGCTATATAGAGAAACCCTGTCTCGAAAACAAAAACAAAAACAAAAACAAAAAAACAAAAAACAAATGAATATGCAACACTATCTACTTATGATGCACATACATATAGGGGAGAGAGGAAGGAAATGAAGAGGGTCTAGCTACTGTCTATTTGGGAAAAGATTATTCCTCTAAACCAGTGGTTCTCAGCCTTCCTAATGCTGATACCCTTTAATACAGCTCCTCATGCTATGGTAACCCCTAAACATAAAATTATTTTCACTGCTATTTCAGATCTTTAAATCTGCTTCCATTATGAACCATAATGTAAATGTTTTTAGAGATAGAAGTTTGTCAAAGGGGTTGTGATCCACGAGTTGAGAACCACTGCTCTAAGCTTTTGCCTGCAAAATCATCAACCTTCTACTGGGGTGACAGAAGGGCAGAAGCAGAAACACTAGACACAGGAGCTCCAAGGAAGGATGGAGGATGCCAAGTAAAACTGCGCTGATCAGGTTCTAATCTTACAGATGAAGAGCATGAGCAAACCACCAGGAGCAAATCGAGACGTGTTAGATGTGCACACAACAACTTCTAGAGCCACACTTCAAAATCATCATGGAGGGTCCCACTGGACAGCTGTCAAAGGAGAAACAGGGGACACTAATATCCAAGCACAAGCATCCAACCAGCCTCAGTCTCCCCTTATTTAGATCTTATTTAATCTCTCTAAAAAGGTTTGTTTCCTGTTTTGTTCTCTTGCCTGGGTTTGCTGAGGTTCATTTTGGGCTTGGAAGACAGCTTTGAGGCTCCCATGTGGGGGCAGCAGGCCCATTTGAGGGGCAATGAAGGCAACAGTTCAGCCCCCTCTACTGCCTATCACCTTTGGAGTAGTGTTCTGTGTCCAGAGCCCCGATTCCAACGGAAGGGGTGGAGAGAAGGGAGGAGAAGTGGCTTGACCCTGCTCCTGGGTAGAGAGGAAGGCATAAGGACCTAGGTTCTGTTAGCATTCTGTTTAAACTCCACCCCACAGTTACCTGGCAACAGCCAGGTAGGCCTGACCCACTATAAAAAGGACTGCTTACCCCCTTTCCCCTCTCTCTCTCTCTCTCTCTCTCTCCTCTTGCCTCGTACTTCCTCTTGCTTCCTCTTGCCTTCTTGGGCTCTTCCCTTCCCCCTCCACGAGCTCGAGGCCATGGCCGGCCTCTACTTCTCTATTCAGTCTATCTGTCTCTGTCTCTTACTCTGTCTCTGTCTCTCTCTGTCTCTCTCTGCCTCTCTCTCTCTCTCTCTCTCTCCCTCTTTCTGCCTCTAGTACCCTCTTAACTCCCCTCCCCATACCCGGAACAAACTCTATTCTATACTATACGATTGTGTGGCTGGTCTTTCAGGGGGAAGGGATGCCTCGGCACGGGCCTGCTGAGACACCCCCTACCCCCACACCTCACCACACCCAGATAGAACATATTCTTATACTTCTTTACCTTTTTATAAACACATTAGGTTTGCCGTCCCCAAGGTCCTAGCTTTGCCTCCCACCATGAGCCCACTCATCACAGACCTTCCAGGATGCTGGGGACTAGCGCTTAGGTCCCCTATATTCTAGAGGAGTGGAACCTTCTTTCAGGAAAGACGGGAGAGGCAGTCACTCCAATTCATGTAGCTAGCTGGGAATCGTACCTCTGGGTCAGGCACCCACACCTGTGAAGTCCAGATATTAGGTCTCCAGTTCCACCAAAATGAATAATGAAAGAATCACCTCGCTGGCGCAATAGTGTGGTGTGTAAGTACATAAAGGGAGGAATGCTAACACCAAGTTGCACTGTCAAACCCACCTTTTCTTTTGATTGATAACAATTAGGAGCAACTCTTCAAATTGCCAGTGGCTCCTCCAGCCTCCAGCTTGCTCTCCTGGGGGTTCTGTTGTCACAAGAGGGGCCAGGACTCCCACTGGGAGACAACTCTTTTCTCATAGGACTTGCCCACCGTTCTGACTTCCACAGGTACAGATGATATAGACTATTCTAGGCTGCCTCTTTCCAGGAGGACAGAAGATGTTTCTGTAAGAAAAAAAAAATACCATTATGGGGGCTGGTGAGATGGCTCAGTGGGTAAGAGCACCCGACTGCTCTTCTGGAGTCTGGAGTTCCCTCTTCTAGAGTGTCTGAAGACAGCTAAAAAAAAAAATACTAAAAAAAAAAAACCATTATGATGATTTTGACCCTGAAACTGCAGCCGAGCTAGGACCGGTAACAGCTGCCATGCCAGCACTGTCCTCTACAGATCAGGGCACTTATCTCCACAAAGCCTGGGGTTGGGGAATGGAGAACGATGACGCAACAGGAGCACCCCCTGCTAGCGGGCCAATAACTGTGACAAATGGAATTCCTGGTGTCTATGGTGATGGATGAAATGACATGCCAAATTAATAAAAATAGGGACTGCAAAGCATGCATTTTTATTAAAGAATAATTTTGCAATAACCACGTAATGCAGAGGCCTCCAAGCAAGAGATTAAATTACATGCTGGGAAAATCTGGCATTTCGTGATAAACTGCAAAGTCAGACTTTCTCCAGCAGCTGGAGACGGAAGTGGACAGTGTCTATAAACGTGCTTTACAAAGCAGCCGATGAAACAAAGCAATGGAGCGTCTGCTGCGATCCACGGTTCTGCCCAGAGTAATGGCTTGTCTTACACAGTCTTCTGCACAAAATCATTTTCACTAACACTCTTGTTCTTAACGTTAAAGCTACATCATTTTATTATTACCCCTATCAGGCAGAATTACTACACTAGAGATAACATTCCTATTTTGACTTTCTGAAGTCAAGATTACAGGGTTAACCACCTTCTTCATTCTCTGTGGTATGAAACCGTTTTCTGCTGGGCAGTGGTGGCGCATGCCTTTGATCCTAGCACTTATGAGGCAAAGGCAGGTGGATTTCTGAGTTCGAGGCCAGCCTGGTCTACAGAGTGAGTTCCAGGACAGCCAGGGCTACACAGAGAAACCCTGTCTTATAAACAAAACAAACAAACAAACAAAAAAAACCCAAAAAGCCATTTTCCTCTAGCCTACCTCTGCTGCTCGAACACAGTAGATATCTGCCTTCTAAAGAGAGGTGGTTCGGATGTGCAGTACCTGTGTAAAACCTGTGTAAAAGAATTTGCGTGTTAGCTATTCTCTGTGGTACAGTAGACCTGCCTCTTCCCTGCTCTGCCCCCTCTTCCCTGCTCCCCCACCTCCCAGGGGCATGCCCCTTCCCAATGGGGTGCTCACAGCTTGGATATTGTTTGAGAGACTCCTTCTCAATCCTTCACACACAGTTGTTGTTTCCTGATATGTGTACCTCTTTAAGCATTTGGGCCAGGGCAGGAGGTTGTGCAGGGATCCAGGGCAGCACAAACTGAAGACATCCTGGGGCAGTCTGCCTGCTGTCACAGGAAGCCTCTCCTCTGGAGCACAGGATCTTCCTCAAGGCCTTAGCCTTCTTCTGTTGCCTGTGGTCACAGCACTGAGAGGATACAGCCTGGGCACGGTCTGGACCACAGACAGCCCCATTCTCCCACTAGGGAAACTGGCTAGCTGTGTCCCCGACCCTCAGTAAAGCCTGGATTGATCAGGGAGCATAAATCTCCTTTCCCTTCACCAAAGCCCCCACACCTCCATGCAGAAAGATGACCTAAAATAGGGGCATCATTCCTCTCGGGGCCTTTACATACTTGCTTAAGCTGTCTCTCCCTACATAAAGCTTCATCTCAATAGGCTTCATTGAGTTTGTAGTTCTTGTTGTTTTAAAGAAGGAGATTGTGTTTTCCTAGTGTTATGGTTATACTGTTAACTTGACAAGATGTAGGGTTACCAAACTTTTGGGCATGTCTGTGAAGCAGCAAATTGGGTAAGCTGAGGTGGGAAGACCTACCCTGAAGGCAGGTGGTACCATATCATTCACTGTACATTGTTCTTTACTGGCCCGCCTTCTGTTCGTGCCTGATAGACAGTGATGTAACAAACCCACCTGTCGGCATTTCTCTACAGCTCAACAGCCAGGATGGCACAGTACAACCTTGTCTCAAACAAACCAAACAGGAAGCTGGGGAGATGGCTCAGTGGTTAGGAGCACTGGCTGCTCTTTCAGGGGACCCAGATCAATTTCCAGCACCTGCATGGCAGTACAGGACTGTCTTAACTTCTGTTCCAAGGATCTGACACCCTCACACAGACATACATGCAGTCAAATCACCAATGTACATAAAATAAAAATAGATTAATTAAAAAAAAAACAACCAAAAACAGAGGGAAAGAATAAGTACTTAGATTAGTACTCAGAACGTGCCTCAGAAGTACTCAGACTAGTACTCAGAATGTGCCTTAGGTTGCTTCAGCTTGGCTCTGAGGTCACCCAAAAGCCCCTTCAAGCCACTGCGCCAGTGGTCTATAATGGGTGTCCCACAAGATGGAATCCTCAAGGCCACTAGAGCCCCATCCATAAGAAAATCTATAGCTGCAGGTCATAATATGGTCAAGGCTCTGATGTCAGAACACAGAGAGGGGCGTGGTGGCGCACGCCTTTAATCCCAGCACTCGGGAGGCAGAGGCAGGCGGATTTCTGAGTTCGAGGCCAGCCTGGTCTACAGAGTGAGTTCCAGGACAGCCAAGGCTATGCAGAGAAACCCTGCCTCGAAAAACAAAAAAACAAAAAAACAAAAAAAAAAAAGAACACAGAGAGAAGGGACCAGGAGCCCTGCAGAGTGAAGGGTACCATTGGAATTGCCATTGGGCTGGGTTGGGTGACAGGTGACATGGAAATGCCTGGCTTCTTTAACAACTCAGTTGTGTCACGTGATGTTTTCCCGGAAGCTGTCTTGTGAGGGGGCATGTGAAAACAGACACTTGTGATGTTTAGAAAGAATATAAATGGGACCCCTTAACCAGTGAGAGGACAATATTGCACTGCAATGCTGTGCAAGGCTTCACTGGTCTTTGCTATTTCTGCTGGATCACGGTGTTTGATGTCTGCTATTGAACTGAACCACTTGGTATCCTAACACTGAAGACTGGAATCACCCCAAGGCACTACTTCTAAACAGATCAACCACACCCTTCCCTTATTAACCTTCTTTCCCCACTACCTCTGAGGGTCCGTGGGCTAGAAGGGAGATTGAAGAGTTTAAGAACCCCAATTAAAGTAAGTTTTGAAAAAAATCTAAGCCTATATACAGGGCTTTAGGAACGACTGAATTTCTCTATTCACCACAGGTTATGCTAAAGACCGGTAGGAAGGGAAGCCTGGGGCAGCATTCCACAAGACATGTATTACTCTCCATCCTCCCCCTAGGAACCAAAAGGCCACCAGGGAGGCCAGGTAGAGGAGGGGCTGTTGGCACCTCTGAGCTGATATTTGGATGATGACAAAGCTGGAGAGCTGGGAGGAAGAGTAGCTGAGAGTCTCGGGGAGTCAGAGCACACTGAGGACTAAGCCCTCACCTCCCTGCCTTCTCTCCTGCTACCTCCATTGCAGCCTGGCTCCCCTTTGAAAAACGCTGGCCAGCTGTCCCAGCAGCGAGGAGAGCTGGGCCAACGGTGACTGTGTTCCATGACACTCAAGGCCAGGGCTGATCAAAACAACAGCTGGGGGTGTCAGGTCCTGCCCAGGTCATTCATGGAGAACAGAGTAGTTTAGCAACCGGATGCCCTTTCTGAGGCGGAAGGTCTTTCCGAGATGGTGGTGTCAGAGGGTCATTTCTGAGGCTAGAAAAAGCACCGAGGAATATAAACTTTAATGCCTGGGGCTGGAGAGCTGGAAAATGCTTGCTGTTCTTGCAGACGACCTGGGTTCCATGGCCAGCATACATATCGAGTTCAGTTCCAGGTGACCCAAAGCCCTCTTCTGGTCTCCAGGAGCACTGCAATACACTTGATACATGCATGTTAGCAAAACATATAAAGTAAAAATAGATGAATATGAATAAATAAATAATGGGCTAAGGAGCTGGCTCAGTGGTTAAAAGCACTGGCTGCTCTTCCAGAGAGCCCAGGTTCAATTCCCAACACCCACGCGGCAGTTTACAACTCACTGTAACTCCAGTTCCAGAGGACCCAAAATCTTCTGCCTTCCTTGGGCGTGAGGGATACATGTGGTGCACAGACATACATACATGCAGGCAAAATACCCATACACATAAAAAAAAAAAACCAAAATAATTTAAAAATTTTTAAATAATAAATTCTAATGCCTCTGAGTCCAAGAGGGTGGACTGCTTACAGGAACTATCTAAACAAAAGGAGGTTCTTTTTAAAAAAGCTTAAAACTTGTTTATACTCCTCATTTCCAGAAGAGGATACTGTGGCTGGAGAGATGGCTCAGTGGTTAAGAATACTTGCTGCTCTTCCAGAGCCAAGGTGGCTCACAGCTCTGAGATCTGATGCATCTGGTCTCCTCAGGCACGTGCATTCATGCACACAAACCTTTATGCAGAAACACACATACACATAATTGAAAACAATTTAATTGTTTTTTTTTTTTAAATGAGGACGATCCCAATTCCCCTCTCCCAAGCATGGGCTGAATTTATGGCTCGTTTTTCAAAGTTATATTTTAAAATGTGTAGAGAAGAATCTCATCTAAGCCTTACCTGTCAATAAAAAAGCCAGTGGCCAAGGAGCTGAGGCAGGAAATAGGAGGTGGGACACTGACAGGAAATAGTGAGAGAAAGAATAAAGGGAGATCCCAGAGAGATGCTCCAGGAGACGCTAAGGGAGACAAAAAGAAAGAAGCAGGCTGGGACTGGAGGAGAGGTAACTAACCATGTGGAAGACATAGAATAGTTTGTATGAGTTAAATAAGTTACGGGCTAGCCAGGGACGAGGCAAAGCTTGTAGCCTAGGCATTTATTGACAAATATTAGACTCAAGAAGAGTCATTTTGGGAGTAGGGGCAGGCAGAAAAAAAAAAACGGATTTTTTTTTTTTTTTCGAGACAGGGTTTCTCTGTATAGCCCAGGCTGTCCTGGAACTCACTCTGTAGACCAGGCTGGCCTCAAACTCAGAAATCTGCCTGCCTCTGCCTCCCAAGTACTGGGATTAAAGGCATGCACCACCATGCCCGGCTTGGATTTTTTTTTTTTTTTTAATAAATGCCCTCTAACACTGTGATCATCAAGACAAAAAAAAAAAAAGTCTGGAGCAGAAAAGAAGCCTAATTGGATCCAAAGAACCTTCCTCTCCCCCTCCAAAAACAAACAAACAAACAAACAAAAAACCCCAAAACAACAACAACAACAACAAAAAACTATGCTGGTGACATTGCCCTAAACAAAATGACTTTGACTGGGTAAACAGAATTGTTGTTGGGTAAATAAGCCTAAAAGCTTATTACCACATGGAATTATTACCAGAAAAGCACATCTCCTAAAGCAGGTTCCTGTCTACCAGAACCACCCATAAGCCTCAAAGAAACATCAGTTAGCCTTCCCCAAAAATCAACTACCTTCAGGCAAGAGCACCTAGCTCCCAGTCAACCCTGGCAGCCTGCATCAGCTCAGACCCGCCCTCATCCCCCACCCCCATCCCCACCCCCACCCCTTGTCCTGATGACTGACCTATGAGTTATGCTTGCTTTTCCGCCATTTTGCTGTCTCTGCCCTAGAGTTAGTCTGGGTAGTTTCATCCCCAGTAAACCCTTCTACCCACAGAGCAGTCTGTTTGGTAGCTTTGAAAGGACAATATAAACCCCATTTGTTCCCATTTAAGGACCCCATTTGTCTCCATTTTGAGAACCAGACCTGCTTTCAAAAAAGACCGTAAGGCACTAGCTTCAGGAATAGGCCATAAAATCCAGAACAAGATCATAAATCTCTCTCCCAAAGAACAGCCTGGGGATAACCACAAAATGGGGAACTTTATTTTTGCATAGTATCTGAGTCTGGGGTCTTCCTTCAGCGATTTTCAGACCCTTAAAGTTTCTCTATGCCATCCTTTATATTTAGTGCCTGAAACCGAGGAACACTGGATTCCCCAAAGGCCTGGCCCCTTCTAATGAAATGGAACTGTAGTTTTTTGACCCTCCTGGGCGCCAGTAACTTGCTCCTTCTGGCATCTGCCACCCAGCATATTTGATTCTAAGTTTTAGAGTCTGCTTCTTGAGCAGTTTCATCTCTAACTATCTGCCTCTCCTCGGCTTACTTCTCTCTTCTTCAGGTCTCTCTTCATTTACTCTAGTAAGTGCTATCTCACAGCTCTCTGTTCAGTCTCTCTCTTATTGGCCACTGGAACCTGTCTCTGTGTCCCGACCCTCTATTGCTTAAAAGCCTCCAAAGCAGCTTCCCTACACCCTCTTGTGTGCCCCTCCACTGCTCCAGGCATCACTCTGACAAGTCTCTTTCCCTTTGGGGCCACCCTCAGATTGAGACCCCATCACTATGACACTTACCTTTCCTGTGTCTCCATCCCTACACTATTGGAATCTTACTTCGCTCACAGTACACAAGGCCCCCTCCTAAGTCTCTCCCATCTCCTCCTTGTTCTCCTGGAAATTTCCCGCGTCTCCCTTCCTGCCTCCTCTATCACTTGTTCCTGGGGTTTGATTTATCTCTAACCATGGGCACTTCCCATTCAGAATTAGACTTGGGATTCCTCACTTGCCCTCTCCAATCTCTTTCCCTCCTCAGACTCAGAGATTCCATTAAGGCACACTGTCTTACTGCTAACAGCTTGGCTTCAGTATAAACTAGATGTCTCCATGGCCAGAAAATGGCACACCCAATTTCCAAACTCTCAGATTATGACAACTTCAACCACTGCACAAGAAAATGATCCAAAAAATTCCCTTGTCTCCAAGCTTTCTCTGTTCTCCTCTTGAAAAATCTCATTTCTGAGTCCCTCCGATGACTGCATCCAGTTTTATAGACTCAAATGACTGTTGGGTATGGGTAATAGTAACTATTGTCATATGCTGCTCTACTCTTTTGTAATAGAAAGGCTGGCTCTGGCCAGGTAGTAGTGGCACACTCCTTTAATCCCAGCACATGTTGGAGGCGGAGGCAGGCAGATCTCTGTGAGTTCAAGGCCAGCCTGGTCTACAGACCAAGTTCCAGAACAGTCAAGACTATAAAAAGAAACCCTGTCTCAAACAAAACAAA
The DNA here is from genome assembly GCF_978045245.1 of Mus caroli. Lineage (NCBI taxonomy): Eukaryota > Metazoa > Chordata > Mammalia > Rodentia > Muridae > Mus > Mus caroli. The sequence goes on from NW_028227259.1 coordinate 35,765,092, forward strand.
ACAAAACAAAGTCTGACACTGAGCTGTATTTGGCCTTCCCTTTCTAGCCTCAAGCATGCTTGTTTAAAAGCTCTCTAAATGAGGAAAATACCTAATAAAAAGAAATTAATTCTAAAAAAAAAAAAAAAAGCTCTCTACAAAGTGGGTCAGTAGTGTGGCACACTAATTTTGTTAGCATTCCTTCTAGGCTCTGCTCCACAGTTATCTGGCAACAGTCAGGTATGCCTGACTCACTATAAATGCTTGCTCCCTCCTTACACTCTTACTTTCTTATCCTCTTACCTTCTCTGTCCCTTCTTTCCCCATTCCTCCCTCTCTCTCTCTCTCCATGTGTTCCTAACTGGCCTCTGTTCTCTCGTTCTCTCCTCCCCCACACACCCCATGCCCTGCTCTACCTTTCTCTGACTCTACTCCCTCAACTCCCCTTCTCATGCCCTAAATAAACTCTATTCTGTACTATATATACCATACTATACCATGGCTGATACCTCAGTGGGGAGGGATGCCTTAGCATGGGCCTGAAGATGCACCCCCTTTCACCTCCTGGTTCTTTCTTTTTCCCAAAACACAACAAATTTAATCCCAGCACTCAGGAGCCAAATCTCTGCAAGTTCAGGGCCAGCCTGTTCTACAAAGGGAGTTCTAGGGCAGCACAGGTTACACAGAAAAATCCTGTCTGGAAAAGCAAAACAAGTTTTCTCCGAAGTCTCCATCCTGCTTCAGGTGGGACACGGAACTCTGACAGGGAGGAGAGCAAAACAAAATAGCCCAGAAACAGCTGAAGTAATCTCTTCCCAGCAGGATCGCTGATCTTTATCTTACTCTTCTTTTTTTCTTGTTCAATATTTTTAACAATGACAAAGTGTAATCACAGATGTTTAACTCTCTGAATATCTCCCTCTTGTATCTCTGAAAAAACTTTTGCTAAAGTGTAAAGTTTCTTTTATTTCAGGATTTGTAAGCCCATCCTATAAACTTTCTCTATTTTAGATTTGTAAGTTCATTAGGTGTTGTTTAAAAGGTCCGTAAATTTTGTAACAAAAAGTTCGTTTAAAACTTGTAACAAGGGCTGGAGAGATGGCTCAGCGGTTAAGAGCACTGACTACTCTTCCAGAGGTCCTGAGTTCAATTCCCAGCAACCACATGGTGGCTCACAACCATCCATAATGAGATCTGACACCTTTTTCTGGAGAGTCTGAAGACAGCTACAGTGTACTTACATATAATAAATAAATCTTTAAAAAAAAAACCAAACTATTATAAAAAAAAAAAACTTGTAACAAAAAGAGTTGAGCAGCATGATTTCACGTATTTTGGCTTCAACTCTTGTATAGGAAAATGGATTTCCTTTAAAGGGTGTGTGCCCAGGGGTCTCACCTTGGGGTAAATAGCAGCAGCCCTGTGGCTAACAGACATTTTTACTAAGGTTAAAGAGAGGGTATACCATGTGACTTCATCACCATCATGGTTATATAAACTGACTATTGTGGCATCCATAAAACTGGTACTACTGAGCCCTCTGTTGATCACCGTATCTCCCATTTTTAGGTTTAGATATTGATTAGGATGGGTGTTGTATGATTTTTCTCCTGAGAGTGTGAAATAAAAGATGAGGACAAAACCATTAACAATATTTATGGAAAATAGGACTAAAAAGGGCATACGTTTGATGATTACAGTTTATAAGTTCCTAGCTACAATGGTCTACTCAGGTCAACAGAAGCTGAGTTAGAGATTTATGCCTACCCACGTATGTCTGCTTAACTTGCTTAACTGTGTTCAACACCAGGTTTCTAAAAAAAATTTCTAGATCAGAAACAATATATGTTTCCTTTTTCTTTTCTTTTTCTTAAAGATTTATTTATTAATTTTATGTATGTGAGAACACTGTCGCTGTCTTCAGCCACAGCTGAAGAGAGCATCAGAGCCCATTACAGATGGTTGTGAGCCACCATGTGGTTGCTGAGAATTGAACTCAGAACCTCTGGAAGAGCAGTCAGTGCTCTTAACTGCTGCGCCATCTCTCCAACCCAAAAATATATGTTTAATGAGTAAGGTTTATGGATTCCTAAGGTCCATTCAGGCTAGAAAAACTGAGTTGAAGATGTATATCTAGACTCTTTATCTTTGCCAACTTTGTTAAACTTTTGCTATTTAGGTAAACTGAGTCATACAAGAAATGTAATAGTCTGCAAAGGGACACTATGAAAGGATCAGAAAAATGAGACTCCCAGTCTCTCTATGGATTGTATTAATGATTTAAAGTTTTATTTTTATGCTAAAGGATCTTTAATTAAATCTTCAATTCAAATTTTAAGGCTTAAACAGAGAAAAAAGTATAAAATTATAATCTTATTAAAAAATAAAAAACTTAAAGACAACTAAGACATGAAATTAATGGTTAGTCACTTATATATGATCAAATTCTTTAATGAGCTAGAACTATGTTTGTAGTCATGCTAGGTACAAATGTAATTCATTTACAGGAACAAGTTTTAGCTTTCTGTATTTGTTTGTCAAGGTTAAGCATTTTCTTAGTCAGGGTTTCTATTCCTGCACAAACATCATGACCAAGAAGTAAGTTGGGGAGGAAAGGGTTTATTCAGCTTACGTTTCCACATTGCTGTTCATCACCAAAGGAAGTCAGGACTGGAACTCAAGCAGGTCAGGAAGCAGGAGCTGATGCTGATGCCATGGAGGGATGTTCTTTACTGGCTTGCTTCCCCTGGCTTGCTCAGCCTGCTCTCTTATAGAACCCAAGACTGCCAGCCCAGAGATGGTCCCACCCACAAGGGGCCTTTCCCCCTTGACCACTAATTGAGAAAATACCCCACAGCTGGATCTCATGGAGGCACTTCCCCAACTGAATCTCCTTTCTCTGTGATAACCCCAGCTGTGTCAAGCTGACACACAGAACCAGCCAGTGCAAGCATGAAGCAAGTAACTAAAACCTGTTTAAAATCAGGTTTACTTAATAGGTTAGATAATGGCCTTCAACCCTCTCAGATATCTGCTGAATTTGACACTTAAGGTGTTTAACGAAAAAGGCTTCCCCTAATGGCAAAATACCAGCTTCTGACAGACCTGTGGCTGTCTACAAAGACAATTCCATTTAGCCTTGCTTTCAAATGTGGTAATGCTGACCACTGGGCAAAGAACTTCCCCATGCCTCACTCACTGCTAGGCCCTGCCTATCCCAGTCATTGTTCTCTTGCTGTGAAGAGTCACCATGAGCAAGACAATTCTCATGAAAGATAGCATTCAGTTGGAGGCTTGCTTACAGTTTCAGAGGCTCAGTCCCATCATATGGCAGGGAGCATGGCAGCACTCATGGTGCTGGCACAGTAGCTGAGAGCTACATCTTAATCTGCAGGCAGAAAAAGAGACAGACAGGGATAGGTAGAGAGATAGGTAGATACATACATACATACATGCAGATATATAGATACATACATACATAGATACATAGATTAGGTTTGGCATGGCCTTTAGAAACCTCAAATCTGGGGCTGGAAAGATGGCTCAGCATTTAAGAGCACCGACTGCTCTTCTAAAGGTCCTGAGTTCAAATCCCAGCAACCACATGGTGGCTCACAACCATCCATAATGAGATCTGATGCCCTCTTCTGGTGTGTCTAAGGACAGCTACAATGTACATACATGTAACAATAAATAAATCTTGAAAGAAGAAAGAAAGAAACCTCAAATCTCACCTCCAATGACACACTTCTTTCAACAAAGCCTCACCTTCTAATCCTTCTGATCCTTTCAAATAGTGCACTGCCTGGTGACTAAGCATTCAAATACTAAGCCTTTGGGCATGGGAGGTCATTCTTATCCACACCACGACACTCTCCAAACGGTGGGCACTGTTGGGTAGATTACCCCATTCTGCCTTGCCAAAATAGGCCAGTCCACCAGGTTCCTCTGCAAGAAAATTGTAGATCTCTTGGGTCTGGGGGCCCAAGACTTATGCTGCTCTGTGTGGCAGCCAAAGAAGTAATGCTGTTCTGTGTGGTGGCTGACAACCTCTACTACCAACCAACAAAGCCATTGAGATAAGCATGGAGAAGCTCAAGGTGGCTGTCCTGGTAGTAGGTGTCCTGTTTCGAGGTTAGTCCATCAAAGAATACAGACACTCTGAAAGGCAAATAGAGAGTCTTTCTTTCTGGCTCGTGGATGAGCAGTGAACTTAAATCACGCAGCCCTGGGCCTCATCAGTCTTTGTCTTTTATGCACAAAAACCACATCCTGGTCGACACACTTCAGTTAGCAAGAATAGTAAGAAGCAAAATGACAGAAGCCAAAAAGCAAGGTTAGTACGTTTGGAAACGTTCCTGGATCCTGGAACGATGGAACTGACCTTTAATAGATTAAGTCGTTGTTCCTGTTTTGACATGTGTGGGAAGTTATGTGCAGGGTTTTAAAGTGGCATCCGTTGTGCTAAGGTCAGGTGGCTGTTACATTCCCTACTGGTTCTATGCATGTGAGTCAAATTGAGGACTCATTTTGAGGCAGGGGTTATAGTGTCCCCTTAGCATGAGAATTTAACAGAGATTACTCTCTATTCTACATGGTTAAGTAGAAGGTTGGGCAAGGATACTATAATAAGGGCTAGGAGCAAGATGGTAATGGCCCCCAGCTATGGTCATGAATAGTTAACCACAGGGACCAGGAAGACATTTTGACAGCAGTTGTTCACTTTTTAAAAATTTTTTTAAGATTTATTTATTTTATGTATATGAGTATACTGTAGCTGTACAGTTGGTTGTGAACCACCATGTGATTGCTGGGATTTGAATTCAGGACCTTCAGGAGAGCAGTCAGTGCTCTTAACTGCTGAGCCATCTCTCCAGCCTGTTTGCTGTTTTTTAAAGGTTATTTTTTTTTTTTTGACCATGGCCAGACTTTCTCTAGTTACTACTCCTGACTTGTGAGCACTGAAGTGTCAAGTTTCTCCTAGTGTCATACAGAGATGGCTCTGTTTCATGAAGAGGAGGTCCACTTATCTGTGTTTCTGAAGAACAGTCTTCACTAAGACATCTGCCTGGGAAATAGAATTTTCCAGATGGTCCAGTTCTATGTCTACTTGAGTAGGTTTGATCCCCCATCACTAGGGCTGAGATTCTAACTGTGGTAAAGCCCGCTGTGCTTGCCAGACCAACAAACAGGAACATGAGAATGGCAACAGCTTGCCATTCATGAGAAAGCCCAGAATTTAGATTTAAGCGAGCCCTACCCTCTTCTCTGTTATAGGCAAGCCCCTGTGCTGTAATAGACATAAGGATGTGAAGGAGTGGGGCTCCCTTACTGCACACTTGGTTAAGACATTAGTGCAAATAAATCAGGGAGTCTCTGGCTCCTGGAAATACACTTAACTGTCATCCCTGGAGTTAACCTGTTATATATGGCTACAGGAATCTGCATGAGGAAAGTATATAGGAATATCTTGGTGACCTTTCCTTAGCGGTCCACTAGGGTGAGCTTAGGCTGGTCCCATTTATAGTTGTCAGGATTGGAAGTAGAGATTATTGTTGGATTAACCTCTATTTTAGCATATTTTGGGGTGGGGCTATTGAAGTCTGGCATGGCCAGTAGTCTTTCTTAATTTCCATACCCATGGAGATACAAAGAAAACAAAAAAAAAAAAAATCAGACAATCATAATCACAGGGCCCATGTCACTCTTATGTTTAGGGAATCAAATGACCTGGTGACTACCCATCTGTCATCTTCTGTAGCCTCCTTCAGCTGGGTGTGGTAGACTCATGGGGTCACACTGGTGATTTTCACTGCTGTGGGTTTGGGGAGGACAACAGGGTATGGACTTTTCCACATTGGCTCCAGAGCTGGGTTTCTCTTCACCCATACAAACCTGCTAGGGAAGAACTTGTGGCTAAGTTCAGATACAATAGCACAGCCTCTTGAGGCATCTTTTGAACTGTCCTCTGAGTCTATTGCAAGGCCTCTGAGGACTTGAGAAGGGATTAGTTTGTAGTTTATATTTTGTGAACCTCTCTGAGCTTAGGGCAGTGTAGAGGAGGTAATTTTTCATGTGGGTGAAACATCCTTAATATGGGGTGCACCTAGCTCTTAAGAGGGCAAAGAGAAAGAGGTTGCCCCAATTTTCTTTCATGGGTCACAAAGACACATTTTGTTGAAATCTACTTTAAGGTCCTGTTCATTCTACTTGCCCTGGGCTCTGTGGCCTCTAGGCACATACCTCTGCCACATTTTGGGAAAATGTGAAGGCTGGGCCATTGTTGGGCTTCAGAGTGAGGGACAATACAAATCTAGGAATGAACTCTTGGAGGAGTTTCTTGGTGACTCCATAGGCTCATATGTTTGAGCTTCATCAAAGAGTGGTACTATTTTAGAAGGACTAGTAGGTGTAGCCTTGTTGGAGCAGGCGTGGCCTTGTTGGAGTGGGTGTGGTCTTGTTGGAGGAAATATTTCACTGGCAGTTGGATTTGAGGTTTCAAAAGCCAATGCTAGGCCCAGTCTCTCTCTCTGCCTATGGACCAGGATGTAGCTCTCAGCTAGGGCTACACCACTATGTATTCTGTGCCACCATGCTCCCTGCCATGATGATAATGGACCAAGTCTCTGAAACTGTAAGCAAGCCCTCAATTAAATGCTTTCCTTTCTAGGTCATGGTGTCTTTTCTCAGCAGAAGAACAATAACTAAGACAGGTGGGATACCATCCAGAGAAGGTATCTATGAAAACTATCAAATACTTATAGCCAAGAACTGTGGATTTTACTTCTGTAAAGCCCACTTCCAAATGGTCCCTGGGAGTGCTCCCTTGGGTAAGAATTCCTTTCCAGGCTTTCCTTCCTCCTTTAGGGTTCACTTGTGCATAAGTGGTACACCCAGACACAGTGTCGTCGTTAAGATTGTCTAGCAGCAGGAAGTCAGGTCTCCTGCCCATCAAGAACCACTACACGTTTGTCTCCTGTTTGGAATCTTCCCTTTTGCCCACTTCATTTCTTCCTGTGTTACAATTTGAGTTGTCTTAGTTAAGGTTTACTGCTGTGAACAGACACTGTGACCAAGGCAACTCTTATAAGGACAACATTTAATTGGGGCTGGCTTACAGGTTCAGAGGTTCAGTCCATTATCATCAAAGCAGGGGCATGACAGTGCCCAGGAAGACATGGTGTAGAAGGAGCTGAGAGTCCAACATCTTGTTCCAAAGGCAAACAAGAGGAGACTGGTTTCCAGGCAGCTAGGACAAGGGTCTTAAAACCTACTCCAACAAGGCCATACCTCCAAACATTTTCAAACCACCACAGGCAAGATGACCAAGATCTGAAAAAGCCCCCTAGTTTTCAGGCTGCCTTCTGGGTGGTTATACTGGATGGTTTCCTATCAACCTGACACACCAAAAACATGTGAGAGGAGAAAAACCTTAATTTTAAAAATGCCTCTATGAGATTGGCTATAGGTAAACCTGTAGGGCATTTTCTTAATTAGTGATTGATGGAGGAGGGCCCAGCCCATTGTGGGTGGGGCCACCCCTGGGCTGGTGATCCTGGGTTCTGTAAGAAAGCAGGCTGAGCAAGCCACGAGTGCAAGACAGTAAGCACTAACCCTCTAAGACCTTTGCATCAGCTCCTGCCTCCAGGTTCCTGCCCTGTTCCAGTTTCCTTCAGTGATGGACTATGATGTGGAATTGTAAGCCAAAAAAGCCTTTCCTCCCAAAGTTTTGGTTATGGTGTTTCACCACAGCATTAATAGCCCTAAGACAGTGGTCAAATCTGCTGCCCTGTTTCCTTGGGTCTCCAGGGAATCCCCCTTTTGATGCCCTTTTCAGTGAACAATGGGTACCTCTTTTGGCAGCCATATACCCTGTATTAGGGCCAGGATTTCTTTTTTGTTTTGATTTTCTTTTCAGCTGAGATGAGGATAGTCCTTTCTCTACAGAGGACCCATGGGCACGTCAAGTAGCAAATGCATACAGACTGTTTGTGTACATAATAATGGTTTTACCCTTCCTACAATGAAGTACCTGGACTAACATCACGAGCCCAGCACTTTGTGCTGAAGTCCATCAGCTGAGGGTCCGAGTCTACACTGTCCTGTCCAAGGTGACAGTGGCAGCCCTAGCATACCTGATTTTGTCTTGAACAAAACTTCTCCCATCAGTGAACAGTACCTCTTCCACTTCCTGTGGAAGGGCATCTGTTAAGTCCAGCTTGATGGACTGGACCACACCAGTCACTTCCAGCCAATCATGGAGAGACTTTGCTGAGTTATCATCTGGCAGTAGGCTGGATGTGTTGATGGCTGGTGTTTTACGGAATTGGATATGGGGTGGTCCAGGAGAAGAGCTTGACAATGCTTTATTTGGGTACTGGGCATCTACTGTTCTGGGACTCCCCTCAGGATGACCTTTACAAAGTGTGGGGTGATTAGGAACAGTTCATTTCTCACTCAGGATTAGTCTGTTGGCTTCTTTTACTATCATGGTTATAGTAGCAACTGCCCACAAACAAGCCAGCTAATTGGCAGAAACCGGATCAAATCTTTTGGGTAGGTAGGCCACTGGCCTCTTCCAGGGTCCCAGTATCTGGGAGCCACCAGTTGAGATACAGAGGTGGTCTAGCATCAATTAGGAATTTTATAGATTTGCCACCTACCTTTGATGTTTCCCTGGGCTCCTGGAAGCTCAATGTAATGGAGCCCTGGTCCCATTGGTCCTCACAAACATGAAGGGTGGGGCATCTTTCTTCCCTCTTGATTTGGGCATTTATTTTTCCAGTGTACTTTTTTGTTTACAGTCAGCACATAGATCTCCCCCCACCCCCGTCTCTGGCATCCCCATCTGGGGTCTCTGTTATCAGTCTCCCTGAGTGATTCCAGTACTGCTCTGGGCAATTTTTGTTCTGCTTCTCTTCTACATAGCCACAGTTCTTGCAACCCCTTTGAGCAATCTCCAATAACTGGGACCTGCTCATACTCTCAAACTTTCTAACTTCTGAAGTTTCTTTCTTTTGTTTGTTTGTGTTGTGTTGTTTGTTTGTTTGAGACAGGGTCTCTTTGTGTGGACCTTACTCTCCCAGAGCTCTCTATAGACCAGGCTGGCCTCGAACTCAGAGACCTGCCTGCCTCTGCCTACCAGGTACTGGGATTAAAGGTGTTCACCTCCACTGCCCAACTCTGAAGTTTCTTTTTTATATCTGGGCTGTCTGAATAACAAAAACAATATAGGTTTGCTCTCTGGTTTTCTGGCACACCTGGGTCTATGGGGATAAACACCCAGTAATTCTAACAAATGAGCTCTAGGAACCCAGTGGGCAGTTTGGAGACTCTTATGTTGCCTTGTTCACCCTCGACAGATCAGTAGGGTTTCTAGCAGTTACCTTCAATCTTCCTAAAACAGCCAGCAGAATTGCCTAGAGCCTTCTCACCCTGGTCGGTGCTGGAGTCCCAGTCAGGCTGAGCATCGGAAATCCACTTTATCTGGGCTTCATTGTCCAACAGCAAACCCTGAGCTGGCCCAAATGTGACTTCCCTATTCTCAAGCCAGATTCTGTTCTACTTGTTGTCCATAAAGAAGGTGACTGGGAGCTTCAAGGAGTAGAACAAGGAGACCAATGAGAACCTGAGGGGGGTTGTTTTTGTTTTGCTTTGTTTTTGTTTTTGTTTTGTTTTGGATAATTATGAGTTCTGAGTTTTCCAATTACACAGATCATTGGTTGAAAAGGAAACATAAACCATGAAAGTGGAGGGGAGGAATTTTCAGGACTTGAGCCTACTAGAGACACCTCCCATAATGGGAGGATGTGGGCTGCCTCTGCCCCAGAGAAATTGCTCCCAGAGCTTCCATAATCAGAGCCACTCCATGTGTATGGAGGGGAGGGGGTGTGAGAGGTAGAAGAGTCTACCTTTCTCCCACTCCACCTCCCCCCCCCCCATCCTCATGACTAGGGGCCATGTGGAAGGAGGAAAGTCAGTTTCCTCTGGCCACCAAGAACAGGTGAAGGTTTGGATTTCTTTGGGTAACCTGGCTGAACCAAGAGAATTTGCATCCCCAGTGAGAGAACAGACAAAGTCACTGGTCAATATAGAGAAACTGGCCATGATGGCCAGAGTCTCCAATATCACATTCAACTGGGCCACCTGACTGCAAAAGAGGACCAATCAATTTCACAGAAGGTCCAGAGTTTTCCAGGGGAGAAACAGAGACCATACCAGTCCTTGTTTGCAAAACCTTCTCTGGGCTGCAGCCACTCCCAGCCATCCCACACTGTGCACCTCACAATGGCAATGGTTGAAGGTCTGCTTGCTCCCAGTGCCATTTAAGATCTGTTTCTCCAGCCAACATAACTGACAGAAACACAAAAAGATGTACACTAAAGACAACCAGGGTGTCACCACACAGACTAAAAACAGGGGATCTAGTGACATGGATCCCTGACATATAATTAGAGCTGCTTCCACCCTTTTCTAAGTGTCCTATGCAGAAGGGGCCATAAACAAATTCACCTCTGGAGACAGATCCAGACAACATTCTGTAGTTTCCCATTTAGGGTAGAGACATCAAGAGCATCTAGGTTGATAGGAGCAGAGGCCAGAGAGGTTCCTGAGGCCCTGAGTATGTACTCTCTAGGAACTGTCTGTTCCCCATGCTATCAGCCCAGAGGGCATCTGAGCCTTACCCTGTCCCCTCAGTCCCAGCATTTCAGTCTCTGGGAATGTCATGGGCACCTCCAGAACATTGCAAGGTTAAGTATACCAGAGAGCATACATGGACACTCTTAAGGCCAGATAAAAAGTCTTTATCACTTACCAGCAGATGCATGGTGAACTTGCCCATATCATGCAGACCCAAGCCTCACCATTCTTTGCCTTTTATGCCCAAAAACCACATCTTGGTTGACACACTTCAGTTAGAAAGTAAGAAGCAAAACTACTCACTGAGGACCCAAATCCTCTTGGTTCAGCCAGAAAGCAAGGTTAGTACATTTAGGGAGTTTCCTGGATCCTGGAACAATAGTGTGGTAATTTGAATGAAAATGGCCCCGCAGGCTTATAGGGAGTGGGACTATTGGGAGGTGTGGCCTGGTTGGGGTGGGCGTGGCCTTGTTGGAGGAAGTGTGACACTGTGGGCGGGGTTTGAGTTCTCAGATGCTCAAACCAGACCTAGTGTGACTGTCTCTTCCTGTGGCCTGTGATGTAGAACTATCAGACTCCTCTCCAGCACCATGTCTGCCACCATGCCACCATGCCACCATGCCACCATGCCACCATGCCACCATGCTCCCCACTGTGATGACGACAATGGACTGAAGCTCTGAACTGTAAGCCAGCCCCAATGAAATGTTTTCCTTTACCAAGTCGCTGTGGTCATGGTGTCTCTACATAGCAATAGAAACTTGAACTCAGCCACACGGATTAGGTCTTTGTCCCTTTTTTGGCACTTGTTGGGGCCTACTCGCTGGATTCTAAGGCCAGAATGGTACCTCTAACACAGCCAGTTGTGTTAAGGTCTGGGGTTTGTTACAGTCTCTGTCGTTTTACTTGACACAGAGGCCACTTCCTGCTCAAATTTCTCCTTCTCAGTTCCCTGTGATGGCATTGACAGTGAACCCTACACAGTGTAGCAGCCCCAAGCCAACCTCTGCCAGCTGGTCCTCCTAGGCTGCAGCTGCCAGGTCAGTCCATTCATAGCATTCACCTTAAGACATTTGGCTTTACGGTGACTTTGGGTACAAGCGCTGGACATACTACTTGCTGATGGTACACATTTAAAAACCCTTTTCAAAAGTTCAAATTAGGGGCTGGTGAGATGGCTCAGTGGGTAAGAGCACCCGACTGCTCTTCCAAAGGTCCAGAGTTCAAATCCCAGCAACCACATGGTGGCTCACAACCATCCGTAACGAGATCTGGCGCCCTCTTCTGGAGTGTCTGAAGACAGCTACAGTGTACTTACATATAATAAATAAATAAATCTTTAAAAAAAAAAAAAGTTCAAATTACCTAAGTCTCTTAGATAAAAAGGCTTTGAGGTGGAGACACAGCTTCCAGAGTTCCAGGACCCAGGAAAGTCCCTAAATGTACTAACCTTGCTTCTTTAGCTTCTATAGTTTTGCTTCTCACTAACTGCTCTTACTAACTGAAGTGTGTCAATCACAGTATGGGTTTTGTGCATAAAAGGCAAGGAACGGTGAGGCTCAGGGCTGCATGGTTTGGGCAAGGTCCCCCTGCAGCTCCTGGCTGGCAGTACATACTACCTACTCCGATTCAAGAGTGTCTGTGCTCTCTGATGGAATTGCCTCAAAACCCTGTGGTCTCCCTTGGGGCTCTAACTACAAATCCTCCTCAGCCCACCGGTTCATCCTCCTGGACTCAAGTGATCCTCCTGCCTCAGCCCTGCATTGTGCTGGAGGCACAGGCACAGGTAACACCATGGCCGGCTCAATGCAGTGTTCTAAATAGAGAAAGGAAGCAGATGCTGTTGCCACATGGTGAGCCACAGATAAGTGCCACACTGTCCCTCATGTGCCTTCCAGAAAAGCCTGGTTGTGAGTTGCAGCCTGCAAAGCCACTACCCACTTCAGTTACTCTAGTAGGCTGCTATGCAGGGTATGAATCCCAGGGGCTTCCTTTAGGCTGGGATTAGAACGGAGCGTAGCTCCTGCTCCCTTGTGCTCCTCTCATGCTCCTGGCAGTTTCCCTTTGGTATTTTCCACTTTCCATATTCATGACATCTTGTTGTTTTCAATTGAGTCAGATGGAGGGACTGACTATTGGTTTTTAAACCATCATATTCCATATTTTCTTTTTTAAAATTTTGTAATTATATTTATGTACAGAAAACTTAGTGTATGTACATTTAACCCAATTTAGTGGCAAGTTCTTTTTTAATATTATTTATTTATTTTTATTTATATGAGTACACTGTAGCTGTCTTCAGACACTCGCCAGCAGAGTGTGCATCAAATCCCATTACAGATGGTTTTGAGCCACCATGTGGTTGCTGGGATTTGAACTCAGGACCTATGCAAGAGCAGTTGATGCTTTTAACCGCTGAGCCATCTCTCCAGCCCAGTGGCGAGTTCTTTAGCTTTTGCCTTTTCCAGCTTGGCAACTTGAGCCACAGACTTAGGACCCAGGATGTTTCCTCCCCGGTGGCAACGGATCTCGTCATATCTGTCATTATAATTGGTCCTAATAGGTTCCATCAGCTTAGCCAGAGCACCCTTGTCTTCCAAGTTAACCTGTGTGAAGGCAACAGTAGTGCATGTCTTCCTGTGGATCAGGACCCCCAACCTGGCCTTTCCCTTGATGATGCAGTAGGGCACTCCCATCTTTTGACACAAGGCAGGCAGGAAAACCACCAGCTCAATGGGGTCTATGTCATGGGCAATCACCACCAGCTGAGCCTTCTTGTTCTCCACCAAGGTGGAGACTGTATTGACTCCTGTTCGGAGGACAGGTGGTCTCTTAGTTGGGACGTCACCTTTGCCAGCATCTTTCTTCTCAGCACAGGCCAGTAGCCTTTGCTTCTTCTCTTGCTTTGTCTCTGGCCTGTACTTGTGGGCAAGCTTAAGCAGCTGAGTAGCTGTTTGCCTGTCCAGAGTCTGGGTGAACTGGTTAATGGCAGGAGGTACTTTGAGCCGCTTATCGAGGATGGCTCTTTGCTGCTGCAACCTAATGTAGCGGGGCCATTTGATGAAGTGTGTTAGATCTCTTTTGGGCTGGATTTCCTCCCCAATGCCAAAGTTCTTGGGCCTTTTCTCAAATTGACCACCTTTTTGACCTCCTGTTTCTTGACAACAGCAGCGGCCGGGGCCACCTTCTTCCTCTTGGCCTTCTTTCTTTTGGGCATCTTGCTCAGCTAATGGAGAGAAAAAGAAGAGGGAATTATCTCCACATTTTCTATATGATTCTACCATCTTTAAAATATCTAACTTCATTTCTTTCTAATTTTGTTTTTGTTCTTATTACTTCTTGCTTTTTTCTTGAAGATTTATTTCTATTTATATTTGTGTGTGTGTGTGTGTGTGTGTGTGTGTGTGTGTATCTTGTTCCATAGAAGTCAAAGAGGATGTCAGATTCCCTGGAGCTGAAGTTACAGTCAGTTACAAACCACTTGATGTGGGTGCTGGGATCTGATCTTGGATCCTTGAAAACAATAAGTATCCTAAATCACTGAGACATCTCTCCAGATTCTACTTTTTAAAAATGGTGCTGAGGAGTGAACTCAGTTCTTGCCTGTGCTATACAAATTCTCTAACACATTGCCACATCCCAGGCCACACTTCTTAGTGTCACACTGTGGTGGTTTGAATATGGTTGAGTATCACACTGTGGTGGTTTGAGTATGGTTGGCCCAGGAAGTGGCACTATTAGGAGATGTGGCCTTGTTGGAGGAAGTGTGTCATTGTGGGTATGGGCTTTAAGACCCTTCTCCTAGCTGCATGGAAGAGACAGTCTTCTCCAGACTGCCTTTGGATCAAGAAGTAGAACTCATGGCTCCTTCTCCAGCACCATGCCTGCCTGGATGCTGCCATGCTTCCTGCCATGATGATAATGGACTGAGCCTCCTTTTAACCTATACGCCAGCCCCAATGAAATATTGTACCTTATAAGAGTTGCCTTGGTCATGATGTCTCTTTTCAGCAGTGGGAACCCTTAGAAAGAAGTTGAATGTGGTGGTTTGAATATGCTTGGCCCAAGCCGGGCGGTGGTGGCGCACGCCTTTAATCCCAGCACTCAGGAGGCAGAGGCAGGCGGATTTCTGAGTTCGAGGCCAGCCTGGTCTACAAAGTGAGTTCCAGGACAGCCAGGGCTATACAGAGAAACCCTGTCTTGAAAAACCAAAAAAAAAAAAAAAAAAAAAAAAAAAGAATATGCTTGGCCCAGAGAATGACACTATTAGGAGTTGTGGCCTTGTTGGAGGAAGTGTATCGTTGTGGGGGTGAGATTTGAGACCTTTCTCCTAGCTTCCTGGAAGAGACAATCTTCTCCTGTTAGCCTCCCAAACAAGATATAGAACTCTCAGCTCCTCCTGTACCATGCCTGCCTGCCTGCTGCTGTGCTTCCTGCCATGATGATAATGGACTGAACCTCTGAACCTGTGTTTGGTGTTGTTTTGTTTTGTTTTGTTTTGTTTTGTTCAAGACAGGGTTTCTCTGTATAGCTCTGGCTGTCCTGGAATCCACTCTGTAGACCAGGCTGGCCTCAAATTCAGAAATCTGTCTGTTTCTGCCTCCTCAGTGCTGGGATTAAAGGCGTGTGCCACCACTGCCGGGCTTGAACCCCTGAAGCTGTAAGCCAGCCCTAATTAAATGTTGTTCTTTATAAGAGTTGCCTGGGTCATGGTGTCTCTTCACAGCAATGGAAACTCTAACTAAGATACATGCACTCTACGTTTTTATTTCTTGCTTTGTAACTGGCACAGGTCTTTAAAGCTGTGGCTTTCCCTGAGGTCCAGCAAAGTGAAATTCTCTGGTTGCTTCTAACAACTTCCATTAATGCCTGCCTCCTCCATGGTTCTGGAGAGGACCATGCTGTTTCTGGTGGGAGTTTTACTGGAGGTTTTAAGATCGAATCCTGGACTCCAGAACCCAATTAATCTAGACTCAACCACCGGTTTTCATAAAGTCATTTAGACAGACAAGCACTTGTAAAAAGAGGTAAAAAGAAGCTTTATTCAATACAGCCACAGTGGGAAGAGAGATGACGAAAGAGGTCAGTGACCTCCAAGTCTGTCTCCAGTGTCCTAGCATGAAGTGTAGTTTAAATAGAGGACAAAAGCTATGCATAACTAAGCAGGCCTGGTCCAGTGTGAACCTGCCCATCACCAACCCATCATTCATGTGTCCTGTAAAGTGATTATATTAATTGTCAGAACTCTGTGAAGCATCTTTCTGGGGGACAAATTTCTCTCCTGGCTAGTGTAAGTCTTTCAGTTCTCTTCCACCTGCTTGAGATTCCTGAGGGAAGTTCTATTTTCTGGGGGGGGGACCATTGTTTCAGTAGTGTGCTAGCCACCTTTGGATACAGTGCTAGTGTCTTCCTTTAGAATATCTTCATTTCTACCAGAATGGTTAAAGGGCCATGTCTCTTAGCATCTTCTCTGAGACATTGCTACCAAGGATACCCACACTTATCTTGTAATGTTTTCATTGTAGCCTCATAGATGGGTGGTTTTAGTGACTATTTGGGAGACATTCCCTCTAATGGTCTACTTGACTCAACTGCTCAGAGTGAGAGAAACTACATTAGTTTCCTAACATGTAGCCAGGCTACAGAAACACGTCATGGGGGTGCATCTCACTGTTTGAATTGATCACCAGAGCTAGTTGGGCTGACTTCTGCTAGGGACACTGAACATAAGACTTTCTGGATTAAGACACAGAGCTTTGTCTTTACCTAGCCTTGTAACTTTAGGATGCCTACCACCACCTCAGGTGCAATCAAGCAAGTTCATATCTAACCATCCACCCCTGGTGGACTCTACTGACCCTCCCTGAAGGGCCTCTGGACTTTCAGCCTGGAGCTAACCAGAAGCCATTTCCTAGGAGACATTTATAAGCAGATGTGAAAATAACAATTATGTGGTTTGGGCAGTTTCAGTCTCTAGCTAATCATAGAAGCTGATTATAGGTTGTGTTACCAAATAATTTCAAGGGAAAATCAACTCATGTTATTTTCTTGCCAATAAACCACTCAGCTCTGTGGTCTTACCATTTGCTGTGAAGTGTATGGTTTAGTCAAGGATTAAGTTTTAAGATAGAATTGGCAGGTATTCACTGCCTGTGATAAGACACATGGTTCAAAATAACCACAAGGGCAACTTCAGTTTAGAAAGCCATTCTGAAGCTGACAAAATTACTCCCTGGGTAAAGGCTCCTGACAAACAAGTCTGACAACTTGAGTTCGATCCCCAGACACCACATAAAGGTGGAAGGAGAAAAATCACGTCCAGAAAGTTATCCTCTGACCTCCACACGCATGCTGTGCTCCCTAACACCACACATCGTGTGCTCCCCACACAACTGTAAAAGGACAAATCCTGTTACCTGCTACCCAAGGCAGATGCCTCCGCTACTGCACCTTCTCAATGCATTTATTTTGAGCTAAAAAATTATGATGTAAGCCGAGCATGCCCAGCTGGAGGCATTCCTGTCCAATATCTATATCTATACCTATACCTATACCTATACCTATACCTATACCTATACCTATACCTATACCTATACCTATACCTATGATACACACACACAGTGTATCCCTGGCTGGCCAAGAATTCACTATATAGACCAAGCTCGTCTTGCACTTGTTTTATATATAGGTCTAGGGTTGTTCAGAGATTCACCAGTGTGATCATGATACCTATTAAAGAGGCTTTATTTAGATACTGGTAGCAGGTCTACACCCAAGTTTCAAGATTCCCAAGGAATAGTACCAAATTATATTAGTCAGGGGCTTTTAAAGGAGACCTCAAAAGGCTATATACTTCCTGCCTTCATCCAGTCAGGGTGGAGGATCCATCCTAACATTCGTTTTGCCTACGTGTAATCAAGACTCATCCTCTCTATGTGCAACCAAGGCAAGCAAGCTGTGAAGAAGTGAAAGCAGGCAGTTTGCTATGTTACATGAACAACAGTTTTGTATGCCACAGACATGCAGAATTATGAGAATAGCTCCTAGCATTCTGGGAAGTTATCTGTCCTTGGACAAGTGGGGCTTACAAGTTAGAGCTATTTTGTTTTATAGATCTCTTGGGGTTTATGTTTGCTTGCTCTGTTTTTGAGCCAAGGTTTCAACTATGTAGCCCTGGTTGTCCTGGAACTTATTCTGTAGACCAGGCTGGCCTGCAATTTAGAGATCTGCCTGCCTCTGCTTCCCAAGTGCTGGAACTGTCCCCCCTCCCCTGGAGTGCTGGAATTAAAGATATGCACATAACTTATCATTTTATAGATCTCTTAAGCACAGTAATTTTAACTTAAAACATAATATTAGTCATCACAAACTAGGGGAGATAATGCCTGCCTCTGTCTCTGCCGCTGGAGTACCTGGTCTAAAGGCATTCGCTATCACAATGTCCAGTGATTGTTCCATGGCCTTGAACTAAGCAAGTCTATCTTTTCTTTTCTTTTTCTTTTTTCTTTTCTTTTCTTTTTTCTTTTCTTTACTTTTTTTTTTTTTTTTTTTTTTTTTTTTTGGAGACAGGGTTTCTCTGTGTAGCCCTGGCTGTTGTGCAACTCACTCTGTAGACCAGGCTGGCCTCGAACTCAGAAATCCACCTGCCTCTGCCTCCCAAGTGCTGGGATTAAAGGCATGCACCACCACGCCCGGCTAAGTCTATCTTTTCTTAAATTATTTTAAACAGAGAATGCTTAGGAATGTATTCCTTTATTGGTTGTTGTTGTATTATTGTTGGTAGTGTTGATGTTGTTGTTGTTAAACATATATTTTGAGACTTTTATGTTTGTGTTTTGCCAGAACACTTTTGTACATCATATACATGCAGTGCCCATGGAAACTAGAAGAAGGCATCAGGTCATTGGGGCTGGTGTTACAGATGGTTATGAGCTGCCATGAGGGTGCTAGGAATAAAAAACTCTGTCCTCTGGAAAAACAGTCAGTGCTCTTAACTGCTGAGCCATCTCCCAGTCTTTTATTTCATTTTTGAAATATTTATTTACTCTTTGAGAATTTCACACCTTTATACAACATATTTCATTTATATTCATTCTCCATTCCAACTCCCCCAGACCCTTAAGAATGTCCTCCTTAACTGAGCATGTATACTTAGGAATAGTCCAACCCCCATATGAATAGACTCCTCAAGTATAGTCCCATGTGCTTCCTGTGCTGAGAAAATGACCCGTGCTCTCCTCAGCTCCTGCAGGTGATAGATCCTTCTCTACACTTTTACATCTTGGCTGTGCTTACTTCAGTTCTGCACTCACCAAGATGTAAACCTGTTGTCATCAAGTTCAGGGCTGGGTGGGTGGGAGGAAGCAGCTGACTGACAGCTCCTAGGTCCACCTTGCGATAAAATCTTTCCCAGAAGGATGGTAAATTTGAAGCAAGACACTGCTTCAAGAATGAAACAAACAAAAGAAAATTTTCTTTTTGTGACATCCAATGCTGTCATGTTTGCTTCTTTGTGTACTCTGAAATAAACAAGAACCTTGCTGTGTGTGCGGATTCCAGGCGCCAAGTCCCCAGGCTAACGGTGGTCTCCCT
This sequence comes from Mus caroli, assembly GCF_978045245.1. Classification (NCBI taxonomy): domain Eukaryota; kingdom Metazoa; phylum Chordata; class Mammalia; order Rodentia; family Muridae; genus Mus; species Mus caroli. The sequence continues at coordinate 35,784,304 of NW_028227259.1, forward strand.
GTCCCTCTTCTCTGGCTGGTTCTCTTCAGAAGGGGCTTCCAAAAGCCTTGTGTACCCTACAGCCCGTCCTCTGATGTGACCATTAGTAAGATAGACAGCTACTCCATGCCAAGTCATTCAGAGCTTAAAGCTTAAGATTTTAGTAGTGTCATGTCAGGTGCTAAGTTGGACAACAAATAAAAATTAAAAAATAAAAATAAGGGGCTGGAGAGATGGATCCGATGTTAAGAGCACTGGCTGCTCTTCCAGAGGTCTTGAGTTCAATTCCCAGCAACCATATGGTAGTTTATAACCATCTGTAATGAGATCTGATGCCTTCTTCTGGCATGCAGGTGTACATGCAGACAGAACACTGTATATGTAGTAAATAAATAAAATCTTAAAAAAGTAAATAATAAAAATAAATACATTTGGTGTTTGTCTCCAGTGTGACAAGTTGTTTTTGTTTTTGCCTTGTTTTTCGTTTGTTTGTTTGGGTTTTTTTTTTCTATCAAGGATAGTTAGCCTGATAAGGGCCCATATTTCCTAGTCTCCTTCTCTCCCCTTCATGCCAACTGGCCAGTCGAGTCAGATCCCACCAATAAGGTGAGACAGTCACCACCTTCATTAGGGATAAAGACAGAGGTCAAGCTGGCCACGAAAGCACATTAGCCTGGCATGACCTTTTACAACAGAAAAATTGCCATAGTAAGTTTCTGTCACTGTATCCCTTTGTGTGACTCTGAGATACACACACACACACACACACACACACACACACACCACATACACAGCAGTCCCCGAAGCCCTTGGGGAGACAGGAAATTCAGAAGTGACAGCTGTGACCTTTCCACTCCACCTGAATTTGAGCTAAATGAGCCTCAAGGTGGGTGGGTCCAGGTGGACTCCCAGAGAAACCAACTAGCTGTTGGGAAGACCCTTGGTTAGTGGGAGGACCTGCCCTTCTCCCTCAAGGAGGGCCAGGACAGGAAACTGAGATGTAAAAGTTATTGGATGGGAGAGATGCAGAGCAATTACAAGGTTGTTGGAGGCCCTGAAGCTGGAAAATGGTATAACATGAGAGATGGTACCTGCCTGATGTGGAGGACGGTTTTGAGTCAGCTTGACACAAGCTAACATCATCTGAGAAGAGAAATTGCAACTAAGAAAATGCCTCCATAGCTGGGTGGTGGAGGCACACACAGACCTCTGAGTTTGAGCATAGCCTGGTCTGCAGAGAGAGTTCCAGGATGGCCAGAGGTACACAGTCTACTCTACCCTGTTTCAGAGGGTAGGAGGTAATGGGAAGAAAGAAAAAAATTAAAAAGAAAGAAGGGAAGAAAGAAAAGGAAGGAAGGAAGGAAGGAAGGAAGGAAGGAAGGAAGGAAGGGAAGAAAGAAAGAGAAAGAAGAGCCAGGCGTGGTGGCGCACGCCTTTAATCCCAGCACTCGGGAAGCAGAGGCAGGCGGATTTCTGAGTTCGAGGCTAGCCTGGTCTACAAAGTGAGTTCCAGGACAGCCAGGGCTATACAGAGAAACCCTGTCTCGAAAAACCAAAAAAAAAAAAAAAAAGAAAGTAAGTTTTGGGCTGGTGAGATGGCTCAGTGGGTAAGAGCACCCGACTGCTCTTCCGAAGGTCCAGAGTTCAAATCCCAGCAACCACATGGTGGCTCACAACCATCCACAACGAGATCTGGCGCCCTCTTCTGGAGTGTCTGAAGACAGCTACAGTGTACTTATATATAATAAATAAATAAATCTTTAAAAAAAAAAAAGAAAGAGAAAAAAGAAAGAAAGAAAGAAAGAAAGAAAGAAAGAAAGAAAGAAAGAAAGAAAGAAAATGCTTCCATGAGTCCAGGCTATAGGCAAGCCTCTAGGGCATTTTCATAGGTATGTATATGTGTATATACATATATATACATATATATACATATATATATGTATATATATATACATACATATATATATACATGTATATATATACATATACATATATATATACATGTATATATATACATATACATATATATATATACAAATTTTTAAATGATTTCTTTTTATTTTATGTGCATTGGTGTTTTGCTTGTATGTGTGTCTGTGTGAGGGTGTCTCATCCCTGGAACTAGACTTACAGATGATTGTGAGCTGCCATGTCGGCACTGAGACTTGAACTTGGGTCCTCTAGAAGAGCAGCCAGGGCTCTTAACCAATGAGCTATCTTACCAGTCCCAGGGCATTTCCTTTTCTTTTGTTTTTGTTTTTGTTTTGTTTTTTCGAGACAAGGTTTCTGTCTTGAAAGGCAGTCCTGGAGCTCACTCTGTAGACCAGGCTGGCCTTGAACTCAGAAATCCGCCTGCCTCTGCCTCCCAAGTGCTGGCATTAAAGGTGTGCACCACCACTGCCCGGCTTTCCTTTTTTAATTAAAATAAAATGTATTGATTCTTGTGAATTTCACATCATGCACTGGAACCCCATTCATCTCCCAGGACCTTCATATCAACCTTCTACCCTTGCAACCTTCCTCAAAAAGAAAAGAAAAAAAAAAAAAAAGAAAACAAAAAGAAAAGTTAGAAACAAAAAACCAAAACCTCACTGTGGAATCTATGGTGTTTTATGGTGTGTTACACAGTATACTCATTTGTCTACACATCTTTACTTGCAAATATTGATTGCAGTGAGTCATTGGTCTGGTCTGGGACCCCTGGCTTCTGCCACGCTATCAATACTGGATCCTCACCAGGACTCCTCTTGGACAACCTGTTGTCAGGGAATTTTCTTATAGTGTTAATGAAGTAGGACCCAGCCCATCATGAGTGGTGCTCTCCCTGGGCTGGTGGGATAGGCTGAAAAAAGCTATGAGTAGTAAACCAGTAGTAGACAGCACCTTCCATGGCCTCTGCACCAGCTCCCGCCTCCAGGTTCCTGCCCCGTTTGAATTCCTGCCCTTAATGCTTTTTATGATGAACTGTTGTTTTTGGACACATGTTTCATCATAGCAATAGAAACCGAACTAAGACAAACTGGTACCAGGAGTAAGGTATTGCTGTGACACACCTGACCATTTTGTTTAATGGTGGTGGGGGCGATGACGGGAATTGGGGAAGGACTCTGGAACTCTGGGCTAGAAAAGCCATTGAGTGCTGAGAGGTCAGTGGGCTGCTCTGTAGAAGTTTGGAAGATAAGAACGTTGAGAGCAGTGTGTGATGGTTTGTATATGCATGAACCAGGGGGTGGCACTATTTGGAGGTGTGGCCTTGTTGAAATAGGTGTGGCTTTGTTAGAGTAGGTGTGCCACTGTGGGAGTGGGCTTTAATATCCTAATCCTAGCTGCCCGGGAGTCAGTATTCTGCTAGCAGCTGTTAGATGAAGATGTAGAACTCTCAGCTCCTCCTGCACCATGTCTGACTTGATGATAATGGACTGAACCTCTGAACCTTGTAAGCCAGCCTCAATTAAATGTTGTCCTTAGAAAAGTTGCCTTGGTCATGGTGTCTGTTCACAGCAGTAAAACCTTAAGACACAGTGCAAACAGTGGAGGCCTGGCATGTGAAGTTTCTGAGGAAAGCAAAGTCTATCAGGGCATTCGTGACCGGAATCTGTGGTTCTGGTCAGCTGGAGCTGCAGAATTGGCTGTGGTTAACAAGAGACCAGAAACATTAAAGCAAAGCCTTTGCTTTTCTGGGCCAATGGACACCGGTTAGCTGGTTGTGAGAAATTAGCAGCGATTAAGAAGAGAACAGCATCACAGAAATGAAATTTTCTGGAGGCGTTTTCTTAGAGTTAGCACATAGAAACTATCTTCCATAGGTGGCTAAGGTTGAACCTCACACTGTCAGCTCATCTTGATAATATGCAAGAGTCACCAAAATGGTACTGGTTTTGAAGGCATGAAGGGGTCATGAAAAGCAGCTGAGTCTTGGCACTAGGGGGGTGGCCAGGAGAGGTGCAGCCTCTGTAGGAGTTGAAGCCCCAGGATTGAAGGTGTAATAGAGAGAAGTTGAGGTTTAGCACCATGAAGAGAGCACAGGAGAAGCCATTGATGAAAGTGCAGCCCAGCCACCGCAGAAGACCCCAAGATTTTAAAGATGCCAGAACCATGAGATGACCACTAAGAGCAACAGCAGCTGTGGAGTAAAGCCAGCCTGCGCCTAGAAGGTATTTTGAGTGTGTTATAGAGCATCAAGCTAGAGAAGTGACCCAGGTCCTTTGGAGGAGCCCAGAAGATCATGAGAAAGTCCCAGACATTATATTTGGAGTGATTTATACTGTTGGAGTTTTGTTTTACTTTGATATGATTGTGCCTCTTTCTTGAAATAAACTATTTAACTTATTTTTTATTTTATAGGAGCCCACAGTTGAGAAACTTTTGATTCTAAAAGAGACTTTGGATTTTTCTTAACAGATCTTTTAAAAAGTGTTTGAATTTGTAAGACTGTGAGACTTTTTATGTTCGTAAAATGTTTTATATTGTGTTATCCATAGTAATGTATGATCTTGGGGATGAACAAGAAAGAAAAGGTGTGGCTTAACAGTGACATGTCTGTGTGTCAAGTTGACAAGAAGTCAGTCATGCTGGGTGGTTTTATGTCAACTTGACACAAACTTAAATCATCTGAGAGGAGACTGGGAAAATACCTCCATAAGCTTAGGCTGTATACAAACCTGCATGGCATTTTCTCCTTTTCCTTTTTAATTAATTTATTCCTGCATGGATGTCTGTGGGAGGGTGTCAAATTACTTGGTGCTGGATTACAGATAGTTGTGAGTTGCCATGTAGATGCTGAAAATTGAACCCTGGTCTCTGTAAGAGCAGCCAGTGCTCTTAACCACTGAACCATGTCTCCATCTCCATGAAGGGCATTGTCTTAATTAGTGATTGATGGGGGAAGACTCAATCCATTGTGTGTAGTAGGGTTTCCACCTTGGGCTGGTGGTCCTGGGTGCTATAAAGCAGGCTGCACAAGCCTTGAGGAGCAAGCCTGTAAGCAGTACTCTTTCTTTTTTTTTTTTTTTTTAAAGATTTATTTATTTATTATATGTAAAGTACACTGTAGCTGTCTTCAGACATTCCAGAAGAGGGCGCCAGATCTCGTTGCGGATGGTTGTGAGCCACCATGTGGTTGCTGGGATTTGAACTCTGGACCTTCGGAAGAGCAGTCGGGTGCTCTTACCCACTGAGCCATCTCACCAGCCCCAGCAGTACTCTTTCAAGGCCTCTACATCAGGTCCTGCCTCCAGGTTCCTGCCCTGGATAATAGACTATAAGATGTGGGATGAAATAAACTCTTTTCTTCCTAGGTTGCTTTTAATCATGGTGTTTTATTGCAACAATAGAAACACTAACTAAGGGTTGGAGAGATGGCTCAGCAGTTAAGAGCACTGACTGCTCTTCCAGAGGTCCTGAGTTCAAGTCCCAGCAACCACATGGTGGTTCACAACCATCTATAATGGGATCCAATGCCCTCTTCTGGTGTGTCTGAAGACAGTGACAGTGTAGTCACATACATGCAATAAGTAAATAAATCTTTAAAAAAGAACGAAAGGAAGGAAGGAAGGAAGGAAGGAAGGAAGGAAGGAAGACTAAGACACAAGGGAGCAAACCCCATGGGCACTACTGGGGTGGTATCGCCCCTAGTAAATTGCCCATGGTCCTGTAAATAACCCCTCACCATGTTCCTATAAGCAATCCTAATTAAATTTATTGGGTCACAAGCAAAAAACATCATGACATGAACCGATGGAGAAGAGGAAGAGAATAAGTAGGAGGAGGTAAGAGAGTAATGAGAAATGGATATGATCAAAATTATACATTATATGAAAATATCAAAATGAAATGGCATAATTAATATATGCTACAAAAATTAATAAATATGCATCAACTCAAAGATTTATGTAGCTACAGAGCCACAAGGTCCCTCTGAGCTCAAGCATAACTATTCCTGGAGGATCCAACAGTCAAGGCCAAGGGGTTCCAAGTCATAGGGGGCTAGACAACCACCTACTTACCCAAATTCCCAGCATGACATTTCTCTGCGCAAATTCAATGTGTATCTGGGGGTGGGAATGGCACGGGATCCATCCTTAGAATAAAGACCCAAGTTAACCAACATCTTTGCATTAAAAAAGATCATTCGGGGAAAGTACCCAGTATGGCTGGCATATGAAGAATGTGTCCCCAAATAAGGCTCACAACTGAAAGTTTAATTCCACCTAGTGGAGCAATGGGCAGGCAACTAGGCCATTAGGCACTAACTTGACTTGTTGGGTGCTCTTGGGGGTAAGGCTTAGTTGAAGGAAGTAGATCACTGGGTCACATGTCTATAAGAGCATGTCTGTCTTGTCTTCTGAGCCTTCTCTTGCTCTCTCTGCCTTCCACCCACTATGAGAAGCTACTTTGCTCCACCACATGCTGCCTGCTCAGCAAAATCAAAAGGCCCAGAAACAATGGGGCTAAATGACCAGATTGAAATCATACACTGAAATAAATCCTACCTCCCCTATGTTTTATTCTCAGGGGTTTTGTCAGGACAACGGAAAGTGACTAAAATGAAAGATGGTATCAAGAAGTGTGGGCTCGCCGGGCGTGGTGGCGCACGCCTTTAATCCCAGCACTCAGGAGGCAGAGGCAGGCGGATTTCTGAGTTCGAGGCCAGCCTGGTCTACAAAGTGAGTTCCAGGACAGCCAGGGCTATACAGAGAAACCCTGTCTCGAAAAACCAAAAAAAAAAAAAAAGAAGTGTGGGCTGGAGAGATGGCTCTGGGGTAAGAGCATCGGCTGCTCTTCCAGAGGACCTGGGTTCAACACCCACGCAAAAAGAACCTGACTGGGGCCAGGAGTGGTGGCGCACGGCCTTCATTCCAGCACTCAGGAGGCTGAGGCAGGCTGATTTCTGAGTTTGAGGCCAGCCTGGTCTACAGAGTGAGTTCCAGGACAGCCAAGGCTACACAGAGAAATCCTGTCTCAGAGAAAAAAAAAATGGACCTGACTGCATTTTGCCCATGTTCTCAGACTTTCTGTAAGTCTGAGTTCAAGATGGTAGACTAATTAGCAGAGAAAATATCAAAGTAACTCAGCATTTAGCCTGTGGTATAATGATTGTTGGCTCCTTTTAGTCAGCTTTAAAGTGATAATTGGGAGCAAAAAGCAAAAAGCTGGCTTTTAAAACTTTCAAAGGAAGCTCACTTAAAGTTATGTCCAGGGCAAGTGTAATTGCTCAGAACAGGCCCAATACAAAGAAGACAAGTGGGAAAGATGCCTTTCTCAGGAATTAACCAGACCCCTTCCAGCACAAGCCTAAGGGTGGAAAGGGAAAGTGCAGCTGGCAGAGATTTTCTTGCTTGAACAGAGCCACCTATTTATCCCAAGATTTAGCCAACCAGGCATTTGGAAGTCACTGCAGCCACAGTTCAAGGAGGCCTGGCTCCTGCTCCTGCTCATAGCACATGTCAGCGGTGTCCATAGGATGCTGGTTCTGCAGGCATGCAGAATGTAAGAATGGCTGTGGAGGCTTCCACTTACACGTCAGAGGAAGGTCTGGGATACCAGGCAAGGTGTGCTGTCATCTTACCAGCAGCCCATAATAAGGCTGAATGAAAGGAAAGGACATGGCTGCTCCTGGGTATGGTGGAAGAGATAAAAGAGAGAGCATAGCCAGAGGCTAAGACATTTGAGAGTCCATAGTGGGGACATGACCAGACTGAGCTGGACCATGTGGGGAGATGGGGAGGGGAAGGGAAGGTGGAGAAAGGGAACAATGTGCAGCAGCAAGAGGGTAAAGGTACAAACGGAACAGGTAACCAACATGGATGGATTATATAGAGAAGAGCAGCCAGCCCCTGAGCTGGAGAGTTTGGGGCATAGGACAGGATATGGCAGTCATAGGCTGTAGTAGGTAAGGACTGAGGGATGCTAGGAGAACCTGGCTGGAGGCGGGGTCTGCTTTGATATGTTAAACAGGCACCTCAGTCTCGTGAGTGTGAGGCTTTTTTGTTTTTTGTTTTTGTTTGATTTCTTGAGACAGGGTTTCTCTGTGTAGCCCTGGCTGTCCTGGAACTCACTCTGTAGACCAGGCTGGCCTTGAACTCAGAAATCCACCTGCCTCTGCCTCCCAAGTGCAGGGATTGAAGGCGTGCATGTACCACCACTGCCCAGCCTGCTGTATTAAGCTGTGAGCAATAGAAACCTCTAGATGTTGGAGTCGTCAGGGGTATAGAACATCTGCTGAAGAAAGCCATTGACACTGAGAAAAGCCAGCTGACTACAGAGGCCATGGGGACAGGACTGACCCCCCAAAGTACTTTCACAGAGTCTGGGTGTTGAACATGGAGCATGGAGCAGCACGTCTGCCTTGTTCTGGTCTCATGACTTCTTTCTATCCCCTTTATTCCTCTGTTTTGGAATAAGACTTATTACAATTGGTTTTAATGGCAACCTGCCACAATTTATATTCACCAATTGCCTTTATTGGTATGGGTGGCACCTTCTGGTAGGAGCCCTGATTTTTTTTTTCTTTTCTTTTCTTTTCTTTTCTTTTCTTTTCTTTTCTTTTCAAAAAGTGGTTATTTCAGAAGGAAGTTTGTTCTGCCTTCTTGCTGCCAAGCTGATTTGCCCATTGTTTCTGCTGGTGGTTCCTTCATTAACTGGAGAACTGGTGATTCCAGGCTTTTATTGTGGGATAGGGACTAGTGGCTCTCCAGAGCCCTTAGGCTCCCAGCACCTGATTAGGACTCACGAGGCTTCCTGTCTTGTGGACTGAGTGACTACTGATCATAGCCTTCAGTGAGGGACAATTACTCTGGAACTACTACAGTTGTTGAGGTTCTAAGACTAAAGGACTGAGTACCAGATTCTTTGTGTCCCAGGTGTAATTTGGCCACTGTTTATCCTGAGACATTGTATGTTGAAAGCATGCAACTTGGTTAGGTTTTCCACAGGAGGTCATAGCTAAGAGTTTGCTTTGACGATTACAGGACTTTGGACTTTTAAGCAATGTTGGGACCATTTGGATATTTGTGGAGATAGGTCAAACGCACTGTGACAGATGTAAGTCTTCAGGAGGCAGAGGCAGAATTCTACTATTTGCCTATTGTATTAGTCAGGGTTCTCTCACAGAACTTATGAATAGTTTCTATATAATAAATGAATTTATTGATGACTTATAGTCTGCAGCCCAATTCTCAACAATGGTTCAGTAGTAGCTGTGAATGGAAGTCCAAGGATCTAGCAGTTACTCAGTCTCACACAGCAAGCAGGCGAAGGAGCAAGAGCAAGACTCCCTTCCTCCAATGTCCTTATATTGTCTCCAGCAGAAGATGTAGCCTAGATTAAAGGTGTGTTCCACCACACCTTTAATCCCAGATGACCTTGAACTCAGAGATTTAATCTTCTGGAATCCATAGGCGCTATGCCTCAAGATCTCCATACCAAGATCCAGATCAGAAACTTCTATCTTCAAGCCTCCAGATAAGGGTAACTGGTGAGCCTTCCAATTCTGGATTGTAGTTCATTCCAAATATAGTCAAGTTGACAACCAGGAATAGCCACTACACCTATGCAGTAGCCTGCCCCCACTTAAAGGTTTTCACTGGTGCCCCCTTGAAGACCTGGTTTTCACTGGTGGCACTCTTGAGAAAAGACTGGATCCTGAGGGTATTAAACAGGAGCCCTAAATGAGTAACTAGGAGGTGGGGTTTAGTTGAAGGAAGGGGGTACAGAGACTATGCTTTTAAAGAACATACCTTGTTCTTGAACCTTTCTTCTCTTGGTCTCTGTAAGAAATAATTCTTTATAGTCCATTTTAGTCTTAGATCACTCAAAGCTCATCAGAGAGAGTCATAGGATGATAAGCTGCAGGCATTAGGTCCTTCCCAGCTGCAGCTGGCCCTGCTTTTCTACTTGCTCCCAGTCCATCCTAGGGTTGAAAAGTCACAGGCAGTCTCCTACGTGACAGATCCCAGGATCACAATCATCCCAAGCTCCAGTATACTCATTAACTAAGGCCTTGTGCCCTGACTCAGAAGGATACAGATTTGGAGAGGGTGCTATGGTAGACAAGTGCAAAGATTATAACTCTCTGGTGTACTAGCCTATGGGAATAAGAGGCAGGAAGTTTTCATGATCAGAGACTTAAAAAAACAAAACCATTATCTCATGTCAAACTAGGGCACCAGCCATCTTATTCTTTTTTCTAAGCTGATGTCCACTGTTTCTGCAAAATCAAGAGCACCAGCCATCTTATCCTTTTTTCTAAGTTGATGTCCACTGTTTCTGCAAAATCAAGAAAGTAAAACCTATTCATCTTTCTGCAGTCTCTTGAATGCATTACAATTGAGGGCTCTTGTTTCTCAGCCTCTACACAGCCACAGAGAGACACCTTACTTCCCCACGTATTCCCTGCCACGATGTTCTGACTCACCACACTGAAGCCCAGGAGCAGAGGAGCCAGGTGGCCATGGCCATAGATTAAAACTTCTGCAAACCATGGGCCAAACTAAATCTCTCCTTCCTTTTAAAGTCCCCCCCCCCCGCCTCAAACATTTTGTCACCCAGAGAAAAATAGTTCCAATGGTTTTATCTCCAAATACAAGAAACTCTAAAAGAGTGATTCTCAGCCCATGGGTTGCAACCCTTTGGGGAGTTGCCTAGCAGATATCATGCATGTTGGATATTTACTACTGTTTTAGAGAGAAGGATCCAATCAGATTGTGTAAGGTCTACAGCTTCAGTGTACAAACTGTTACTTTACTGTTGCTGAACATTCTCGATTAAGTTCAATGACTCTAAACATGATTGCTTGGTGTGCAGATGAGCAACTAGGAGTCCGGAGACAAACGGGAAAGAGGCTCTAATTAGATCAGTGTGCTTTTTACTTAAGATGGTTTCACGCTACAATTTAAGATGGCTGACTTCTTGGGTTCTCTCTCTTCAAGACAAAGACTTGGTGGGCTTTCCCTGACTCCCACTGTTCCAGAGGGAACTGTTGAGTGAGACTTTCAGTGCCCTCACTGGAGGACTCCTGTGATGGGAACCAATCAGTTGCCCTATGTATGGATCATACAATTCCCTGCCAGAGCCCAAACCAACTAAAGGAGAGAGGGGACTCACCCCATGCCCAAACATAAAATCTCCCTACCATCTGAGCAGACTCTGGTGCCATCTTTTGGTTCCCTCCCTACTGAGGAGACCATCATCTTTTTGTGTTTTGTCATGCCTTTGTGTATGTGCTTCTGCTTTCAACAAAACATGGTTGAATGGTAAGGCTTTGTTTTTCCTGTCTTTTTATTCTTTAAATCAACAGAATAAGAATTCATTCCTACAACCCTAGACATACCATCCTGACAGCATCAGAGACGAAATATGTTTCTCTCTTTGGGTTAGTTTTGAATCCAGGAAGCCACAAAGTTGGCCTCTAAGGGGGCCAACTTCATATATTACAGCCCTGGACATAAGAGTCAGACAGAATAGCTACAGAGGGGGATATGTAATACCACTGTGCAAATGTGGACTGGAGGACTCACAGTCACTGATTTCTTCATCTAATTCTATAAGACTAAAGACTAACTAGGGGGAGGGAGGCATGGAACCTGCATGGGAGATGGTACCATCTGAGAAGGGGCACAGAAGATCTGTGAAACAGGAGAATCGCTGTTGAGTTCGAGGCTAGCCTGGTCTACATAGAGTTCCAAGATAGAAAAACAAAACAAAGATCCAGTTCTGTAAAATACAAAAGACAACTTAATCTAGAAGTCGTTTCCTAAGGAATGAAATGTAATTCCATTTTTAATTTTAAAAGCAGGTGAGGGGGGCTGGAGAGATGGCTCATGGGTTAAGAGCACAATGCTGGTCTTGTAGAAAACCCAGCACCCATGTGCTTCTCTCACAACAATCTGTAACTCTAGTTCCTGGGGATCTAACGCTCTCTTCTGGCTTCTGCAGAAATCATGCAAACGTGAGGTAGGCTCAATTCACAGAGGAAAAAAAAGCCATTCAGTTCAGATAAAGGGTTTCAGTGACCCCCAAGTTTATTGTCTGACTACCAACAAACGGCCAACTTGAGTTCAAAATAGAAGAATTAGAATGTAGGTAAGAGGTATGATAACTAAGCAATCTCAGTCAAGGTGTGATCTGGTTGATAGTCACTTCAATTCTGTTTTTTCAGGTGGTTTTTTGCTGTAGGGTGAAGCCTACATCACAGATAATTGCTTTCACTTGGGAGCCCTGGAAGATCAACGTTGCTTAGTTTATCAGAAAGATGTTAACTGATCTTATTATTGTTCCAGGAATCCAACTTGACTACAAGTTTAGGTCAGGGACTGGACACCTTCAGACGCCTTTTGGACCCCAAATCAAGGATTCATCGCTTTTTCACAAATGCAGTTCCCAAGTGTTCCTTATGTTATTTCTGGCAGGAAAGCCCAGCTGCTCGGTGGCCCCTCCCCGTCTTATTCTATTGTAAACATTCTTTATCTTTTATTGGGAAGCCCGCTCTTGGACTCCAGAGCTGTTAATCGGCGAAAATGGAGATGAAGGAAAGTAGTTCCCGGATGGCAAAAACCGCACCCCTAAGTGACCACTCAGAGATAACGGCCACCGAGCGCTGAGGCAGGGCCTGTGACCACTACGGGAGGCGACTTCGGAGGTGTGTGTGTGGGGGGGAGGGGGTGCGACCACAACGTGAGTCGTCTCAGCCCCAACTCTCGGAACGTCCATGGCGTCGGGATCCCCGCTCTACTAAATCCTTATCTGCGGCCTACGCCAGCGGACAATTCAATGAGGAAGCCGCTCTCTAGAGCTGCCGGCGATTGGTCGAGTCCGTGAAAGGTGATTGGCTCTGGCCTTCTTCCGCTCGGGAGGCTCAGTGACATGATTGGTGCAGACTCATAGCCGCTCCGCCTGCTCCGGTACGTAGCACGTCACTATCCGGCGTGCCCCGTACCCGCCTCCTCCGCTCGGCCGGCCCAAGATGGCGGTGCAGGAGTCGGCGGCCCAGCTGTCCATGACCCTGAAGGTGCAGGAGTACCCGACCCTCAAGGTGCGTTCTAGGCGCGGTTAGGGTCGCCACCGCATCTTCGGAGGGGTCGCGGTGGTGCAGGGGCTGTGTCGCTGCCGGAGTCGCTTCTGAAGGGACTGCACGGCCGGGGGCGGGGTCGGGGGCGGTGGGGCTGCGGCTCTCCAGCGCGATGGGCACGGGCCGGGGCCTCCCGATGGGGCCAAGGGGGACCTCTCGGTGTACTGTGACCTAGGTGGTGAGGGGCGACAGAGTCAGAGGGCTTCCGAGGCCCTGGCGGCGGGGCCTGAGCCCTGCCTCCCACCCAGCCTTCAAAGCCGAGAGGCTGCGGGCCGTGCGAGTGCGGGCAGCGAGGCCACGGCCCGGGCGGCGGGCACTAAAGAACCAGGGGCCCTGGACGCGGAGGTGGGTCGCGGCGGCCCCCGGGCGTCCTTCCGGAAGCTCGGCCTGGGGCGTGGCGGGCATGCCTCTGGTGCTAATTAGGGGGCCAGTGGGGAGCACTGGCGACCCGGTGGCACCCCGCCTCGCTGGGCGTCCCCCGAACTCCAGCGCAGCTCCTGCCCTTGGTTTCCGGGGCGTGACCTTGGGTGGTCGCTGCGCCAGAGCCTTCCTTTAGGACAAACGTTCATCCCCGCCGGAAGACTGGGAGGCTTCAGTTGCTAGAGGGTTTGATGGTACCGGATGGACTGCGGTGAAGTACCTGGGAAGAAAAGCCTTAAGAGGAAGAAAAAAATTCTTTGGTTCCAAGGAAGGCCGGCAGAGCCTTCGTGTTCTACATTCCTTGGCTGAGGTCTGGGCAGCTTTTCTTCTGGAGTGCTTGGCACCTCATCCATTTCTGTGGTGACTCAGTGGTCGCTTGGTGGTGGGTGGGTCGTTTAGCTAAGGTTGAAGACAACAGGTTCTAGGCGAGACCGCTTTTTCTGTGCTCAGGGAGACCCAGATTGTGTATGGGAGGCACCTGACTTCTGCTGGTGTTCCCTTGTCAGATGTAAGCCCTAGGGAGCACTTGTTTTCCTCCCCGAGGGTGAAGTGAGTGAGCTTATATTGCACATGGAAGTCTTGGCATTCCCTGGAAGGCATCTCTTGTCATTGTCCCTGTGACATCTGACTGCTCTGGAGTAGTTTGTCTTCACAGGAGGGCAGAAGCAAGGCCCAGCTGGCCTTCTTCTATAGTTGGTGAGCAGCCATCTTTGATCAATGTTTTGTATCCTGTGCTTTATTTTACTAAGGAAGGGAGCAAACACCACCAGTCTTTTTTGTCAGATGTTCAAAATGTATGGTTTGGGGGATGGAGTAGGAGGTACTTGTGACAGACCTCGGTCTTGTACGTGCTAGGCCAATGCTCTGCTACTGAGCTACACCCTCAGGCCTTCTTTTCTTTTTTCTTTTTTCTTTTTTGAGACAGGCTTCTGTAGGCCATGAATTCTCAATTCTCTTTCTACTTCCTCCCGAGTGCTGGGATTACAGGCGACTCTTACCAATCCTGTAGTTTCCTGGCACTCTTGGATTTCTGTTGATTGACAGATGGAAACCCTGAAGCTTATCATGGTCATACTTGGGGCCTTCTATCACTAGACCTGTAACCACTGACTTGGGCCTAGCCAGGGCTTCCAGGCCTGTTGCAATGAGGTTGCTTTGGGAGAACGTGGTTATTTGTTCTGGCTTGTGAATCTGGGACCCACAGACAGGAAAGGTTTCAGAGCTCTCTCCCTCTCTGGCTTACTGAATGCATTAGGCAGTGAAATGGATGGTCAGGGTTCCTCCAGTCCGTCCTCTGGTGACCAGAAATGCACTCTGCATTCCAAAGCTATTGCACAGCTCTGACGAAAACGATTCTGTGGATCCCTGTGCAGGTACAGAGAGGTGGTGGTGTCATGTAAACAGAATCACACCTTTTTTTTTTCTTTTTTTCTCTTTGAAGAATGATAATAAGAAAAGTTTTTGTGAGTAGAAATGCTACTCCCTCCAGGTCCTGCAGACCCTTGCCTTATAACTTCTCTGCTTTGTTGACAGTGTATCTTTGCTTTGTTAATGTTTTTCCTTTACATTGTTGTTGTTTGGCTGGTTTTGACTTGTTTTTTTGAGACAGGTCTGTTGTAGCCTTGGCTGGCCTGTAACTCACTGGATAGCTAAGGATGACCTTGAGTTTCTGATCCTTCTCACTGTCTCCTGAATGCTGGGATTCCAGGCAGTGCAGTGAGAGATATCAAATCCAGGACATTCTGCATGATGAGCAAACATTCTGCCAACTGAGATGCATGCCTAGCTGCACTTCCTGTTCTTTCTCAACAGTAATTGATGATGGGTACTTTATACTTTGATTCAGAAGTGTTTGATGACAGAATCAATCAGAATACCAGGAGGGAGGTGTTTGTGGTCGGTCCTTAGGAAGGTCCAGATGCACGTATGGCATGTGAGTTGGGATCCCTCCCGGAAGTGAAGACTGGTGGCTGGAGGGCTCCCCAAAAGCAGTTGGGGCTGCAGTATACTGGACACATTTTTTAAGATTTATTCTTTGAACATTTCATAATTTATATATGTTTATTGACAGATTGTTCACCTGCAGAGCAAGACCTCTTCAGATGTGTAGGCTTGGGATCTGGCAGGTGGCTTAAGCAGTGGACCTAGATGTCTGTATTGCAGTCTCAGGCACCTAGCAGCCATCTCCTTTTCCTGTGAGGGGCTATGGCGGCATCCCCTGACCCTGGGCATGGCTCTTTTCTGTTCCTGTGTTTCCTCCATAGTGGTGGCCTGGCACAGGCTTCTTTATAAGCCTTGGAACCTTTCAGCTTCATTATCCCAGTGGTATCCCTAGCCTCTACCTACCAGGTGTAGGAGTATCCCCAGAATACCTCCAGACATTGCCAGGTTGCCTTGGATACAAAGTCACCAGTATGAGGACCTCTGGACTGAATGTTGCTTTAGGGAACTTGTTTCTGTGTTTTTCAGAGCTCTGGGAATGTGGTTCATGAGACATCCTCTTGTATTCTGACTGTAGCTTTTTTTCCTGTTGAAGTCTGACTGGTGCCAGATTGAAAGTGACAGGTCTTTGAAGCAAGGGGAGACTAGGATTCATGGCCCAGAATCATAAACTTAGATCCCCTGTTTGAATTATTTTTTTAAGCTTTTTGTTGTTGTTGTTATAAAGGGAGATTTTTCTTCTTTAGTCTACTGAAGAGATCATTCCATTAATATTTCTACTATTTTTTTTTTTAAACCCCCCTTCAGATAGCTGTAGCATAGTTTTGTGTCACCTTCTCTACTTGCCACCTAATCAGGTGGCAGCTGTCCAGTGTCAGGACCTGAAGATATTGGGGTAGCCAGCCCTGGACCCCAGCTTCTTTCTGAATCTCACCCTGGTGGTGTACCTTGATCCTCTTTGGAGCCCAGTCAGGTTCCCAGCTTCCAGGGTTCTCTTATACACAAGGACACTCAAGTATACACACACACACACACACACACACACACACACACACACACACACACCACACAAGTATACACACACACACACAGCTGCTGTTGCTGCTGCTTTACAGAAACCTGGGTACAGTATTCTCAAGCATAATCTTTCGTGTCCTTGAAGTTTGTTCTTACAGAAATACTTCCTTGCCTTTCCTGCCTTCCTGATAACAGACCAAATACTGCTTTGGAAATTCACAGCCTGAATTATCACAGAGAATGTGAGTGTGAGTGCCTAGTGCATACCCTGGATTAAACTTCTAGAGCAGTTTTGCAAACCTGATCTTGGCTGCGTTGGGAGGATCATCAAGTATGAGAAATGTTTATAGCCATAAAAGTTTGGCTTGGGACATGCACTTACTGCTAGGTGGTGGCCATAGTGGAATCCTAGAGTAGGCCAGACCTTTTGATATGCAAATTTGAGCCAGCTGTTCTCAGTGTTCAGGCTGTTTGATACTAAGGATGTTTGGTCCACTCTTTGCCCTTAAGTACTTAGAAAACTGTAATTTTATTCATTTACCAAACCCTGCCACCTTTCAACACTCAGTGTGTTCTACTCTGAAGCAGCCTCCTTTCTCTTCCTTTTAGATCCTGCCATTTGTCAGTGGGCCAGTCTGAGTTCCTTTTGTTCTTAAGGACCTGTGCCCTGATGCATGTGTCCTACCCCCTCAATCACCTTGCTTTTGATTTGTTGGACATTTGAGTGATTGTGTGTCCATTTGGCATACCTCTGTCCTTCTGAAAGGCGGATGTCTACTGAGGTTAGAAAGTGCAGACTTGAATACCTGCTGGGTTTGTTTTTTACATGTTATTGTCTTAAACAGATTTTGTGGGTTTTTTTTGTTTGTTTGTTTGTTTGGTTGGTTTTTTGAGACAGGGTTTCTCTGTGTAGCCCTGGCTGTCCTGGAACTCACTCTGTAGACTAGGCTGGCCTCAAACTCAGAAATCCGCCTGCCTCAGCCTCCCAAATGCTGGGATCAAGGGCGTGCGCCACCACTGCCCAGCCTTAAACAGATTTTGAGTTAGGAAAACAAAGTGCTTTGTAATACCTAGTTCTGTGTCGTGGGTGAACCATGTCAGAGGCACTGCTAAGTTGAGGCACAGAGTGGCAAGGGACTTGAGCAGGCCATATCCAGGACAAGCCCTTGGCCTTTGCTGTGATAGTAGTTGTTGATGAATTTCCTATCAGGCCTTTCGAGGGCCCTCAGGTGTTATGAAAGGTACTTGTGCGTGTCCTCTCGGAATTCATACCCTGCCTGAGGGAAGCGTTTAACAAGGGAGTGTTTAGTATATATAGATCTGTTAAAGGTAGCCAGGATGGGCGATATGGCTCAGCAGGTAAAGGCGCCTGCTGACAAACCTGTGACCTGATTTTGATCCCTGGAAGCCTTGTGGTAGAAGAAACCCAATTCCTAAAAGTTGTAATGTGACCTCTACTTACATGACGTCTGCATATACTCTGGCACTCATGTCCTCTCACATGTACAGACATAAAAAATAACTTTTGAAAAAGATACTACTGAAGCCAAAGTGAAGTTGAGTAGTGGAAGGGGACTGGGTTCCTTTGACTGACATGGTCAGCTAGTGATCATGGAAATAGTAGCTGGCGCTCTGAAGCCATGGACTGTGTAGTCTTAGCTGACATTGCCTTAGAAGGCACATAGGCCAGCAGGATGATAATGGCTGGGAAAGACCTAGACAGTGTGTGAGGCTGTAGGCCTAGAAGAAAGAAGACTGACCAGCATCTATACCCAGTGTGTGTCCATCTGTGGAAGTCCCTTGACTACCACTAGTCTCACGGGGCTCAGTGTCACAGAGTTCAGGCTCTGCCAGTGCTGCTGTGTATTGCTACAGAATCTTTAGACATAGGAACCATTCCTTTGAAAATTTGAAAAGAAGTATTCACTGTTGTAATAACTAGTAAGTATCTGCCAGAATGTGACTGAATGGAGAAAACACTGGGCCTGGTTTTACTTTTCTGATTGTGAACTTCTGGTGCTACCCAGTACCTGCCTCCATCTCAGGCTACCTTCCCTCCTATCCTGTTTGTTTGTTTGTTTGGAGGCAATGTCTCTGTAATCCTGGCTGTCCTGTAGCTTGCTATGTAGACCAGGCTGGCTTTGAACTCAGAGATCCACTTCTGACTCCCAAGTGGTGAGGTTTAAGGTGTGCACCATCATGCCCAGCCTCTTCCTGCTGTCCTTTTAGATACTCTTTCCTACTCATCTGTCTTCTACGACCTTTACCAGCTCAGCTGTCAATGCCTATCATGAGTTATGGGTTCCACATGTCCCACTTTAACCTAACTTTAGGGCATTCGCTTGTGTTCCTGCTTTTCTGTTGTGTTGCACTTGCCCAGCTCCCGCCTTACTGGGGTGGTCTGTGAGTATGTAGCCAACAGCTGTTGCTGCTCTCCCCATCTTCTCCTTTCTCTATCATACTGCTCTGCCCCACTTTTCTCCAGGTTTTCTCCATCCTTTTCTGGGTAGTCTATTGGTACCTTTACTGTTTCTCCACAATCAGGAATCATTTTTGCTTGCTCATTGGTGTCACCAATTAACCTTGAGAGGTGAGGTGGCCTTAGTGCTTGATGTCAGGCTTCTGCCTCCAGCTAGGCTTCTCCAGCTCTCAAGCAGTGGCTACTGCAGTGTATGTTTCTTTGGTTATCTGGGAGGTAGGTCAGGAGTGCCACTTGCAAAATGAGCAATAGATACTGGCCTTGAAGCCTCAGACCTACTGCTTACCATCCTAGTTGAAGACAGTGTCTTCTTGACTTGTTCCATGGCGGGCTACAACTCCTAGGTTGTCACTCTACCCTTTCAACACACATGGAGTCACACCTCCAAGTCTCCTGTTCTCTTTAAAATCCTTAGTTAATAGTAGCTGCTGGGAGACAGGCTTCATGTCTAGCTGGGAAGGTTGAGAACACTGCTATGCCACGTGGACCAGTTTCCTGTGGGGCATCTTTCCAGAATCCCTGTGGAACATTTATAAACATAGACTGGCCACATCTATCTAGACTTACATAGCCCATTTGTAGCTTACTGTTGCCTAAATAAAAGAGAGATTTGTGGTCATTTCTTAGCCTGTTTTTGTTTTTAAATTCCCATTTGTTTGTTTTGAGATAACTCTCTATATATATCTCTGGCTGTCCTGGAAGTCACCATGTAGACCAAGCTGGCCTCAAACTCAGAGATCTATTTACCTCTGCCTCCTGAGTGCTGGGATAAAGGGCATACACCTCTGCATCCTCCCTATTTATAATTTATTTAAGTTTATTTATTATTATAAATAAGTACACTGTTGCTGTCTTCAGACATACCAGAAGAGGGCACCAGATCTCATTATGGATGGTTGTGAGCCACCATGTGGTTGCTGGGATTTGAACTCAGGACCTTCAGAAGAGCAGTTAGTGCTCTTACCCACTGAGCCATCTCGCCAACCCTATTTATTAATTTTTAAAGGTTTATTTTTAGTTAAGTGTGTGGGTATGTGCTTTTGAGTGCAGGCTATTTGGGAAGGCCAGAGGTGTCACCTCTGGAGCTAGAGTTGCACTTTGAGCCGCCTGGAGTGGGTGCTGGGAACCAAACCTCAGGTCCTCTGGGGCACCAAGTGCTCTTAACCCTTGAACCATCTCTCTAGCCTCCCACCCCTTCCCTGTTTTGGTTTCTTTTTAGTATTAACAATTCAACAGAATTACCTACACTTGTGGCCTTTTTTCTCCTTCTCTTTCTATTAGACATCTCCTTTAGAATATGTGTTGGTCACTGCTGTATCCCTGCACATCCAAGTACCTGGCACAGAGTCATGATAAACAGCCATTGGCCAAATGAAATTCTCCACTGTCTGGTTGGAAAATTCCTTAAAACTTAGTGTCACTTTTGTTCACTTCTTGAATTCCAGCATGCTTTTCTAGGCAGGCACATCCCTTCTTTGTTTCCTTTAAATTAGTCTTCTAACCTACTTGTGCCTGATTGCAACATCAACCTCCTGTCCATACAGGTCTGGCATTCTTACTGATAAATTCCAGTCTAGAGTTAGCCATCTGTGTGAACTCTGCATTAGCCCAGTAGTTGCTCACTTCTGGGGGCCCTGGGGGCTCACTCAGAGGGTCCCTTGCATCAAAGAGCTGTTTCATGTATTGCTCTTTTCATTCGCCTTAAGTTCCTCGGCTTGTACCATACCCGATGGGCTGTGTTCATGGCTTGCTTTTCATTTGCGACCTGTTTGCCTATACTCATTGCCTTGTTCCAGTGACTTTGAAATAAGTCATCTGTTCTCTACCCCTGCTCATCTTCATCCCTCGCAATTAAAAGATTCGCAAATAATAGCTGCCTTCTAGTTATCCAGTGAACAAAGTGTCCCATTTTCTCTCCTCTTTCCCTCCCTCTCCCTGAGAACTGTCTTTAGAATAGCCTCACTTCTGTTCTTACTCACATTGTCCATGGTCATGCTGTTGCTAGGGCCACTGGGCAACCTTATAGGGCTGCTCAGACCCTTTGACCACATGTCCATTCACAGCAACCTGCTAACAGGTATCCTGGTGTTCATCTTGACCTTTTCAAGCTAGTGACTTCTCTGTAGTCTTGAGGTACATTCCTGTTTGGCTTCCCCAGGCTCACAGCCAACTCTCATTCTTCATGATTGAACTATCTGCAGAATACTGGAACAGCACCCAAGCGTGACCCTGGTAGTTGTGTTCTTGGTGATAAGGAATTCTCTATCCACTTGGCTGATATGCCCTAGATCCCTGCTCCAGGAGCCTGAAAAGCATTACCGTAAACTCTGTAAGTTGCTTAGTTTAGAATGGTTAAAGTGGGTTTTTAAAAATCTTTTATTTTATGTTTATGTGCATTGGTGTTTTGTCTGCATGTATGTCTGTGTGAGGGTGCTGGGGATGGGACCTGGAAGAGCAGCCATTCTCTTAACCGCTGAGCCATCTCTCCAGCCCCAAAAGTGGAACTTGTAAATCTGTTGTGGGGTTACTTTTGAAACAGGGTTTTGCAGTATGGATGAGGGAGGGACTCTTGAGGTCCCATCCCCTTACTGAGGAACTGTTGGCAGTTGATAGCTGCTGCTGGGGGACGTAGAATCATTCTTCTTTATAGGTGTGGCCCAGGCTGGCCCTGAGCTCTTCAATCTTACTGCCTTGGATGTCTGAGTGCTGAGTTCTGCTATCTTGGTTTAGGCTTTAACTTAATTGCCTTCCCCAAATCCATCTCCCACTTTCCTCCTACAGTAAAGGACAGCCAGTGGGGACAGAAATTTGGAGGAAGCTTTGACCCTACACCTGTTCTTGGATGTATTTTATGAGCACCTGAGTGGGAGCCTCCTGCCTAACTCAGGTGCTGCTGCTGAGAATGGGTGGGGCTTCAGCTCTGCAGAGTGCATGTGACTCCAGCTCTGCAGAGTGCATGTGGCTCCAGCTCTGCAGAGTGCATGTGGCTCCCAGGGGGTTGCTTGCTCTATCTCTGCCCATCATATCCTTTTGCAGATAGCTTACAGTTCACAGGCCATATAGTTTGCCGGGTGGTTCCTTAAGTAAAGGTCAAGAGTTTGAAGAGGAGTCAGCCCAGCTCTTCATGATGCCTTTCCTCTACTACCACAGCAGCCTCTCTTCTCAGCCCTCTGTCCTGTCTCCTGGTTTCTCATTCATGTCACCTACTGAAATGGCAATTGTGCTTCTTTCTGCCTTCTCCTACAACCAGTACTTCATCCACTGCACTGTGTTGCTCATGGAAACTCTGCTGAAGGGTAAAGGCAATTCTAAGTATTACTCTGGCCATTCTACCGGTGCAGTGGCATAAGGCTCAGAGGACATCAAGAGGCACTCATCAGCACACACCAGTATAATTGATTACCTGCATAGGACCTGCAGAAGATCAGAGACTCAAACTTCCTGCATGGATAGGAAAGGAACTCTTGAGGTCGTCAGTAGCTCCTGGGGAAGTAGAAGAATTCTTCTTTGTAGGTGTGGCCATTAATAGGTTCCCCACTCTCCTTTGGATGGCCCCATACCCATGCACATAACTGGATTTACTAGGTTATGAGGGATGAAGGAAGAAGAAAAAATAATGAAATTGGGATGAGTGTATTAGGGTGAATATCATATTTCATGTATGCATGTAAAAAGTTCTATAAGAATAATCTTTAAAGCGTAGTCCAGACAGAGTAGGTAGGGGTCATATGCTGAAGGATGAGTATATACTCTAAGTACGCTCAATATGAGTGGAACAAAAAGCGTCTGGAGAAGAGCAGACAAAGCTAGTGAGGTAGGCAGCTGTGAAGGACCTGCAGTAGATGCTGTGCTGTGTTCCTGCTTTTCATATGGGAAGTCAGAACTCCAAACACTCCAGTGCTTCTTAATATCCCCAGTCCAGATAGAAGATAGAGTTCTTTGACTCATCCTAGCTGAGCAGGACCCTGTGGCAGGTTCTGGCCAGTGTGCTATGACTTGGGACCAAGTCTCATTTCCAGGGCCAGGGCCTACGATGGCATGATTCTCAAAGTCTTGCTAGGATGTCAGGCTTTGCAGACCTTGGTTGCAAATGAGAAAACAACCAGAGGTTAAAAAGGCAGAAAGTACATTAATGTTTGCCCAGACTAGAAGAAATAGAATTATAGCAATCTATTCGTGAGATTAAAAGCATGTTTTAAAAAGAGATTGTAATAATAAATGCAGTTCTCTGTAAACAAGAAAAGTTAAAGAATCATAGTCGCTAGATGAGTGAACTTTGAAGTATGAATAATGCCTCAGTAAAGTTGCTGGAAAAACAAAACAAACAAAAAAGTATGAAGTAGAAGTTAGGAACAACTGTTAGGAAAGTTTAGTGGGGAGCTGGAGAGAGGGTTTAACAGGAGCACTTGGTTTTTAGAGGACTGGATTCAATTCTCGGTACCCATATGGCAGCTAAAAACCAGCTGTACCTCCCGTTCTAGGCAGTCTGATGCCCTCTTGTGACCTCCAAGGGCAAGCACACATACTGGCAGGCAGAACACCCATATACATATAAAACAACAACAACACAAAACTTGTAAAATAAAGTTTAGTGGTCAGCTGGCCATGCAGTAGGCACTGAGCCCAGCCACTGCCCTCTGTACTATCAGTGGCCAGTTGTATCATATCCTGAGGAGATGTCTATTCACGACAGCATGCCAATTGGAAGAAGTGGCCAGGGTGAACCTTGGGCTGACAGTGGTGATACTGAAGGAGTTTGAGAAAGAACACAGCTGGTGGAAGACAGGCGTTAACATTGAGTGTCTTGCTTCTGTGCGGAGTTAGTAATGATGCCCGGTGCATGTTGTGCATTGGACAGTGCTTTTTACTTAGAACAAGGGAAACACCAAGAAGAGCAGAACGCTACTGACCCCAAGAGCCCAGGTTACTTGGGACTGCTGGTGGGCTCTGTGTTACCTACAGACTGAGAGTAAGCCTCCCTCACTAGTGTGAGGTGTCACTGGTGCGTTAAGGCTTGCTGTAGGTTGGTTCATTGAATTGTGTCAAGGATGAAGACTTCTGACCACATGAGACTGGCTGTAGTGCCTTTTGGTGTCATGCCATGCCAGCTTTAGCAGAGCATGCTATGCTGCATTGTGCGCTGCCTGTGTGTTACTCTGTTTGGGTTTTCCTCAAATGGACTGCTGGCATAAAACAGGTCTGCATGTGACCAGTGGGTTATAAATGGACATGGTAAGGCACGCCTTTAATCCCAGCACTTGGGGGGGGGGGCAGAGGCAGGTGGATTTCTGAGTTCGAGGCCAGCCTGGTCTACAAAGTGAGTTCCAGGACAGCCAGGGCTATACAAAGAAACCCTGTCTGGAAAAAAACAAACAAAACAAAACAAAAAAATGGATATGAAGGTGGGCCTAGGAAAAAGGAGCGATGATGTGGCAGGCGCTCTTTCCATTTTGATCTTTGTCAGCCACATTGTATTATGGCTTCTTAGAATTAGACTAGAAACATGTAGTTGTTTTTTAAAGAAGTCCACTTGAAGTAGGGGTTTAGGCTGTTGCTGTCTGTCTTCATGGTGTGGCCATACTTGGAGTAACAGCTTTGGGTAGCACAGAACTTCTGTGATTTGCTAGAGATGCTATTTGCATGCTCTCTAGGGCACAGATGATATGGTTGGCTTCTTAGCAAATGCTTGGGATGCTTACGCTGAGGCTTTTTTTTTTAAGGTTTATTGCTATTATGTGAATGAGTGTTTGCCTGCATACATGTATATTCCTATGGAGGTCAGAAAAGGGCCTGGGGCCGGGCGTGGTGGCGCACGCCTTTAATCCCAGCACTCGGGAGGCAGAGGCAGGCGGATTTCCGAGTTCGAGGCCAGCCTGGTCTACAAAGTGAGTTCCAGGACAGCCAGGGCTACACAGAGAAACCCTGTCTCGAAAAACCAAAAAAAAAAAAAAAAAAAAAAAAAAAAAAAAGAAAAGGGCCTGGGACTCCTGGAGTTGACGTTAGAGATGGCTGTGAGCCACCAAATGAGGGATAGGAACTGAACTCAGGTCCTCTGGAAGAAGAGTTAAGTGCTTTTAACCTTTGAGTTATCACTCCAGTACCTTTGAGGTTTCTTAATTGTGAGCAATAAATGCCTCATGTCATCAACAAACAAAACAAAAACAACCCCTTCCTTCCTATACTGGTGGAAATGGCTAGAAACACAATGACAAGCTAAAGCACCTTCTTTTGGCCATGGCAGTGGGGAAGGGGAGTATTCAGCAAATGATGTCAGAAAGCTCAAAGCAGGTATGGGAGACAGCTTGAGGAAAGGAGGCCCTGAAGTAGACAACAGAGTGCTGCTTGGCAGGTGGGAATGCAGCTGCTTCTCTCCAGCCTCAGCAAGTCATGTGTGCATGACTGGGCTTCCATGGTGGAAACAAGGATGTTTGGTAACTCCAACAACAGCTAACTAGAGAGAGCCTGACTTTAAATACCGAGTTATCATATGGGGGCTGGAGTGATGGCCCAGGTTAAGAACAGCTATTCTGACAGAACACCTGAGTTCAGCCTCCAGCACCCACATGGTGGCTCACAGCCATCAGTGGGCAATGCCCATGGTGTAGGCAAACCACTACTGTACATAAATCTTTGATTGTTGTTTGGTTGGTTTTGGGTTTTTTTGTTTGTTTGTTTGTTTGTTTGTTTGTTTTTTAGACAGTATTTCTCTGTAGCCCTGGCTGTCCTAGAACTTGCTATGTAGACCAGGCTGGCTTCCATCTCAGATCCTTCTGCCTCTACCTCCCAAATGCTTAGAATAAGTAAATATTTAAAAAAAAAAGAAAAAAGAAAAATATTGTCACTGACTCCTGCTACACCCAGACACATTGAGAGATATCAAGTATGTGTACTAAGTATAAAATTTTAAATATTGGCACAAGCAGATAAAATAAGACTAAATTGAAACTCAAATATAGTCTTCTAAACAATCCTCCAGACATAAACTAAGAATTGATTCAAATGTATAAGAAAAAGTAGGACCTTTGTTTCTGTACAGAGCTGATGGGGGTACAAACAATGTGTTATCAAAGGAAAAACGTATTGAGTTGAACTATAGAAAGTGCATTTTTATTCGTTAAAAAGCAATAACTAATGACCCTGCAATATGCAAAGGCAGTTGTTTAAAACTTCCCAGTTGCCTGGAAAAGCCCAGTACTGGATAGCTTTATTGGTGAATTCTATTAGACATTTTAAAAGGGAATACATCAACTCTACACAAACTTTTCTAAGAAATAAGGAAGAAAGGGCATTTTTTAAACTTCATTTTTGTGAGCCTAGTATTATTCCTAGCAAAGTCAGACAGTAACACATGGAAACTATAGAACAGTGTTCTTTATGAATAAGTACAAGCTAAAGCCCTGGCAGTTTCCGCATCTAAGCTAGGCTGGTATCCCAAGCACTTGGAAAGTAGAAGTAAGAAAATCAGATCAGGAAGTCTATAGTTAGTCTGGGCTGACACTCCTCAAAATACCAAATGAATATTACCCCAGAAATGCAAAGTTAGTTTAACTTGTGGAAATCAGTATAATGTACATATTATTGGAATAAAGGACAGAGACCGCGTGACCAACTAAAGAAATGCAGAAAAAGCACTTGACAAAGTAACACCTATTAAAGCTAAAAACACCAACTTCCTCAGCCTTATAAAGGGCTTCTAAAAAACCAGCATGTTAACATACTAATTGTGTTAACAGTAAATTAACTTAATTGTGAACAGTAAATGCCTCATGTCATCAAAAAACAAAACAGAAACAACCCCTTTCCTTCCTATACTGGTGGAAATAGCTAGAAACACAATGACAAGCTAAAGCACCTTTTTTTGGCCATGGCAGTGGGGAAGGGGCTAGGGGCATTAACATACTACCTAGCCGGGTGGTGGTGGCGCACGCCTTTAATCCCAGCACTGGGGAGGCAGAGGCAGGCAGATTTCTGAGGTCGAGGCTAGCCTCGTCTACAAAGTGAGTTCAACATACTACCTAACGGTCAGAGTTGAAAGTGCCCCTGAGGTCAGCAACAGCACAGACACTACTCCTTACCCACTTACATTCTACCCTTGGTCTGTAGGTTGTAGCCAGTGCAGACAGACAAGGAGGCCAACACTGCCAGAGCAGAAAGAAAGAAGGAAGATGACATGATCATGGGTGCCTAATGCACGTTATCACACAGTTAGACTTAATAATAGTTCATCGGTGTTGCAGAGTACAGAAGCAGTGTATAAAAATAAGCTGTATTTCTGTACCCTAGAAGTGATCAGCCTAAAACAATTTTTGATTTACTGTAGCACAAAAATAATACAGCATGTAGGAATAAGACAGTATTGTTAGGTTAGCATTACTTCCTGAACTGATGCACAGGGTTAGTGTGAGCTGCATCAAAAGCTCAGCTGGCTTTTCCCCCCTAGAAATTGGCAAGCTGCTTGTAAATCCACAGTATGAGTCAGGAACCCAAACCAGCCAAGATAACTTCATAAATAGTGGTTATAGAACTTGGAGTTTTGGGTTTCAAAACTTCTTATGGAGGTGTGACCAGGTGATATTTGCAAAACAATAGACAAATCTACCCAGATTGAGGGTAGGCATTTATTTATTTTGCATTGCTGAGGTTTGAGCCCAACACTGTACAGTTTGAACTCAACACCTTGCTGAGACAGCTGGGTTTTCACATACAAAGTAAAGTTGGGTCCCTACATCACATCATACACAAAAACTAAAAGTCAAAGAACTAGATGAAAGATCTAAAATTAAAAAACTTGTAGAAAGCTAGAACAATATCAGCAATAGCTCTGACCTTGAGTCTGGATTCTCAACCCCTGAGCACAAGCCTGGGTGGAAGACTGCTCTATGGGGAGCTGTGAACATGAGAAGACTGGTTTTGGAGAGAGTGTCTGTCTCCATCTTGAGATTATACATGCTAAATAAAGGCCCAGGTCTTGAGCTATGGCTTTGAGAGCTGATTGGATTTGGGACAGAGCCCCAGTGATAAAGTTAGGGTTCTTAGGGTTTGTATTTCTGAGAGTCTTCTGCAGCTCAGGCTGATCCTGAAGTATAGTTTATGTCCAAGGATGATGAGGTTTTTACGTTTTGCATTTTTACTTTAAACATACTTCTTTCGAGTTTTATTTTAACCCCTTGTTCCATTTGCCATTTGTTTGTTTAGGATTTTTTTGACACAGGGTTTCTTTGTGTGGCCTTAGCTGCCCTGGAAGTAAGTGTATACCACACATCTGTGCTCCATGTCTGTGGAGTCTAGAAGAGAGTAGGGGATCCTCTACAACTGGATACAGACAGTTGTGAGCTACCACACATTGGTGCAGTAAGTGCTTGTAACTGTTGAGCCATCTCCAGCCCTCCTTTTGAATATAAATATATTTGTTCATTTTCACCTACTACCCTCTTATCCCCTCTTATCCTATCAAATCTATCTTCTTTCAACAAGTCCCCCTACTTACTTTGTTTTATATTTTTGTGAACTAGTAAGTTTAATTTAGAGTTGCTTGCACGAGCATGGGAGGGAATTATCTACTGGAGCATAGGCAGTATACCACTGAAGAAAGAGATACCCACTCCTGCAGCAACCTCTAATTGCCAGCAGCTCCTTGTGGAGTGTAGGGCTTCATGAACTTCTTCCCAATCCATGATGGGATACTAATGGGCCCCATCTTGTGCAGGTAGCCACAGCATTCTTCCCCATCCTGTGACTCTTACATTCTGTCTGCTCCCTCTTCAGTGTTCCTTGAGCTGTGGAGGGGGTGACACACAGATGTCCCATTTAGGGCCCAGTACACAACAGTCATGTACTCTCAGCACGTTGGTCAGTTAAATGAGTCTTTGCATTAACTCTTGCTAGCTACAAAGAGAAGCTTCTCTGACCAGGACTGAGAACTATAGTTATAGTTCTATAGTTATAGTTAGAAGGCAGTGTGACAGCATGGCCATTTAGCAAAGCAGCTATAGTAAGTTTCCCACTAGGGAACCAGCCATAAACTTTTGACCAGGTTTAGAGTACCGACTGTCAGTTCCTGCTGTGTTGTGGGTCCAAAACCCAGTCAGAAAATGGTTAGTTATCCCAGCGAATTCCACACCACTATTGCAACAGTGCTCAGGTCTTTCCTGGAAGGGTGGTAGTGTAGCACATGGGTTCCACAGCTGAGTAAGTCTACCAATGACTAATTTTCCTCTCTAGCAAGCAGGCTATGTAGCACCTTCCAGCACTCTATGAAAGCTAGCCAGCAAGAAGGAAGCTTCCAGCTCAGTTCCATCTTGATTTTCTATTTCTGCCACCAGAGTGTGCGGTATTTTCAGCATTGGGGTCTTAACCATCCAATTCTGATTCACAAACCATGAGCAATGGCAGTAGAGCCTGTATTATTTTGGGGACAACTGGGGAGGGATCCCACATCTGGCACTGGAATTTTCATTTACTAACCTATGGCTTTGGGAGCAATATTATTCACCAGTGCAAAGTGACTACATTCAAAGTGTTTTTTAAATTTTTATTTCAGTGTTTAATTAGCTTACAAAATAGGTTTTCACATGACTTTTTAATATACCCTTAGTTTTGGTTAACCCTCCCCCACCCCTACTCTTCCCCATCTCGCCTTAAACCTTTCTGCCCAAATCACTTCCCTGTTTACTGCCATATCACATGTGTTCCACTATCAAGTGATCTTGAAATTCCATTCTCCTGCTTGAGTACAAGCACTCGGGCATATGCCACCATGCTTGGTTCTGTGTGCTGCTGGGGATAGAGCAAAGGGCTTCATGCATGGTTGTCAGACACTGCATTCTTGTGCAGCACTGGTCCTAGCCTGGATTAATGTGGGCTTATGTGTGGCGTGCATGAGTGGAGATCAGAACAGCATTCAGTTCTCTTTCTGTAATATGGGTCCTAGGTATCAAACTCAGATGATCAGGCTTGGGAAAAAAGCCTTTTACCCACTGAGCCGTCTTCCTCTGCGCGCATACCAAAAGAAAATGTGAGATCATGAGATCATAACTAACCACCAACAAGAGTATCTTTGCCAGACTTAGCTCAGCCAGTCTCTCAACCTTGCTCTGAGACTTGCGACCTTTTTAACTTCATGTAGTAAAGACTGTTTGTGTAAGCTTCCTGAGATGACCAAAAGAGCTGCTTACAAAATAGGAAGAAACATTTGCAAATCACCTCTCTCGTAAGAGCTAGTATTTAGAGTATATGAAGAAGTCTTACTGTTGAGTAATAATTTAAATTTCAAAAATGAGCAAGCATAGTAGATAAAGCAAAGATTTCAACAATGCAAGCTAGAAGACCAGAGCTCAGATCCCCAGCACCTCCCCCATAAAGCCATGATGTGGGAGCTTCCTTGTAGCCACCTAGTCCTAGAGGCTGAGACAGGGTATCCCAAGGCAGCTGGCTATGTAGACTAGCCAAATGCCCTGATAAAATAGAGAGGGATTAAGAAGACACCATTAATACCAGTTTCTAGCCTGTACATGCTGGCCCTGGGCACCTACATGCATTCCAAAACCTAAAACAATTCGAAGGCTTTTTCCAGAAAGCCACTGGGACATACTGTTTCCTTCTGCTAGAATGGCTACAGAAGAAAGATGTGGAGAAATTGTAAACCCTTAGACACTGTTGATAGGAGTGAAAAACAGTTGTGCTACCTTTTGAAACAACCTAGGCATTTATTAAGTAGTCCATACAAGGAACAAAAGCCTTACTCATAATGGCCCCAAAGTACATGTGGTCTCAATTTGTGTACATAAACTGAGTTATTAACACAGGATTATGCATCCAGACAGAGCATAGAACACTGTTCATCATGGTAACATCGTGGATCGGTTTCTGAAACAACATTAAGTCAAAGGTCAGGGAACGTCCCTATAACCTAAGGTTTCAGTTGTGTGAAATTCCAAGAACAGAGACAGTCGTGTCTGCGTGCTTGTGTCTTGAGGGATGGCCGTGGCATGTTTATGAAAACACTCTCCGAGTAGATAGTCGTAATGACCTCACAACCTTGCAGTTCCACTGAAACCTTGTAAGTGGTACGTTCTAGGGGGAGTTAGCGTCTGTGAATCATATAAATAAAAATAACAGCATACTCCTTTTTTTTTTTTTTTAATTTGGTAAGGATTAGCTTTACTGACAACAGAAAAAGGTACAGCCTGGCTGATTGGCTGGTGTACACGGCTCTGCATAATGAGCAATTTTCAGAATAGGTCTGTGGATTGATGGGGTCAAGAAACCAGGCATGATCTGTGGCTCACATCACATCTGCTCCACTTGTGGCCCTTGCACATCAGTAATGTGAGTCTTAGACAGTGAAGAGTTACTCAGCACATGTGTGTGTGTGTGTGTGTGTGTGTACTATCCTCAATCAGGGAAGCTATGAACACTGGGAATGTTATTTGCTCTGAGGTAAGAGGACTCTGCTTTTAAAGACATAGTATAAAGAGGGGGAAAACACAATTTGATTGTATATCTAAATTAAAATATCTGGATTCCATTGAATTAAAATATATTAAGAACAGATTTCACTCTCCCACCACGGGGTGTTGGCTCACACCTTTAATATCAGCACTTGGGAGGCAGAGACAGGTTGATGTCTGTGAGTTCAAGGCTAGCCTGGCCTACAAAGCAAATTCTAAGACAGCCGGGGCTACACAAAAAATGCGTGTATGGAAAGAGGAGGGCTTCGCTTCCCTGCCCTGCAGACAGCCTTGCTGTGTAGCCCAGGGTAGCCTCAAATGTATGATTTCCCTGCTCGAGTGCTGTGAGTAGCTGGGATAACAGTCATATGCTGCCTTGCCTGGCTTCATGTAACTTGTATTATGATAACCAAAGCTGTGGGTCTCATGGTGCTTTGCTGTTTATAGATGTCTTACTTTATGATGGAGGGGGGTGGTCAAACCTGGAGCTCAGTTCATGGTAGCTAGTGAGCTATTTTTTTTTTTTATTTCTGATATCCAGCATTGTTTATAAAAAGAAAGAAGTAGTTGTGGTAGTATATGCCTATAATATAAGCACCTAAGATGCCAAGGCACAAGGATTATGAGTTTAGGGCATCTTGGGCTACATGAAATCCTGTCTGGATTTATAATAATGGTAATGCCACAGACTTAGCCATACTGTCTAATTTGTCCCATTTCCTGTGTCTTTTTTCCCCTTCTCCTTCATTTCTTCCCTTTTGGTACATTGATAGGGATGTTCTTTTGTTTGTTTGTTCCTTACAAAACCATAGTTCACAGCCATATTCAGTTGAGGCAAATGAATGCCTAAAACATTGTCAGATGCAGCTGGGTGTGCAGTGCCCAGAGGAGTCCTGCTGTTAGTTGGTCTGTGAGAGAAGAGCTTCCCAGGGAGCTTGCTTCTGTGAGCCTAGTCTCCACTCCTTTATACAACAGTGGTTAGTCCCTTTGACTGACAGTCTAGTTCCTGTGGATGGGGCACCATGGCTTCTTTACTGTCATCCCTGTTGATGAGCATTGAACTGGGCCGTCTCTTCCTTCCTCAAGGATGGGGTTACTGAATCATCTGGTGGGAGTCTCTTTCCATGAGAAACTGCCCAACTTTGCAGAGAATTATTCAAGTGCCAACAGGGGTCAACTGTTTCTCAGCTTGATTGAATTGCTCTTTGAACCAGAGTTCTCTAGAGAACCAGAATCAATGGGATGTGTTTATAGAAATATTAAAAATAGTGAATTGCCTTGTGGGAGTCTGAAGGCAGGGAGATTTCAAGATACCTGGCAAACCAGGGCGTGGTGTATTCTCAGAAAAAGAAGGTCCATGGTAGAGTTCTAATCCAAAGATGTGCAGATCTGAGACCTATGTATGATAGGCCAGAAGACCGACAGCAGCGGCAGCCCAGCTGGGTGCACACGGGGTTTGACTTATGCACTCTGTTTACTTCTTCACCTGGTTGAACACAACCCACAGCTAAGAAGCCATCAGCTCTGCTGAGGACTGGCCTGCTGGCTCATCCAGAAACATGCTCATGAAAAGGTGATACCTAAGGGTAGCCACTGTCCATTTTCTTTTCTATTTCCTGTGACAAGCAGCTATGTAGATCTTCCGTATGTCATGGAAGGCATTTCTTTTGAGCTCTCTGACTTGTTTTGAGAATGGGGTTTTTGCTATCATAATTAATTTTTTTTTGTAGGCATTCCATATTTTCCTTGGAAGGGGTCATGCTAGATGTGTAAATTTCTAATGGCTTCTTTCCGGTGTCTGATTCTACTCTCTTTGCTTAGGTGGTTGTCTGCAGGGCAGAAGCTTGGCTTTGGTGAAGACTGTTAATGATGAATTTTCATTTATAGTTTGTGTGGTTAGTGTCATTTACAACGCTTGTGTCCTCTTCAAGGTCATGACAATGGCTTGTTTCTTCCTTAGATGATTTTCAGGGAGTTTTAGCTTTATGTTTAGATCTGTGATCTGTTTCAGGATGGTCTTGGTAGATAGACTAGGCATGGCTTGGTTTTCACTGCTCTCAGGGAGTTCCTAGCCCTAATATTGTTGCAAAAACTACTGTTTCCTTTGCCTCGTGGTTGGACTTGTATGGGTGGATGTGGAGGTGGGTTTTCCACCTTCATTTGACCCATAGCTAATCTCAGACCAGCACATTGCTAAGGGAATAGAACAACTATTGCTGATAGTTATTTCTTGGCCTTTGAGAGATGAGATGGCTCAGCAGTTAAGAGTACTGACTGCTCGTCTGAAGGTCCTGAGTTCAAATCCCAGCAACCACATGGTGGCTCACAACCATCCGTAATGAGATCTGACGCCCTCTTCTGGTGTGTCTGAAGACTGCTACAGTATACTTAGATATAATAATAAATAAATCTTTTTTTAAAAAATAGTTATTTCCTTATGTTGTGGCGTGGCGTTGCGTGGTGTGGTGATGATGTTGAGATGGAATTACTTTTATGCAGCCCAAGCTCAAATACAGTATCCTCCTGCCTTGGACTCCTGAGTGCTGGGATCACAAAGGTATGTATGCACCGTGCTCAGGAATAATAGTATTGATATCAGGTCCCAGTCTATCAGGTTGTATTCTATCAAAGTCTTAGTTGGTTTCTTTTGCCTCAGACTCATTATATAGTCAGCAAGGATCTGATCTTGAACTTCTGATCCCCCTGCCTCCACCTTTTGAGTGCTGGGATTACAGGTGTACACCACCACTATGCACAATCTGTTTTTGTAATGAGTAGGGATCAAAGTCAGGGCTTACTATTGTGCTGGACAAGCGCTGTCAGCACCAACTGAGCCACATGTCTGTCTGTCTATCTACCTGTCTATCTGTAGTGAAAGCACAGCTTAGAATTGTTACATGTTCAGCTTGTGCTGTTACTTGCGTGTGCCCTCATGGTCTCTGGAACATTCTATTTTGTAGAACTGAAATTCTGCCATTAGAGAGTTTGACCATGCATCCTACTTTTGTTCTCTAAGCGCTTGATCTTTTTAGGAATCGTGTTCAGTGGACTGAAACCTTTGTCATGCTGTGATCAGCTCATTAACACGATACCCTTAGGTCTCATCTGGATCGTGGTGTATGGCAGGCTTTTCCATTGTCAAGCTGGATCATGTGTCTATGCTGCGCTTTCTTGGTTCGTTTGTTGGTGAACACTCAGATGGGGATGTTGCAGTGAGCATGTATGCAAACATCTTGTAGAGATGTGCTCCTAGTTGCATACCAAGAGTAGGCCTGCTACTAGATGTAGTTGTCTGTTCATAGTAATCCTCTGATGGTTCAGCAGCGTTCCATCCTTACCAGCAAGACACTTTGTGGATACATTCTGTGGTTTGAGTGTGATTTTGTTGTTGCTGCTTTGAGATAGGATCAATGTCTGGAATTTTCTGTAGATCAGACTGGGTGTACAGTTAATACTAGCAATACTTGACAGTAGAGATATGAGCTGTGGCTGTAGCTTAGCCTGTCACAGAGGTGGGGCATGGTGTTCAGGCATAGTTTACTTGTGTTGTGCTCACAGTTGGGCCAGGAAATGAGTGAGAAGTGTGGAGAGAGAGTTGTGGCAGTGATTCTCTGGAAAGGCAGAAAATACCTTATTCCTCACATTGATCTCTTCTTTATGTGGGAAATGGGTTGGTTTTGTTTGTTTGTTGCAATCGCAATAAAAACATTTTCATAGAAGAGAAATGTTAATGCTCATATGTAATTCCACATGAAATATGATGACTTCACATCAGCCCTGGATGATATGAAGCTTTTGGACTCATCCTGACTGTCCTGTCCCTCCAGTGTGATCCTCACCTCCAGTTCCCCACTGCCAAATGGGGAGAAGCCCCCTTCTCTTACCTCCTCTTTGGTCACTTTTTAAACTGTTTTTCTAGATGAACTTTGGAGTTATTTTGTCCATGGGGGGGGGGGGGTCTGTCTGTCTGTGTAAAGACTGTGGCCTAGCACTGCTCAAGGGCTAGGGCATCATGTGCCTGTCTTAGGTCAGCCTCCCCTCCAGGCTCTGGACTGCCTCCAGTCATCATACTTGTGGATCCTAGTCAGGGTGCTGTGAGCTGTTTTTTTGAGAGCTGAGAGTTGTAGGCTGCCTGTGCCAGATGTGCAGGGCTGTATCTATGTATTGAATGTGCAGGAGGCCCATGTGCAGGGCTGTATCTATGTATTGAAGGTCAGGGCTGAGGTTCTTTGTGCCTTTTCTTGTCTAGGTGCCCTATGAGACACTGAATAAACGCTTCCGAGCTGCTCAGAAGAACATCGATCGAGAGACTAGCCACGTCACCATGGTGGTAGCTGAGCTTGAGAAGACCTTGAGTAGTTGCCCAGCTGTGGACTCTGTGGTCAGCCTATTGGATGGTGTGGTGGAGAAGCTGAGTGTCCTCAAGAGGAAGGTTTGTCCTCTGGGAGTGGGCCCTGGCTAGGAGATCTGAGACAGGCAAACTGTGGGCAGGATGTCCTGGCCTCATGCTGCTAGAAAGAGAACTGAAAATGTCCTAAGCCTGACCTATGAGGAAGCTAGGACTTGCAGAGACTACTGGTGTTTCACCCTAGAATTTCCTGGAACTGTCAAAATGACCTAGCCCTGAGGATGAAGACATGAATAGATAGTCCTTTAAAACATCGTCCCAAAGGGGTTAGAGAACTCAGACAGCAGAAGAGAATTAGCAGTCTCAGTCACAGATAGGAGTCAGATGTAAGAAAAGGCCAGAGGACTGCAGCTGCCTTGGAGCATTATCTGAACATGGGAAGTGACTTGACAGATGACTTTGGGCACCCAGGATAGTGGGCCAGAAAACAACTTGAAAACCTATAGGAATCAGAAAGTATAAAAGTTTATTTAGAGTTTTAAAAAGAATGAGTGAAAATGCCAGATTTAAAAAAAAGTTAACCAGGGCTGAATACTGTGGCACACACCTTTAATCCCAGCATCTGGGAAGAAGAGACCATCTGTTTGAGTTTAAGGCTAGCTGGTCTATATACTAAGCTCCAGGCTAGCTAGGGCCATATAGTGAGACTCTGTCACAAGCAAATAATAACCAGGCTTAAAGTATTAGCTCAATACCAAGACTTGGAAAGTGGTTCCAAAGAGATTGTGTAGAATACAGTGTACATAGAAGGGCAAAACATATTAGAGATCATGGACTTTGGTGTGGTTGCCCAGAGAAGGGTAGAGACAGGACAGGGTGAATGATAGGGTACTAAAGTCATTGGCTCATAGACCTGTACAACGGGTGGAGATAAACTTACATAGTGTGTTACACAGTGAGACAAAGAGTTCAGACTGAGCAACCTCAACAGTAGCCAAGGAAAGGGCAGAAAGTGATGGTGTTGGAGGAAAGAAAGCCAGTAGGGGCCTGCCTTGTGGTCTCTTGCATTTAGCTATTAGCTATATGACTATTACCCTTAATGACATGAGACCTGGTTCCTTGGTGACACTGGTCTTTGAGAAATTCAGTGACACACAGGGTTATGACAGCCATGTTGGGCAATGGTGCATATTGAAAACATTTTTACCTAGGATTTAACTTAGAACTAAGTTGACTTTTTAAAGTATATATATGATTTAAAAAACAGGCTCCGCACAATGACACATGCTTTTAATCCTAGTATTCAGGAGACAGAGCCAGAAGGAATTTTTGAGTTTGACGACAGCCTGGTTTACATAGCAAGTTCCAGGTTGCCTAGGGCTACAGAGTTGAATCCTATCGCAAAATGAATGAATGAGTGAAGAATCACTTCATAGTAAATAGTAAGAGAGGAAGTACAACAAACTTCCGATTTTAAGCATCTGACAATGCAGCTTAACCAAACAAAATAGATATTTATGGTAAACCTTTCTGAGTGAAGTGAGGCCTCCCATGTGCTTGACAAGCACGTGGTCGGCGGTGTGTCATGCTTCTCTCGGTCATCACTGTCTCATACAAATTCACCCCAAAGAAAGGTAGGACCCGATTTCTTTTATTTCTGTATCTAGTCCAACAACGTCCCCAGCTTTTACTTTTCCTTGCTTATCTTTTCGTGAGCCTTCAGAGGAGAGGCGCATACATATGTTTTCATGGTTGGTAGTGTGGTTCATGGGACAAACCATCTCAACTGTGTCTGCTGTGACTTAGGCAGTAGAGTCCATCCAGGCCGAGGATGAGAGCGCCAAGCTCTGCAAACGTAGGATTGAGCACCTCAAGGAGCACAGCAGTGACCAGCCAGCAGCAGCCAGCATGTGGAAGCGGAAGCGCATGGACCGGATGATGGTGGAACATCTGCTACGCTGTGGCTACTACAACACAGCCGTGAAGCTGGCTCGCCAGAGTGGCATCGAGGTGGGCTTTTCCAACTCCCAGGCCCCTGCCGGGGGGGTGAGGACTATTGCATTCCCTTCTGTTCCTACCTGTGGTGGGTGCCCAACAGTCAGCGACAGTCACAGGATACAATTGACTTGACAGCTTGAACTTGTTAGCTTTGTGGTGGCCAGGAGGTTGGTGCTCTTGACAGAGCTCTCTTGAATCAATGACATGGACATAGCTAGGGAAAGGCCCCTGATCAGACCACTGTTAGGGCCACTGCTGCTAGACACTGAAAACCCAGCCTGTGCTTGGCCACCACAGAGTGCATCACTGAGCCCATGGGTTACCCTATTTTTTTTCTTGTAATCCATTTTTTTAAACTTTTTTATTAAATTTATCATGTCATGATGAATTTCTTGGGAAATTTGCATATCTTTGGGCAATCATGAATATCTTTTGGGAGTCAATTTAATCCTACCATAGAAGTTGTGGAACTTGAACTCAGGTAGTCATGCTTGGTGGCAAGTGTCTACCCAACTGAGCTATCTCACACCATCACTCAAGTCTGCTTATTAAAATTGTTTATCTTGACATGGAAAAAGATAGGAGATTTTTATTATGATTTCTTTTACTTAAAGGCTGTGTCTACACCATGTTGAGCAGATGGATCTGCATGCCCCGCATAGCCATCCTCTGGAAGGAGCGTCCCATAACTTCAGCTCCCTTCCCTCCCCTGGTCATTGTCATGCATGTATAGTGTCCAATGGTGGCATATGATGGTGACATCAGGTCTCTGTAGATCCTAGCCAGAACATACTGCCTATGGCTCAGCTAGAAATTATCAGTTGTTTTGTGCTGGTATTCTCCTTGTTAGTTGAGAAACAGTTTTGTTAGAGTACACCTCAGAAAGAAATTTTGCTTTTGAAATGATGTTTTCAGGCTGGTGACATGGTCTAGGAGGTAAGACACTTGCTGCCAAGAAGTAACTGATCTGGAGCCCTATGGACTACCTGGTAGAAAGAGAGAGCTGGCTCCTGCAGGTGGTCCTCCGTGTGTCTGCCCACCAATAGATACATCAGTGGGATTTTTAAAAATCTGAAGGCATATCCATTTTCTTCAGATAACTTTTCTGCTTTTCCTGTGATGTGCATATATCTCATTAGCCCAGCCCCTCATTTTTGCTAATCTTGATGGACCCTTTGATGTAGAGGGGTCCTGACCTTGGATGAATCCTCCAGAGCTCAGCAGATGATCCATCTTTGGCCCTCTTCAAAGAGCATAGGTACTAGGGAGAGTGTTGTATCACACACACACACACACACACACACACACACACACACACACACACACACACACACTCTCTCACTCACTTTCAAATGTGTTCAGAATAGACAAAGCAGAACATTAGTGTGTAGGCTGTAGAAGCATTGTACACCTTCTGAGGACTTGGAGGAGGTTATACCTTATGTTGGGGACCTGGTGGGGG
Organism: Mus caroli; assembly: GCF_978045245.1. NCBI lineage: Eukaryota > Metazoa > Chordata > Mammalia > Rodentia > Muridae > Mus > Mus caroli. The sequence goes on from NW_028227259.1 coordinate 35,823,463, forward strand.
TGTTAGTTATTTTTGTTGTTGCTACAACAAAATGCCTGACAAAAGCAGGTTAGTGAAGGAAGGGTTAACAGAGTTCCAGGAGATAGTCCATCCTGTCAGAGAAGGCGTGGCAGCAGAATCAGGAGGCAGCTGGTTGTGTGTATACACAGTCAGGAAATGGAGGTAATTATTAGGGCTCAGCCTGCTTTCTCCCTTTTTAGTCTTGAGACTCGTAGCCCTTGGAATGGTACAAACCACATTTTAAGATGAATTTTCCCATCTCAGTTTACCTAATCTACATAATCCCTTAAAGATACGTGCAGAGATTAATTTCCATGGTGATTCTAGATCTCATCAAGTTGACAAGATTAAACCATAGAGAGCCTGAAGCCTGCTGGGAGCCAGTCCTAGTGTGCATAATGCTTGTGTTCCTTGTTGTTCCTTTACTACAGCAGGATGGTTCTGGTTCCCCTAGCCAGTAGGCATCTGCCATATGTCAGCTTCCCAGTCCTCGTGGACCATTTTTCTTCCCTGGAATCTTACTGCCTTGTCTATGAGCAGTGCCCTAGACAGTTTTGACCTAATGTAGGGAGTACTACGGCTGAGCCTAAACTCAGGGTGGGAGGCTGGAGTGAAGATGGTAGAAACTAGTTGCCCCTGCTTGTAGGCCACAGGCACGTTGTGACCTGAGCTGCCCCTTCCTCTAAGGACCTTGTGAATATCGAGATGTTCCTGACAGCCAAAGAAGTGGAGGAGTCCTTGGAGAGGCGTGAGACAGCCACCTGCCTTGCCTGGTGCCATGATAACAAGTCCCGACTCCGGAAGATGAAGGTGTGTGAGCTTTCTGGGCTGGGCCTGGTGGGAATGGATGGGTCTCTATTGGAGGAGGGGCCAAGGTTGGGTGGAAGCTGTGTCACCTACCCAGAACCACCATGGCTTCACCTGCTTGTGGTCTTTTGGGTTGGTTTTAGTTTGGGAGGCAGAGTTGTTGGGTTTGGGGTGGGGTTCGTGGTGTTTGGGTGACGGTGCTTCCTTAGGAGTAGCCTCTTGTATTGGTTTGCAGCCCTGTTAGGTGTACAGCATGTTCACTCCGCTGCACTTAAAGTTGAGGCAGCCTGTGGATTCCCCACACCGTCAGATAAGGGCCGCAGAACTCTGGACTGTGGTGTCTACCGAATATACACTTAAAGCACAGAGCCACAGAACCTAAACCTGCTCTCTGTTTTGTAGCAGAAATGTGTTAGCTTTAATTAGTAGCCCTGCTTCCCCCAGAGGAGCTATGTTTCTTGTGTTCTAAGCTAAGCGTTGCTTTAACCCATCTGGTTAAGGTTGTTGGGGTGCATAGAGTTACGAGCCAAGAATGACACTCTGCCACTCAGGGCTCCATAAAGAAAGGATCTTGGTGTAGAACTCCTAAAAGAAATGCCAGAATTGACACATAAGTCTGGCCTGCTCGGTTCTGCCCGCCCGCCCCTCTGCCCGCCCTCTTCTGTAAGCGATCTTCCTAAGCTTTGTTCTCTTCAGGGAGCACGTCTACAAGCTTGCTAAATTTACTGTAGGTGTTTCATGTGGGCCAGGGATAGACAAAATTGAGGTGCTGAATGAGTGCTGAGAGAAGGGGTGAGCACTGCTTTGGGGTCGAGAGTCAGATATAAGGGGATGTTACCAGTTGTCCAGAAACTCTGTGACGGTGCCTAGGGACAGGCCTGCCATCACAACTGCCTGTATAATCGGAATGTGCACATGCACGTATGCTCTCCTCTCCCATCAGTCAGGGCAGAGAGCCACACTGCATGTACTAAGGTCTTACAGATCAGACACTGATGGATGGGACGAGGAGCATCTCAGACTCAGTTTCACTAAATTGGGAATACCATATAACAGGGCACCAAGAGATGATCTCTAATTTAGCTTAGAACTCTAGATTTGGCAGGACACTAAAGAACAACCTGGCCGGGCGTGGTGGCGCACACCTTTGATCCCAGCACTCGGGAGGTAGAAGCAGGCAGATTTCTGAGTTCGAGGACAGCCAGGGCTACACAGAGAAACCCTGTCTCAAAAATACAAAACAAAACAAAACAAAACAAAAATCTGCTTTTCCTTTAATACCTTTGCTTTTAAACATCGCACTGGTGCCCACCAACTGTAGAAGGAACAGTGTTATTCTGAAGCTTACAGGGCTCTACTGTGCAGACTTGTATGGCTTTCAAGTGAACAGAGAGCCACAAGCACCTCTCCACACATCAGTGGGGCCAGACTGGCCCTGTGGAGCCTTGGAATACCCTGTCTTTTCCTGATCATTTCAAGCTTGCTACCCACCACTCAGGACAGTTCCTGTTCTCTGGGTTAGACTGTGCTGTGCTTCCAGCCTGCTTTGCCTTCAGCCTCGGTGCAGAGGGTACAGTGCAGGGATCAGAAGGAGTCGACATTCCCCTTCATCTTGGTTTCCTCATGCAGAGCAATGTGGGTACGGTTACGTTGTATTGATGGAATACGGTGTCAAAGCAGCTGCCTTGTGTAGCTGTGTGGAGTGTGTTCTGCTGGGGTTACACTGAAATGGGCCATGGTACACAGAGTTGGGTACACAGAGGCAGCTAGATGGGAAAGGATGCAGCACTGGGGGATTGAATTTAAGTCTTATATGTGGTCAAGGACATGATAATTAGTCTTAGACGAGGTTTTATGTCCTCATTCCTGTTCTGGCAGGAAAGTATTTTATGTGTGCTGAAAGTTTTGAGTGGCTTTTAGAGGACATTGCCCAGGCTAACCTCAGATTTCCTGAGGCCTTACCTCCGGCCTCCTAGGTGCTGGATTGATATTGGTTTTGTATATGCTGGGCAAGTGCTCTGCTGCCTGTACCTGAAGATCTTTAGATTCTTGCTTGCTTCTGTGTGAGGTGGTAGCAGCTGAACTTTCTGCTGGCTGGCTTCCTTTGTTAAGGAACTTGTGCTGCACTGGATTGTAGCACTGCTTTCAGAGTCAGCTCGGCTCTGGGCTTCTATATAAACTGCGTCTACCAGTTCACTTGTACTGTCTATCCTTAAGAGTCACTTCAGTGCTGACCTTAGAGCTTCCTCACAACTGCAAATCTTGGAGCTTCTGCCATTCACAGGACCCACCTATTCTGGAGCAGCCACCAGCTCAGGCAGTTACAGGACAGACAAGAAATGTGCTGAGTTGAAGCCTGGTGGTAATGGTGGGGAGGGCACTTCATTTTATTTATTTACTTATTTATTTGAACAAGTCCACTTTACACAGCCATGGCTGTCCTGGAGCTAACTACTCACTATATAAACCAATCTGGCCTTGAAATCACAAGGCTTTGCCTGCCTCTGCCTCTCCTGAGTGCTGTGATTAAAGATGTGCACCACCGTGCCAGCTGGAGGATGTATGTTTAGAGGAGCAGTGCTCTGTAGTATTTGTGCACTATGGGACCTGGAAGACCTCTGGCCTTTGGGGAGTTGGCAGGGTTCCCTTAATGTAGTCAGTCACCTTATCTGATGTACTCTGGGAACTGATTACAGTCCTTGTCTGCTGCCCATTTGAATGCAACATGGCTGCCTCAGGGGACTAGGCTTATCTTCTGCATAATGCATTGGCCCTGCCAGAAGAAAACTTTTGCCACTTCTGTCAGAATAGAGGCTGTGGTAATCACACTTCTTCCCTGCACCCTGAGCTTCAATGGTAGAAATTGTGAGACCTGTGGATCCTAGGCCATGGCAATGCTGACAGGTGGCACCTTCTAACTCTTGTCTTTTCCCTCAGAGCTGCCTAGAGTTCAGCCTCAGGATTCAGGAGTTCATTGAACTTGTCCGGCAGAACAAGCGCCTGGATGCTGTGAGGTAGGTAGGATATGCCATATACAAGGTTTCTATGGTAAGGCAGGATACTACGTGCCATTGCCTCTTCTCCACCCTCATGGTTGGAGTGCTGGACAGGGAAACACATGATGGGCACTTCCAGTTTGATGGCCTCGGTCGTGCATGCCCACTAAATCTCTGTGTTCCCAAGCCAGAGATTAGGTTGAGGTCCCCTGCTCATCAGGCAGTTTCATGTGGCACTGTAGACCCCAATAGCTGCCAAGTGAGTTAGGCTGGCATCCCAACCAACCACCCATGTAAACCTGTGTGATCCTGTGGGTTAGAATGGTGTCCTGCGTCTGGCCCACCATGGGACTAGAGCTGCTCATGGAGGTGGACTCAGGAAGTTTGCATGCACTCCATGCCATTGTAGGGCAGCCATTGTGCTGTGAAAAGCCGTAGAACACAGCTCCAGGGGTGGGGATACGCAGTCTGAGGTCCCCTAGGAATTGCTGGTGTTGGGCTCAGACTCTCGGGTACCACAGACACTGCTGGGTGCCTTGAAAGATCTGGCTCTGGGGCCCCCAGGTTGTACGGAGGCCAGGGACAGCAGGTTCTCATTCTCAGACACTGCTGGATGCTGCAGAAGAGCTGAGAACAGAGTGGGGCCTGCAGGCGGGCTCTAGCCCAGGGCTGAAGGGAGAAGGGTGGGAAAAGAAAACTCTGGCTGATCCCCTCGGGGAGGAGAGAGTGTCCTGGGCTGCTTGGCTTGGTGGAGACTGTGTTTGGGAACACAGGGAGGCCTGGGGGGTTGGGGGATGGGAGATTAGATGCATGGCTCTTTAGAGGAAGACCTTCTCCATTGCTCCAGCACAGTGGTCCCAATGGGAAGAGGCAGTCCATGGTTTTAAGGCATTTATTGTCCTGGTGGGGAAGGAGAGCTAAGAGGGAAGTAGAGGCTGGCCATGGTCACATGGAAAGAGGGGAGGAAGGGCATGTGGAGAGAGGGGGAGCAAGAGGGCAAGAGAGAGAGACAAGAGTAAGAGAGGGAGGAGGGGACAAGAAGCCTCTTCTATAGTAGGTCAGGCCTACCTGGCTGTTGGCAGGTAACTGTGGGGGGTAGAGTCCAGACAGAACACCAGGAGCTTGGGGTGTTGCCCTATGGGACTGATGGCCACAGAATTATGGAGTTGAAGCCTCATGTCAGGAGCCTAGTGTCTGGGAGTGTGGCAAACTTTCTTCCATCCCTTGCAGAGTTATCTTCTGGGTCTCCGGGGTTTAAACCTAGCTCAGCCAGAAAGCAGGCTGCCTTTCACGGTCCCACATGATCTTGGCTCTGTGTCTCATCTTTTCCACTTGGGAAATAGTCTTCAGCTTTAAGTAACAAGTATGCTCCAAGGGAAACTGAACCGGTCAGTTAAAAGTTTCTGTTGTGATGTTTTCTACATGATCATTTGAGAGCATGCTCACAGCAGGAAGATTATCTGAGGGCTTTCTGCAGGCATATCTGAGCTTCTGAGGTCTATTTCTGCCCTAAAGGTACAGGAAAGAGTGGCTGGCTGCCCATGTGGCCTCTACCCTCACAGGTAGTCTCTACCCTCACATGGGTCTCTAGCAGTCATCAAACATAAGGCCAGCTGTCATTCCTGCTTACTCTTGTTTGACTGAAATGTCGCAGAGAGTGCCATGCTCCAGTTTCCATGTGGCAGTTTCCTTCTCCCGACCCACTTGCATTTAGTCAGCTTTTAAAGCCTTCCTAGTGTCTCTACCAGGTGTCTAGTCAGTACATGCCAAAGCTGGAGCAGTAACTTCTGTAGTTGGGGTTCTTCAGTTCTAGCTTTTCCAAGGCTTCTGCTCAGTCCTGGAGTGTGAGCAGGGAAGAACATTCAGGTGGCCATGAATAAAACATCAGACCAAGCAACTGAATTGGTGGGCATACTTGTTACTTAAAGCTGATTACTATTCCTCAGGTGGAGAAGATGGGACACAGCCTGATCACATGGTTTACATGGTTTGGTTGGGATGCCAGCCTAGCTCACTTGATAGCTATTAGTGTTTAGACTGCCACATGAAACTGTGATGAGCAGGGGACCTCATGTGGTTGACCTTGGACTTGTGCTGAACTGGTGACATTTCCACTGTGATTGCTGAGACTCAGCAGTAACATGTCCCACCAGAGAGTCCTGCAGGCCCAGCCCAGGTGTAGCTTTTAGTAAACCCAGGACTGCTCTTTCTTAGGAGCATGGGAGGGTGAGGGTAGGGCAGCTAGAGCTGGCTGTGGGCCTTACTTCACCTTATCTCATGCATTTGTGACTAGGAGAGCATGGCCTACCTACACAGTCAGTGTCCTCCTTTGATCCCCTTCTTTCTGGGCCCTGAGCATGGTAGGCAAGTGTTCTATCACTGAGTTAAAGACTTTGGTCATGCCAGGAATAGTGGTATATATCTCTAATCCTAGCATTTAGAAGGTTGAGGCAAGTGGATCCTGGTGAGGTTGGTGATAGCCTAGCCTGGTCTACATAGCAAGTTCCTCCCATTTAAGGAAGAAAGAAAGAGGCTCGCAGTGAACTGCCCAACCTCAGACTCCTGAGCTGAAGCAGTCCTCTCCTCAGCCTTTGACCTGAGACTTGACCTGTGTCTCCACAGTGGTACAGGGGACTGTCAGTCTCCACAGAGCTTTCAAGGGCTGGCTGGCTGGCTGGTTTGGGTATATCAGTCTCTGGATGTCTCACACTCTGGTATTCAAAGAAAAATTTGACATCACTGTATGTCAGTTGTCAGTTTTACCACTATGATGCATACCTGAGGCAAACACCTTTGTGGGCAAATGGGCTCATGTTGGCTTGTGTTTCCTGTCCATGGTTACTTAGTCCCATTGCACAGGCCTGTGGTGAGAAGGACCTGACGGCAGAAGTTATTCTGCAGCACAGCTGCCTAGTTCACGGCAGTCAGGAAGTACAGAGTGAGAAGGGGCCAGGGAACCACCATTCCTTCAGGAACATACAGGTGACCTAACTCATTCCTAGGCTCTACCTCTTAAACTTTCTGGTACCTCAAATCGTGCCGCAGGCTGGCAACCAAGCCATCAACATGTAACCCCTGGGAAACAATGAAGTGTCAAACAGTATGTTTTGTTTTGTTCTGTTTCGTTTGAGGTTATTTTTTTCCTTATACTGTTTGTGATGTACATTAAAGCAAGGTCAGTTCTTTTGCCTTGAGATTAAGATGTCAGAGTCCTAGGCCTGATATTGGTCTCTGTCCACTGTTTCTGTTGACTGGAAAGTTATATCAACCAGCTGGCTATGTCCTAAACCTGAACATGCCTCCCTCTTCCTCTGGCTTTGTGGCCATCTTGCTACTCCTTGGGGGACTGTTTGGTAACATTTTCTACCAACTTTATTCTCTAAGCATACATACACATACCTCAAGGCTGCCTCAGGTTCCCAGGACCTCTAGCTCTTTTTTTAGCATAGGGCTGATCTCCATTCAGACTTGGTTCCTTGGGTTCTGCTGTGTCACTGGCCACTGTTTAAATGGTCTGGTTCTACAGGAAGGACTGGGGGTGTAGAAGATATGACAGTGGATGAGGCCTTATGGGAAGATGGAAAACCTAAGGCCCTCAGGGTCACTGGCCAGAGAGGAGACTTCTTATATTCCTCCTCCTGGCTGCCCAGTCCTTCCATGCTGGTCAGGAGCCAGCCATATGTGTCACAGTCTGAAAGGTCAGACTGCATTTGTGGGCCTGAGGTGCTTCACACAACTTTTGTTTTTTTGTTTTGTTTTGTTTTGAGACAGGGTATCTCTGTGTAGCCCTGGCTGTCCTGGAACTCACTTTGTAGACCAGGCTGGCCTCAAACTCAGAAATCTGCCTGCCTCTGTCTCCCAAATGCTGGGATTAAAGGCGTGTGCCACCACTGCCCAGTGAGATTTTATTTTTATTTTATGTATGTGAGTACACTTGCTGTTGTTGCCTTCAGACAACCAGGAGAGGGCGTTGGATTCCTTTACAGATGGTTGTGAGCCACCATGTGGTTGCTGGGTATTGAACTCAGGTCATCTGGAAGAGCAGCCAGTGTTCTTAACCACTGAGCCATCTCTCCAGCCCAACAACTTTCTATGGAAAATACTGGACTAGAAGTCCCTGGACATGAAGGGTAAGCACTCAGGGCAATTGGAGTAACTCAAGGCTCAAGCAGTAATTCTAGTCCTAAGTGAACCCATCTCCTGATATCTTGACCATGCACACACACAGCTCCATCCTCACCCCCCAGCACATGGTATTCCTTTGTGTCAGACTCTGAAAAACCTGTTAGTCCAGATCCTTAAAATTGGAGGTTTGAGCCGGGCGTGGTGGCGCACGCCTTTAGTCCCAGTACTCGGGAGGCAGAGGCAGGCGGATTTCTGAGTTCGAGGCCAGCCTGGTCTACAAAGTGAGTGCCAGGACAGCCAGGGCTACACAGAGAAACCCTGTCTCGAAAAACCAAAAAAAAAAAAAAAAATTGGAGGTTTGGACCTTAGAGGGAGGGTTCAGCAGCAGACAGCAGGCTTGCCTCCAAGCCTGACACCCAAGGTTAACCGCTGAGAACTACATGGTAGAAGGAAAGTTCTAACTCTTGACAAGTTGTCTTCTGACCTGAATTGTTTGTTTCATTATTAAAAAGTTGGGAATATAAACCTAAATGTGCCAAAATGTTGATTTTTAGACATGCAAGAAAGCACTTCAGTCAGGCTGAAGGGAGCCAGCTGGATGAGGTCCGCCAGGTCATGGGCATGTTGGCCTTCCCACCAGACACACATATCTCCCCATACAAGGTAATGTTCATGTCCCTATTCATCTGTGTTCCTGCTGGTCCTTGGAGTCAGGAGTCCTGTGGGGTGGGTTAGAGAGTGCTGGCCAGCTCCTGGGGCTGGCCTATCTGCTGCCATAGCTTGTTCTACTCAGCTGTGCTGCTCTCGCTTCCTTCCGATCTAGGTGGTGAGTGAGAACGTTGAGGCAGAGTCCAGAGGCTTCGGCCTGAAAGGGTCTGGGTCTCCTCCCCCTGCCAGCCTTCCTTGGTGTTCTCTTCTTGTAGTCTTTCTGTCATGTCAGCAGCCTGGCCTTCTTGCTTTTTCTGTAAGTCCAGAGTTGTAGGTCTACAGAGCACTAGAGGGTCACAGTGGTGACCTTGCCCTCCTTTGGCTGCTCCTGGTCTCTTTCCTTGGTGCAGGTCTGTTGCTTTCAGCCCCTGTTGTCTGGCCTGTGGTGGAAGAGGTACAAACCGCAGCCCGAGGGAGCAGTGAATGGTGTCTCACCAAGCAGAGACCTCAGAAGGCGTTAAGTGCAGGATTTGCTCATAGAGTTACATACTCTGTTCCCTGAGCCTTGAGACTGGCCTCTGTCAAAGACCTTTGTGTCTGCCCTACAGCCTCATCCACAGTTGGTCCAACTCTAGTAGCCAGCAGAGGAGAGCTATGTGTTCCTTCCCCAGATAATCCAGTTAATACTGCTAGGTTGGCTCTGGGCCCTAGTAAACCCATATAACTTTCCGATGTGGGACATCTTGTATTGAAATATCATCAGGCCAGAGAGTGTCAGAAATACCTAAATTCGTATTTTAAATTAATGTCTTAAATTTCTCTTCACTGCATTGGAGGTTTGATTTGGGCCTGAGGCATCTGAGTTGGAAGATGAACCATCTCTCAGAAGCAAGGTGTTATGGTTCAGGGAGGATTACAGCAGGTACATGGTACATAGACAGACACATGGTACTTATACCTGCTGTCCCACCAGTGAGCACAAGGAGAAGCCTGCTCATGGGGTCAAAGCTAGCAGGGTAACAGGCTTAGCCCATCAAGTCCTGTCAGTGACAGATTTTTGGTGACATGAAAGAGAAAGACCAAGATCACACCAGAAACCCTAGTCTTAGGGGCAGACAGGAAATTTAGGGTACAGAGAGCTAAAAGAGAACTGAAAGAATGGCTTTGATAAGTTAGGGAGGGAAGAACCAGGGCATTAGTGAGGGAGGCAGAGGAAGCTTCCTTTAGAGGAAAGTTGTGTTTGAACCTCAGAAGGGCCCTGAAGGCTGATGCTGTCCCTTTTATTTAGAGCTTGTCAAACTGGGCACCGTCCTCCACTGACGGCATCTATAGAAGTAATGCTGAACAGTGCATTTATAAGAAAGGTGGAGGTGAAGTGTGTTGCTACCCTAATGATCTGGAGGCTTTATCTCTTGCTTTGTACATGTGCATACCGAATCTGCCTAAGTCACAACATTACCCAGGGATAGTTCTGAGCTGAGGTCATTTGTTATTGTCTGTCTAGCATTTCTTCTCTGGAGTGACCTCTCTTTCAGCTTTAATTCTCTGCAATTCTGTTTCATTGTTTCAAGACCACAGGATACAAACCAGGGAGTGTTGTGGAACATTAAGCCAGCAGGTGTCTTGTATGGCTGTTGGGGCATCTGTACTGGCTGGGCCTCCTAGTAACTGCCAGGGGAGGGTCCCAGCACCTCTGCTTTGTCTTTCAGGACCTCCTGGACCCAGCCCGGTGGCGAATGCTGATCCAGCAGTTTCGATATGATAACTACCGGCTGCACCAGCTGGGAAACAGCTCCGTCTTCACCCTCACCCTGCAGGCTGGGCTCTCAGCAATAAAGACACCGTATCCTTCTTGCTCTACCTTATTCTCTGGGGTAAAGCTTGAGAGGGCCTGAGGCCTAGCAGCTTGGTCTTTCTTTGGTCTGTGTGACCTCTGTGGCTTTTCCATTTCAAATGTTGCTGGTATCTGATACTGGCTTCCCAAGAGACCTGCAGACTTGTCTAGCCAGTTTGACTTCTCAGCTTGACTCATAATGGTCAGGACTCCAGAAAGGTGGCAGCCTTCCTCTGCAGGAAAGACAAGAAAGGCTGACCCCTCCTTGTTTATATTTGGCCTACTATACCAGGAAGGTGATTGCATCCCTTGTATGACTCCCCATTGCATAGCTGACCTATTCCTTCCTGTGATGGACACCTCCCAATCCTCCAATCCCCCACTCTGACCCCCCCCCATGGTAGATTTTCATCTTTGGTGTGGCTGATTTTGTTCCTTGTATGGTTGCTTCTTGCTCATATGTTTGATTCCCATCCCTTGTATGGTCCCTATAGTCAGAACTCAGGCTAACCTCTTGGGTAAGACACCACCACCATCATCACCACCACCACTGCCACCAAGGGTGACTCTCCTTTGTATGGCTAAACCTCTCTGACTGAACCTGTCCCTTGTGTGCCTGGCCTGATTGCTACATGTAGCCAAATCCATTCTGTATGATTGTCCCACAAGGTAGTGACTTTTCTGGCATCACAGCTGGTACCTGTTATGCTATGCTCCAAGCTAAGGCTCAGGGACCATCCTTTTCACCATCTCTGGTGGACTTGAGAGTAGGCATGTGCTTGCCTGCCACCTTCTGGCAATTCACCAGAACATCCCTGTCTCACACTTTGCCTGCTCTCTGAAGAAATTTGAGTTGGGTGTTAGGGTGCCACCAAGTGTACTGTTGTGCCACTGGGTGGCAATACCAATGGCTTGTCTTGCGGCAGGTCTCTGTGAACATTGATAGTGAATGACTATGGCATTCTTTTAACGTGGAGGTTAGCTCTGTTTGTTTTTCTGCTTGGTATCCCTGTGGTCATAAGGATGCCCTGTGGCTAGAGTCACAGCATTCCTGCCTTGTTGCTGATTTGTTGGTACAGCCTTTCCTTAATCCTGTGTACAGACAGTGCTACAAGGAGGATGGCAGCTCTAAGAGCCCTGACTGCCCTGTGTGCAGCCGCTCTCTGAACAAACTGGCACAGCCCCTGCCCATGGCTCACTGTGCCAACTCCCGCCTGGTCTGCAAGATCTCTGGTGACGTGATGAATGAGAATAACCCACCCATGATGCTGCCTAATGGCTATGTCTATGGCTACAATGTGAGGGGCCCGAATATCAGGGCTGGGCTGGGCTGGGCTGGGCTGGGCTGGGCAGGGTAGGGCAGGGCAGGGCAGGGCAGGGCAGGGCAGCTGTGTGAGGGTAAGGGCACCAGGGTGGGGCTATGTCACATGTGACAGGTGTACCTTCAAGAAGTGACTTTGTAGGATTAGATGGCTCCATAGTGAAGAGAGTTTGTTGCTCTTGCAGAGGACCTGGGTTTGGTTTCAAATACCTGCTTGGTGGCTCACAACCATCTACAGCTATCTAGTTCCCTGAGTGACTTGAGTTCCATGGGGTCTGACCTGCTGTTCTGATTTTCACAGGCATCAGACACACACATGCATACATGCAGACAAAATACTCAGAAGTAAATACTGTTAGTTGGTTTATTCTATGGTAGCTTACTTTTTGGAATGAACCGTAATTCAGATCTTAGTTTGCATGGCATTTTCTCATTTTAATGTGTAACTGTGCTCTTGTTTTCCAGTCTCTGCTTTCTATTCGTCAAGATGATAAAGTTGTTTGCCCAAGAACCAAAGAAGTCTTCCACTTCTCCCAAGCTGAGAAAGTATACATCATGTAGGCCCTGCGTTGCTATGGGCACGCCCTTGGCCAGAGGCTGTGGTGGGTGGGAGCCATGCCCTCCTGCCCTGACCCCTGACCCCAGACCCCAGCCTGCATCGACATTTGTTTCTTGCGACCAAAGATCAGTGAGCAACGACAAATACTCTTAGAAAAAGAGGAAGTGAGATTTAATAAGTCTGTGCTTGAGAACAGCATTTGATTGGTAGGATTTGTAACATAAGTCGACGATGCCTCTGCAGGGTCTTGCACCTCTCAAAGGAAACTTTCTCCACAGTGTGACCTGGAGGTTCACCCAGGAAATCCAGAGCATCTCAGAAGTAGGAATTGGTTCATCGGTTATTTCCCTGTGTTTCTCCGTTTCCTTCCTTTTGCTAGTGATGGGACTCAGGGGAGCTTGAGGAGCAGGCTGGTCCTTTGCCAACTCCTGTTGGTCACAGCTTGGGCAAGGTGCTGGCCACACCAGGTTGGCTGCAGTGACTTGTGACGTGGTGCCGAGGCCTTTCCTGACTTCACTGTCTAGCTGCTGCCAAAGCGCCGTGCACCACATGCACCTGGGCTGCTACTTGAGGAGGCTCTGCCCACGTGGCCAGAGTGTCTGGGGCTGTGTCTGCACAGGTTCAGTATCTCACCCTCCAGCACCGCCTTATCTCCTGCTTTGAGAATGTATTCACGGGAAAGCCACTGGACTGAGTTTCTGCAGAGGCCTTGCCAGGTGGTTCCGTAGTCCTAGAGTGTACATGCTTTTCATTACAGAAACTGATAGTTCAGCTAAAATAAGTACTGACGGGTTTTCAAAACAAATGAACCATTGTAATTCACACACACCCATATTGTAGAGGTTTGTATCTAGCGCTTATTTTTGCATGTTGATGTTGATTAGCTAATGAACTGTAAATGTAAAGTGTGTTAATAAAATAGCTTTCTATTTCTCATTTGTGTGTGAGGTGTTTGTAAGACCTCAGGTTTCTTTTGCTAACCCTGCCACCCAGTAGGCCATGCAGCACCTCTGTGGGACATGAGTTTGTCTGTCATGACAGGGAAGGGCACTCAGCATACCTATTTTGATCCAGTATACAAAACATTGTCTGCTAACCTCCAAAGGGCTTCTCTAAGGAATGAGGGCATAAATATCTCAAGTCCTAAGGTAACATTTGGCTCCTGCTGGTCTAGCCAGTGCCCACCTGGAGCCAGACAGAGCATTGCAGGCTTTCTTGCAGGACCAAACTGGATCTTGATCTCTGTTCTTGGGATCTTAGGAACCAGGGTTGGAGGCAAGGCTTCAAGCTGTACACAGTGCCAAGCAGGTGCTCTGTGTGTTCTCTTCACTTTCCCTTACCTGGGCGGGTCCTTCTCTGACTCTCTTTAACCCTCTCTTTAACTCTAGCTCTGATTCTTCCTCTATGGCAGCTGCATTGGCCACATCACCTGCTTCTGCCAGTGTGGCCAAACACAGGTACCCCAGTTCAAATTGGTGAGGGTACCCACTGCTTCCCAGTGCTCTCTGGGGCACCTTTTGCCCTATTTTGGGGTCTCTGTGACCTAGCACCAGTTGACACCTATCATTCTGAAGTCACAGCCTGTCTGGGGCCGCCTTCTACCTGTGGTACCAATGAGAGGTGGCAGCAGAATGACCACAGCACTTTTTTTTTTTAAACCTCCTTGCAGTGTAGCTGTCCTTTGGGTTGAGTTTGATTATTATGAAGTTACCTGACACGACATTCATGTGATTACGAATATTAACATTGTCCTGGGGAAAGGGAAGGTTCAGGAGTCGTCTCCCCTCACCGAGGTTCTCCAAGGTAAACGGATAAGTGGGAGAGTTACAGCTGCTTACAAGCGACACAGGGAGGTGGTGGCACATACCACATAATCCCAGCACTCGGGAGGCAGAGGCAGATAGAGCTCTTGTGAGGTCTAGGCCAGTGTGGATTTCCAAGATAGCAAGAGCTACACAGAGAAATCCTGTCTTGAAAAACAACAAACTACACGGGGAGCTTCTTGGTACTGAAGCTGCCTTCATGTTCCTGGACGTAGTGCACGTAAACTCATTGGTTCGTGAACCTGTACTTGAATCCTGTCTCTGGTCTGCTGCTGCCTTGGCTTTTCCTGTAGTGTAAGTTGGCATGTCCCTCTGCTGTAGTGGCAGTTGCAGGATTTCTGCTTTGGGTGAGAAGACATACAGGTGAAGCTGAGCTTTCTGCCTTGCAGGATCCTGCCTGCGTGAAGGACACATGGGAAGGAATATGCAGGTGACATGCTAGCTTCTGAGTTGGCAGGAAGTAGATATTAGGACAAAATTAAGGTACCGACTTGGTTACTTTTTTATTGCCATAAGATACCAATGGAGGCAATCTACAGAAAGCATTTGAGGGCTCGTGATTCCAGAACATTATTAGAGTCCATGACTATCACGGTGGGAGGTATGGCAGCAGGCAAGTGTGCTGGAGCAACACCTGCCTGAGAGGTCACATCTTGTAACCATGAGGCAGAGAACTAGGGATGTTATGGGCTTTTAAAACAAGACTCACCCCCAGTGACACACCTTTTCCAAGAAGGCCACACCTACTAATCCTCCTTGAACAGTTCCACCAAGCATTCAGACTTGAGCCTATGATAGCCATTCTCACTCAGACCACCACAGATTTGTATGAGTATAGGTATGTGTGTCCTCATTGGAGGTTAGAGGATAACGTTATCATTCTTGAGGTATGTTACCATGACTGTGGAGGTAGGAGCTTTCAAGATGGAAATTGCTGCACTCACACTGTGGTCAGTGTTGCCTGCAGGTGAGGATATTGCAGGGTGATCCAAGCTCCCATGTTGAATTACATGTTTGTTGGTCCCTTCTAATTAGCAAAACTTGGGCTTTAGTGGATAGTGGGGCCAACTCTATGGTAATACCCAAAAGCACCAGGAATAAGGGTTATTGATAAAGAGTACTGGTTATTCTTGCAGAGCACCCAGGTTTGGTTCCCAGCATCCACATGGTAGCATCTTTGATGCCAAGTTCCTGGGAGTTTAGTGCCTTCTAACCCAGGGCACCAGGTACATGCGTGGTGTGCACATACTTGCATGTAAAAAAATACATAAAATATTTAAAAATTAAAACAGGAAGGGGATTTACCATGCATACAACCTTTTGACAACCCAGCTTGAGACATGTTTGGGTAAAAAATGTGTATGAGTGTTTCCCTTTATGTGGGAAGCCACATGTGCCGTTGCAGAGTGGCGCAGGCTTCTGCTGGCCACCACGCATAAGTTTGGGCAAACGACCAATGCTTACTTGTAAAGTTTTTTGCCAAAACACTGCCTGGCCCGGGCATGATAATGAGGCTCTGCAAAGTACTGAGAGAATAACCAATCAGATGTGAGACATGCAAATGAGGTATGTTAATGAGGTACTGTGAGATACTGAGAGAGAGAGTAGCCAATCAGATGAGGAACATGCAAATGAGGCATAGTGCATAACCAATCCGGGTGTGAGACACGCCTCTCCTAGGCCTATATAAGCAGCACCAGTTCTGGGCTCGGGGTCTCTTCGCCTCTACAATCAAGCTCTCCCAATAAACGTGTGCGGAAGGATCCTGTTGCAGCGTCATTCTTGCTGGTCGAGACCGACGCGCGCAAGACCTACATGTGTGTATACAGATGTGTGTGTACCACATGCTTACAGTGCCCACAGTTGCCAGAAAAGGGGATCAGATCCCTTGGAACTGGAATTAGATTTGTGAGCCACAATTCCCATGTGCGTGTTGGGTTTGAATTGAACCCAGGTTCTCTGCAAGAGAAGCAAGAGCATTTGAGTGCTGAGCCATTTCTCCAGCCATCCCCCCTCCCTCAGGCCTTTTGAGCTTGAAAGTGTGATTAGGAAGCTAGATGGATCATAGAGGGATAGACTGGTGCCTCCAGTCAGCGGTGCTGCACCCAACGAGACTCTTGACAGAATAACTCATGTACGTGATGGGATATATTATTACTATAGAGCTTGATGGCTTGTTTAGTTTCCTCATTGTCTCAAGACCAATTCTCACTTGCTTTGAGTGAAAGGCAGTGGACCTTCAGAGATCCTGCCCACCCTCTATATAAAGGCCCTATTATTTAATGCTAGCCTTAAAGTGACTTTCGAGTTTGGCAAAGCATCTGGAAGAACAGCAAAAGCAGCCTTTAAAGACATTAAAGGTTGTGTCAGTGGGGAAAGGATTAGGCCTGAGAACAAATAGGGTATTGAAAGAAAATCTCAGTGCCATGGGCAAGCTACCTCATGAACTGTTGGCCTGGGTGCCAGTGAAGCCCCCACATACAGGCCTTTGCCTTTGTTGTTGTTGAAACAGACTCCCTCTGCACTCCCTATTCCCTAATTGCTTTAGCTGTCCTGGAACTCACTATGTAGACCAGGCTGGACTTTAATTGCACCTGCCTCCTGGGTATGAGAATTAAAAGGCAGGTGCCACCATATCTGTCTTTGACTAGTAACTCTTCCTATTAGACTTAAGTCTGTTATCTGCTACTTGTTTCTGATTTGTCCCATCTGTTCTTTGTTCCCTTTTCTGTTTTCACCTGTATCCATTTTGTTTATTTTAAATTAATCTCATGGGGAAGTCGGTGAGACAGAGTTTCTCTATGTTGCTCTGACTGTCCAGAACTCATTCTGTAGACCAAGCTGGCCTCAAACTCACAGAGATCCACCTGCCTCTGCCTCCCGAATGCTGGGATCAAAGGCATGTGCCACCACACCTGGCCTGTCTTTGCAATCTTACAAGTGATGATCCACTTTTCTGCAGGATCAAATCTAGGGCCTCACACAAGCTGTGTAAATAAATGTAAGTAAGCCATTCTCTGCCCTGCTGCATCTAATTAATTTTGTTACTTTAGGGGTTCTCTTGATGATAGTGGTATGTTCTGAGAAATGGGTCATTAGGCAGTTACATCGTTATGTGACCATAGTATGTACTTAAACATCTGCTGTATCATTAGGTGTCTAATTTGGTTTGTCATCAACTGAAATGGCATCATATACTATGTGACTGTTTATCACAATATACCTCCGAGCAGTTAGTATACTGATTTATGTAAGAATACAACTCTTGGAACATATATTACCATTTCCTCCCTCCACATCACTTCAGTAGCTGTTGTCATAATTTTTTCCTCAATATTGAACTTCAAAATCTATTGAACTGTGGCTTATAGAAGAGATTTGCAATCCTTTCATCCGCTTTATCGTTTCCAGTTCTTGAGTTGCTCAGAGTCTGGATCTGCTCTTGTTTCCTTCCCAGGACCCCCTGTGAAGTGCTGGCAGGCCACTTCTTGCTCCTGTCTGCAGCAAGCTCAACTTTTGAAGGATGGCCCCCTCCCCCGCTGCACATATGTACAAGCCTGGCTTGACACAACCTTTTCTTGTGCTTCTTTAAAAGACATTTTACAACTACTGAGATCACGCAGCTGCTAAGCCTGGCAACTTCCGTTTGAGTAGTGGAACCCACATGGTGGAGAGAACCACCTCTCAGAAATTGTCCTAGAAATTGACCCTAGGGAGGGTCCCACCTTCTAACCCCCCAATGAAAAAATGTAATAATATCTTAAAGACATTTCATTCTCTTTAAATTTTGGGGGTGGGGTGGGGGCAATCTGTGCATGTAAAATGAGAAACTACAGTCCACGATCAATCCCACGGGTGTATGAGGACTGGGGCCTGCCACGAAGTGGTGGGAAGAGCTCAGATTCCAAGCACCACAAGTTGAGTTGCCAGATCCTCACATATTGAACACAAATGAAGGGGGGGGGGGGCGTGTCGGGGGAGTCCAGTTGACTTTGTTCACTGGCCCGGATTCAGGGAAGGGTAGGTAAGTGGGTGGGGCAGTAGGCACACCATGCTTTTAACAGTCTAGTCCAGAAGCTCAAGACCGTCCTGCAGGACACACAAACTGGCTGAATGCCTGCTCTGTGGGTGCAGACCCGAACCCCAAACCGGATACACAGGGAGACCGGTGTATGCTTCTCCTTTGCTAAGCGAAGCAGGAGCTGACAGCGGAAAGGCAGAGCGAGTTGTGAGCCGGCTAAGGCGGCAGTGTCCGGGGTCTGTGCGTCCAAGAGTTGGGCTGAAGCAGCGTGAGGTTGGTAGGGGCCAGAGTTCTGAACACTGTGAGGCTGTAGGAAGGGAGCAAGCAGCTCTAGCCGAGAACTGACATATCTTTTACAATCATCTACGTTGAGACTGAACTGACATTTGAAAACATCCAATCAGTGCAACCACCACTACCCCAGGGCAGCCTTGCAACGGTGCCTCCCACCATAGCCTGTCCTGGGGTGGACAACTGACCCGGTCAGGGAGACGGGTCGACCCTTCCCAACCGGACTTGCGCCCAGATTCCCTTCTGAGCTTTCTTAGCAGATATACAGAGGCTGTACATAGGCCGCGAGCCTCCTGGTGGCCAGAGAACTGATCCCCAGATCAAAACTTCTTCCTGCACCTCAGTCTCAGACTCCTGACCCAAAGCCACCGCCCCTTTAAGAACTTGCCGGGCCCTCCCGCCTCCTTTTTCTCGCGCTTAGTTCTTCTCGATCTGCCCCGCCCCCTGGAGGCGCGTTGCGTCACCGCGTTGCCGCGTCCTCGCGCCTGCGCTGTGGAGCCACTCCGAGCAAATGACGGAGACGGGGGCTGCCTCATCTGAAAGGGACTGGACCAGAGCGGGCGCGTCGCGGTGACTTCCGCTCCTGCGCCGCGGGTCTTCGCGAGTGTGTGCCCGCTGCTCTCTGGGGCCTGTAACAGAGCTCTGTCTACACCGGAAGGGGTGGGCGAAACAAGCTGCTGCATCCTGCGGGCCGTGTCACCGGGGCTGCGGGACGCTGGTATTACGTCTCCTGAGGCAGCGAGTGCGGCGGACTGAGGGTCGTGGCTGGTCAGATTCTCGGCCCTTTGGGTCGGATCAGTCGCCCCCGCAGTTGTCCAGAGACTGTCGCTTGCAGAGAGCGAGTTTCTTGTGCGGCCAGTTTTCGTAAAATTTAGTGACATTTCCCCTTAGCCCGCGGTAACGTCACCTACACAGCTGACCGAAAGACTGCCGGAGTTAGTCTCATCTTTAAAACCTTAGCTAATTATCACCGAAGGGCTTGATGGCCTTCCGTGGGAATGTGGTGGCTAGCCTTCTTCGCCTGGGAGACATCCTACAGAGGCACCCTAGGGCCTTTGCCGTAATCCCCAGTATTTGGAGTCCCCCAGAAACTTAAACCTAAGACCGTGAAGTATTTATTGTATGTTAACTCAGCATCTCCGCGTCCCTTGTTTCTAGATATGGATCAGAAACTTTCACAGTTGATAGAGGAGCTCACAACTTCAGGAGAATCCCAACTCAATGCTCAGAAAATGAAGGAACTGAAGAAAATTTGCAAGTATGTATTGAGGGGACATGTGCCAATGTCCCCTGAGCACCCACACCGTGGAGATTGTGGACCCTAGGAAGGAATCGTCTGATCACCAGGGCATGGTGGCATTTGCCTGTTGTGAGGTAGAGTTGGGAGTAGCATGAGTTCCCCGCAGCTTGGGCTACATAGTAAGGCCTTGTCTCAGGAACGACTAAAGGATTTCTGGGGCTGTAATCCTGGTGTACCTAGGTCCAGAATGTCGCGCAAACTCTGAACTTGGTGCCTCTGACGATTTCTGTAAGGTATAAAGCAATCACACTATGTCAGTAAAAGTATATCCTCTTCTTTTCTGTTGGAGTAAAGAGTTCATGATTGGGTCAGTGGCTCTGGCCTCCCCGCCCCCGCCCCACCCCCATGGATGAGCTCAGGAACCCCAAGCATGCTGGACAAACTGTACCACTGAGCTACCTCTATTATTATTTTTTTTCTCCTCCTCCTTCTTTCTCTCTTTCTCTCTCTCTCTGACAAATTCTCATGTAGCCCAGGTTAACCTCTTTACTATGTAGCTAAGGCTGGCTGTGAATTTCTGATCTTCCTGCTTCCACTTAACTGTTCCTTTGGGGTCATAGGCATGTACCATCATAGAACCCAATATTTTTTTTAAAGATTTGTTTATTATTATACATAAGTACACTGTAGCTGTCTTCAGACACCAGAAGAGGACGTCAGATCTTATTACAGATGGTTGTGAGCCGCCGTGTGGTGGCAGAGATTTGAACCTCAGAAGAGTGGTCAGCGTTCTTACCCGCTGAGCCATCTCTGCAGCCCGGACCCAATCTTTAAAGCAGTCATTCTCATCCTTATTAATCCCTCGGAAGGAAGCACCGCGATGCTCCCTGCCTTGCTACTCGAGGCAGTCTTATTTGGTTAGGAAGCAAAATTCCTTCATTGCCTTGGTCACTAGTGAGCCTTTGTTTATAAAATGAGAGAACTTAAATGATTCTTTCTGAAGTGGTAGAGTATTCACATTGCAATAATTCTGGACCTGGTTTAGCTGTACACCCCAGAAAAACCTCCAAGTGTGATTTACATAGGGTATGGAAATGGGAATAGAGGAGCAACCCAGAGGACTTTGAAAACCTTTTGCTCCATTTCCTGTAGAGGATTCTGGTCTATGCACTCAGGCCTGTCTGGCTGACACTGGGGTTCAGAGGGCACCTCTAGAGGGGTTCTAGGCTTTCATGTATCAGAACAAAGATTGTGTAGTAGCAACTAAAGCAAGAAAGTTTCTTAAGAGTGAGTGAGTATCCTTCCAAGGGAGAAAGCTGGCTCAAGCAGGGAAAAGTTTAACAGCTCAGATGTCTCTGCTACACAAAGAGTTGGGCTTATTATATCTTACTGTGAGCATTTGCTGCTCTGTCTGTTGTATTTCTACATTACCACCTCATGCATTCCATGTCTGATAGTTTGAATGAGAATGGTTCGTGTATTTGAGTGCTTGGCTCCAAGATGGGGGAATGGTTTGGAAACGATTAAAAGGTGTGGCCTTGTTGGAGGAGGTCATTCATGGTGGGCTTCAAGATTTTAAAAGCCCACTCTATCTCTAGTTAGCTTTCTACTTCATGTCTCAAGATTTGAGCTCTCGACTATTGCTTCAGCACTGTGCTTGTCTGTCTGCTGTCATGTATTCCCCCATGATGTTCATGGGTTCACCCTCTGAAACCATAAGCCCCAATAAACTCTTCCTTCTCTAAATTGCCTGGATTGTGGTGTCTTATCACAGTAATAGAAAAGTAACCAAGACAATGCCTCATTAGCATCCTGAGCCCCTCCCCTCCCCGGGAGGTACATGTCTTAGTATTCTATTGAGCTATAGATTATTCCATAGATTATTATTATTCTTTTTTTTAATTTTTAATATTTTTTATTACATATTTTCCTCAATTACATTTCCAATGCTATCCCAAAAGTCCCCCATAGCGCCCCCCACTTCCCTACCCACCCATTCCCATTCTTTTGGCCCTGGCATTCCCCTATATTGGGGCATATAAAGTTTGCAAGTCCAATGGGCCTCTCTTTCCATTGATGGCCGACTAGGCCATCTTTCGATACATATGCAGCTAGAGACAAGAGCTCCGGGGTACTGGTTAGTTCATCATGTTGTTCCAACTATAGGGTTGCAGATCCCTTTAGCTCCTTGGGTACTTTCTCTAGCTTCTCCATTGGGAGCCCTGTGATACATCCAATAGCTGATTGTGAGCATCCACTCCTGTGTTTGCTAGGCCCCTGCATAGTCTCACAAGAGACAGCTATATTTGGGTCCTTTCAGCAAAATCTTGCTAGTGTATGCAATGGTGTCCGCGTTTAGAAGCTGATTATGGGATGGATCCCTGGATACGGCAGTCTCTAGATGGTCCATCCTTTCATCACAGCTCCAAACTTTGTCTCTGTAACTCCTTCCATGGGTGTTTTGTTCCCAATTCTAAGAAGGGGCACAGTGTCCACATTTTGGTCTTCATTCTTCTTGAGTTTCATGCATTTAGCAAATTGTATCTTATATCTTGGGTATCCTAAGTTTTGGGTATTATTATTCTATAGATTGCCCTCAAGACACTCGAGAGTGCCTGTGTTAGTGATTCCAGTCAGTTTTAGTTGGTTTTAGGTGAGAGAATTTCAGTTTTCCTCTTTGCCAACTTTTCTTTTTATTCTAATTATGTAAGCTTTGTATAAGCCCTTTTGGACCTCACTTTCCACTTGAGATCTATGGATCTAGGAGTCTTTTAGGGAAGCTAAAGAATGATAGTCTGGTGGCCTGCTAAGATGGCAACCTGAGTTCAATCCTAGAAACCTGTGCAAAGGTAGACAGAAAGGGCTGGCTCCATAGACTTGTTCTATCTTCTTCACACATGTGCTGTGCAGTGCACACCCACACATACAGTCAAACACACAATAATAATTTTTCAAGTTAAAAAAATCCCATCTAGCTTCTATAAGTGCTTCCTTGATAGCTCAGGCCATGTAAGAGGGACCACAAGGCTGCCGTCCAGTGACTAGAGAGAAGAATTTGGATTCTCCAGCTAAAATTGTTATAGCTTAGACCCACAGTGAGCTGGGTCTTCTCACATGACTTGCCTATAGGTCAATCTACTAGAGGCATTTTCTTAATTGAGGTTCCCCCTTCCCAGATTAACTTAGCTTGTGTCAAGTTGACAAAACAAAAACAAAAAACTAACCTAGCCAACATGGGCCTCCAAAGGGAAACCTCCAAAGGGAAACCATGACCGCGTGTTTGCCCAGGAGAGCCATCTTTGTGCTGCTTGTTCCCAGTATATTTGAAATACTGCTTTAATCTTGTCTTAACCTGTTGAACCAAACTGGCATTTCTCTTTGAGCATTAGGTAGGCTTACCTCTGGGCTTTTGTTAGCACATCAAGAGCCATCAACCTTTGGAGGACAGCTGACCTCATCTTAACTTTTGAGTTTAGGAGTGAGATATATCCCTTAGGCTTGGAAAAGAAAAAACTATTGATGATATATTGAAAATTTTACAGGGTGCAAAAGAATAATTTCAAAAAGGAATTCACCGTTAGAATAGAGTAAGGAGAAAATAGCGTGTGGTTATAATCATTGAATTTATACTATACAACAGTATAAAAAATGTAATGAAGGGCAGGAGAGATGTGTTAGTTGGTCAGATACTGTTAAATAAACATGAGAGCCTGAGTTTGATCCCTGCCGTGCATGCAGAAATCTGAGTGTGGTGGCATACATTGTAATGGCAGTGCTGGGAAGACAGGCATGAGGATCAGTGGCATTCGCTGGCCACTCAGCCTGTGTTAATCACTGAACTTCAGATCCCAGTGAAAGACTGTGTGTCAAAAAACAAAGTAGCATCCGAGGAACAACATCTGATGTTGATCTCTGGCCTCCACATGCTGCACACACACATTCATGCATATACACACATATGTGTACATATGCACATGTACATGCACCTACACACATGAACAAGGAAGCCCACCTGCATATATCCACACAAGTAATGAAGAAAAGCATAAGGTTACAACGATTGATGGATTTGTAAATAGGACTTACCCTTATATTTAGGAAGTTAAGACACTTTTTAATTTATTTGTCTGGAGAGATTTTTTTGTTTGTTTGTTTTTTGTTTTTCAAGACAGGGTTTCTCTGTGTAGCCCTGGCTGTCCTGGAACTCACTCTGTAGACCAGGCTGCCTCTGCCTCCCAAGTGCTGTGATTAAAGGTGTGCGCCACCACCGCCTGGCTTGAAGAGAATTTTTACATTTAAAAAACAGTTTGCCTTTGTAAACAAGATTGTCTTTAAGGCATTCTTATTTATTTATTTATTTGTTTGTTTGTTTGTTTGTTTGTTTATTTTTTTGGTTTTTCGAGACAGGGTTTCTCTTTATAGCTCTGGCTGTCCTGGAGCTCACTTTGTAGACCAGGCTGGCCTCGAACTCAGAAATCCGCCTGCCTCTGCCTCCTGAGTGCTGGGATTAAAGGCGTGCGCCACCACGCCCGGCGCTATTTTTTTAAAGATTTACTTATCTACTGTGTATGACTGCTTGGCTCACATGTATGTATGTGTGTATGCACTAAGTGTGTACTTGTTGAATTCCCTGGAATTGGAGTCACAGATGGTAGTAAGCCACTACATAGGTTCTGAGAATTGAACTCAGGTCCTTTGCAAGGGTAAGAAAGGCTCTTAACCACTGAGCAATCTCTCCAGTCCTTCTTTAAGGTATTCAGGAGACTGTGAAGACTCAAAACAGGTTTTATCCTAGAGACTAACTTCTTTCATTAGTTCATTATTAGACATCAAGAGTAAATTCTTAAGTTCTTTAGTCTGGATGGAATAGGCCTCTGTCTACCCTGAGGAGTTATCAGTAAACAATGGAAGGCGTTACATCTTTAGCAGGCTCATGTCTGAGCATTGCTGTGGCTGGTATCGCTTGCAAGTACCCTGGATATCCACATTCTAGCCTAGCTGTAGAAGTAATCTATGGATATAAGAAAGCTCCTAACTTTTAGGCGAGGGCCCCCCAGTGGTGTGCTTGCAAAGGTTATGGCTGAAAACAGTACCTCCTTTGGCTTTCGAGCATTCCCATCAACCCTGGTTATGCACAAGTTTATTTAGTGGGGATCCGGCATTATTGCTTAAAGGCTGTGTTTTACTTTTCTGTTGCTGTCATAAAAACACCATGACCAAAAGCAACTTGCGGCGGGGGGGGGGCGGGGGGGGGCGGGGGGGGGCGGGGGGGTTCATTTCATCTTAAAACTCTCGGGTCACATTCCCCACCGAGGAAAAGCAGAGCAGGAACTGAAGCAGAAGCCATGGAGGAATGCTGCTTACTGGCTTGCTCCCCATGGCTTCCTCTGCCTGCTTGCTTATACAGCTCAGGACCATCTGCCTAGGGATGGGACACCAGCAGTGGGCTGGGCTCTTCCATATCAGTATTAATCAAGAAAATAGCTGCACAGACTTGACTACAGGTAATTGGATGGAGACATTGTTTCAACCTAGGTTTTTTCCAGATAACTCTAGCTTGTGTCAAGCTGACAGAAAACAAACAAACAAACAAAGAATCAGGACAGAAAGAAAACAAAGCAGAATTGGAAATAAAATTAATATCCACATTAGTCATTTCCTGTTAAATGAGGTATGTCACCCAGCAGGTTTTGAGGCTCCCAAAGCACCCTGCCATCCCCAGTGCTCTCTCTGCCTTCTGTTTGTGGTTTAGGATGTGAGTGCTCAGCTAGCACTCCACCATTGTGGACTCTAGCCCCAACTCTAACCCTGACTCTCTAAGTCACCTTTGTTGTTGTATCTTATCACCACCAGAACAGTGACAAAGACATGGAACAACTTCTCTGGTCTGTTATAGTTAACAGGTTTCCTAAGTTTTCATCCCTACAAGGAGGCTTTCTGTCACCAGCCTACATCTGTGGGTCCCTGTTGGAGTATCATGATCCCAATTGGTGGGTTCCTGATCTGGGAGGATATTCACTCAGAATGGACAGACATGAGAGTTTGAATAAATAATTTGTTTCTATACTTCCTCTTTTCTTCCAAGATCCTCTGCTTTTTGTCATGAGTACAAATATAGAGGACCAAGTGGAGATCCTTCCAACCTTTGGCCAAACCTCCCACCAGCCAGCCTGTATTGAGACCAGAAGATGTTACAGTAAAATATTAGCCCCCTTAGGTTCTCATGATCAAATATATTTCTTTATTTACAGTTTTAAAGTTTATTATTTTGTAAATGTATATATGTGTGCACACATGAGTGTATGTGTGCATGCATGCAGGTGTATGCAGATATCACTGTGAACTTGTGGAGGTCAGAGGACAACTATGTGGAGTTGGTTCTTTCTTTCCACCTTTAGGTTTATTCCAGGGATCAAACTCAGATCTTCAGACATACCCAGAAAGCATATCTACCTGTTAAGCCATTTCAGCAGTGTATGATCAAATGTAATCAGTTCTTGAGGATGCACAGTAGCTGGGCATTCAAAGTAACATAGGGTGTGTCCTAAGAGGAGAGACAAGAAATAGGCTCTGGGAGTAGGAAGTGCCTCCCTCTGTATTGTGTAGAATCCACTAGGATGCTTGCCAGATTGGGGTGTCCCCAGTCTATCATACTCTCTGGGGGTTCTGGTGAATTGAGTATAACTTACCCAAGGGTTAGAAACGCTGCTTTGAACCACCAGCTTTTCTGTTTCTCCTTCTCAGCTAGAGTTGGAGCCAGTTGGAGACAGTGATGTCTCTTCAGGAACCTTGTCCTGCTTTAACTTTGCAGGTAATGGAATGCAAGTCCCTGCTACAGGCACATTTCTTTGTACCTCAGTGAAAAGAGGCTTCTCACCAGAGCTTCTACAACGTCCCAGGCAGCTAGGTTTGTCAGAGAAGTTTGCCTGCATGGGTAGCTCTGTGTCTTTCCCGATTGTCATTGAGATTAAAAGTGGAAAGGGGCAAATTTTTTCTTTGTCTTTGGGCTCATGTGTAAGGGGGTATATATAAGATATTTGGGAAACTCAATTAGTGGCCTTAGAGATGGACTGTCTACTGGAAATGACGAGGGAGGACAAGGTGAAAAGGGGTAGAATGTGAGATGGTCTGCAATGGAGGATAAGGCTGGAGAGAAGCAGCCACAGCTTCCATGATGCAGGGACGCACCAGGAGATAGCAACATGCACTAGAGCTCGTGACCAGAAATGTTCCAGACTGGAGCCACAGCACTGTTGCCACTGCCCAAGCGCTCGGGACAGATGCTTGCATGATTGAGTCTCTGAGCATCCTGCCAGCACCCTCTCTACCCTAGGCCCGCCATCAGGAAAGTAATTGCTGAGCTGTGTGTGGGTGTGGCTTAGTTGACTCTTTTGAATTTAACCTTTCCAAGGAGTTGCCACAGGACAAGGTGATATGTGACTTTATTTTATTTTATTTTATATTTTATATTTTGATTCAGAGTCTCACTATGTAGCTTTTGTTGGCTTGGACCAGGCTGGCCTCAGACTCTTAGAGGTGCTGAGATTAAAGGTATGCACCCGCCCCACCCCCACCCCCTGAATGTGACTTTAACAGCACACGTTGATTCATGAAGGGCTAACTCCTAACCTCTGCTGATGTCTAGCCAGACTCTCTTGTGATAGGTGTGGCATGTTAGTGGCTCAGTGGGTAAAGAAACTCACCTTACAAGCTTGACAGCCTAAGTTGGCGCTGGGAATGAGAGAACTGAATCCTGAAAGTTGTCTTCTGACTGCCACATGCATGCCATGGCATGTGTGTGCCTGTACATGTCCTGTCACATACAGTTCTGTATACATCTTCACATAGTAGATGACTCATTAACATCTTAAGTTTCCACCCAGGGTCGTGTATTTTAGTATTCTAATGAACTTTTGGCTATTCTCAGGCATTCTGGAGTGCTTCTGTTCCTGGGCCAGTAGCATCAGCATGTTTCAGTTGGTCTTAGCTGAATTTTTCCAACTTACTTTTTCATATGCTAATCTTGGGAGGCTTTGCACAAGGCCTTATTCCCTTACACTGCCCTATTCTGTCTTATTGCTATCCTGTGAAGGATGTGTGCATGCTGTGGATGTCAGCTGTCAGAGTAGCTGGGGACCATCCAAGGGTAGATGTGTTTCAACAGAAGCCATTGGCATTTTTTTTATTACATTTATTTTATGTGTACAAGTGTTTTACCTACATGTATGTTTGTGTACCATATTTATGCCAGCTCCCTAGGGAGGCCTGAAGAGTATGTCAGATCTCGTGGAACTAGAGGTAGGGATTTATGAGCTGCTGTGTGTGTGCTAGGAATCGAACCCAGGTCTTCTAGGAGAGCAGCTAGGGCTTTTAAGCACTGAGCCATCTCTCCAGCCCCTGACATTTGATTTTTTAAAAAGATTCATTTATTTATTTAATAAATATATATGAGTACACTGTAGCTGTCTTCAGACACACCGGAAGAGAGCATCGGATCCTATTACAGATGGTTGTGAGCCACCATGTGGTTGCTGGGAATTGAACTCAGGACCTCTGGAAGAGCAGTCAGTGCACTTAACTGCTGAGCAGTCTCTCCAGCCCCATTTGATTCTTTTTTTTTTTTTTAAAGATTTATTTATTTATTATATGTAAGTACACTGTAGCTGTCTTCAGACACTCCAGAAGAGGGCGCCAGATCTCATTACAGGTGGTTGTGAGCCACCATGTGGTTGCTGGGATTTGAACTCTGGACCTTCGGAAGAGCAGTCGGGTGCTCTTACCCACCGAGCCATCTCACCAGCCCCCCATTTGATTCTTAATGTAACGTTTGTATTCTTTTGTGTTTTCACCATGTTTATCCTTACAGTGCTGGAGGTCCAGCTGAGAACCTCACATAAGCTAGTCAGATGCTTTACCACTGTGCCACCCCAACAGCTGCCTTAGCCATTTGAAAATGTAGAAAATGCTCTTGGCTCCTGGGCAGTACAGAAACAGGCCAGAAGTGAGCCACACTTGGTGCTGAGACTCTGGTATGTCTACTCAGCTTTAGAAGGGAAGAATGAGGATTGGATACTGAGCGCAGTCCCCCCCTCCACACACACACAGACTTGTGAATGTAGTGTCCCCACCCAAAATGTGACGCTGACTTGTCTCTGCTGAGTGAGTACTCAGTTAGGCTGGCCTGTGTCCCCAGGTCTTCCGAGGAGCAGCTGAGCCATGCCTACCGCCTGCTGATCACACAGCTGACCCAGGGCCATGCTGAGATCCGCCTCTCGGCCTTCCAGGTCGTGGATGAGCTCTTCACCCGCTCTCATCAGTTCAGAGTGCTGCTTGTTTCTGACTTCCAGGAATTCCTCGAGCTCACACTGGGCACAGATAGTGACCGTCCCTTGCCACCCCCTCGGGAGGCAGCTCAGAGGCTAAGGCAGGCAGCCATGCAAGCTGTGGAAGGTTGGAATGAGAAGTTTGGGGAGGCCTATAAGAAGCTAGCCTTGGGCTACCACTTCCTAAAACACACCAAAAAGGTAAGTGGTTCTTGGACAGTAAAGTGCTCTTTGCTGGGGTGAAGGGACAGGCCAGCCAATGAGTGAGAGAGCTCACTTCACTGAGTGTTTGGCTTTGCACAGGCTGGGTATGCAGGGCAGCTGCATCAGCATGTAGAATGGACGAAGCTCCTAAAGGTCAGAGCAGCCTCAGGGTACCTGGCCCCTGCCAGGGAGGAGCTGAGCCTATAGAATCATAATCCTAGATGCCTTCTGCTTTAGGGTGGGCTCCCCCTTTCTGGGACATAGCCTTTTCCTGACAGTAAGCAATGCTCAGTTTTTGCTGCGGGCTCCGACTGGTGCTGTGCTTATTAAAACACCACGTTCTGTTATTTCTTTCACCCCTCCTGTCACTACCCTCATGTGGCCCTGTCCCTGTCAGCAGCACAGGCAAATGGCTGGGCCATTCTGCATGGTTGTGGTCCCTGTATGGTGTTCCCTATTCTCTGGGGTTCACTTCTGGGTGGTGGTTAGCCTCTGGGTCTATCTGGTAACCCTGGAGCACATTGTTTCCTAACATGTTACCCTTGGCACTGGATGTCTGGTGGAAGATGTGGCAAGATGAAGCAGCCTTGTTTGAAGTGCTGTGGACTGACAACCATTGAGATCCTGGCCTTGTGTTGATGACCATGTGTCTTTTTCCCCCTCCTTTGGGTTTGTGTTTGTTGTAGGCAATCCTAAACCTCCTTCTCGATTTCTCAGGTAGATTTTCGGGATATAAATGTTAGGACTGTGGCAGAAAGGAAGCGAGAAGAGGAGAAGCAGAAGCACCTGGACAAAATCCACAGAGAAAGTGCAGACCGGGCTAAGAGGGAAATGGAAGGTAACTTCTGAGGCTAAGCCCTTGATACTGCCCCCATGACCCTGTGTTTGTCTCCTAGTTGTTCTCTAATCTAATCTGAGACCCACACGGGCAGGTTTGCAATTCAAGAGTGGTTGGGGTGGGGTTGAGCCTTCACAGGGTGCCTGTAGTGTTTGTGTTCTCCTTGTGATTTGGTCCGCCTGTAACTATTTGTCTTAAGACTCCCTGAGCAGAGAGGCTGAGTCTAGGTGTGAATCTCAGAAGAAGTCTGCACTAGCAGGAGGCCATCTTGTCCTTCTCATGTCCAGCATCTGTTCTTGCTAGTTCCCTTCCCCAGATCCACATCCTTCCTGGGAGCTAGTCCTTGTGAGATGGGTCAGCTGCTCTCTGTTCTCAGATACAGGTCTTGGGTTCTTTCTGTGTCCAGAGCCTCCTTCACACCTGCCCTAGTTGTCAGCCTCAGAAGCCTCGGCCTTGGAGAGGGCTGCAAGCAGACAGTTGTGCTATGGATGGCTTACAGGCCTCTAGGAGGGGGTACTTTGGAAAGTGTGTGATGGTGATGGTATAGAAGTGTGGCCTCTTTGGAAGGTTGGCCTTCAGTGGTCATGTAGGCTTCTGTGAGCTGCCACACAACCATAATGAGATATCTACTTCAAAGACTAAGTTTCTGTGTTAGATAGTTTATTAAATAGTTGAAAGTATGGTTTATATGCCAGTCCATTTGGCTTTTTTTTTTTTTTTTTTTTTTAAATATCATGACCCCTTGGTGTCTTGGGAAGCAGTCTTGGCCATCTGTTGCTCTTTGACTCAAGATGACAGAGTAAATAGGTATCTCAATGTCTGCAGAAATGTCTGATGAAATTGAATGCTGCCTGACAGAAGTGGAGAACTGCTTTAAGTTGCTGGTGCCCTTGGATTTTGTACCATGCCCAGAGGATAAGTTCTTTGGTGAGGCGTCTAGCATGACAGAGGGCCATGCTCCTTGCACCTTGAGCCCGGACCTGGCCACTCCCCGTGAGTCTGGTCTCTCTGGACCCCAGGATGAAGAGCAGCCATGCTGTAGCAAGGACCTGGTTGCCTCTGCATACCATGTAGGATCTGTTGTTGGTCTGAAGGCACTACCCCAAACAGCCATGAAAGACCCCTCCAGGGACGAGGACGAACCCAGCAACCCGGATGATTTCCTGCGGAGCCATGGACTGGGTTCCCACAAGTACACGCTGGATGTTGAAGTCCCCTCAGGTAACTGGCCACTGCTGCCTGCACCCTCTGCTCTAGTCAGGTCTGTAGCTCTCTCACTACAATAAGCAATGGCTTATCCCATGGTAGAATTGAGATGTACAGACAGCATCTCCTTGGGTTGGACTATGCGGGGTAGAGGGACTTCCATCTAGTTAGCCTTTCCTGCTGGGATTCTCTGCTATTAGAGTCCTAATCCAGTGAGGCTATGATCAGGGTATAAAGTCCCTGGCAGGCTGTATGGGCATCCACCTGGAGGTCCACCAGGGCCACCTGCTAAGAGGAAAATGTGAGCAAAGTATGATTTCTTGCTGTGTTTAGAATGACAGCATGTTACAGACAGCATTGTGTTTGTGTTTGGCTGTGGATTTCAGCCTTGGGCTACAGAGGTGTTCTCTCTCTCTCTCTCTCTCTCTCTCTCTCTCTCTCTCTCTCTCTCTCTTTCTCTCTCTCCCCCTCCCTCCCTCCTTCCCTCCCTCCCTCCCTTTCTCCCTCCCTCCCTCCATCCCTCCTCTCTCTTTCTTTTCCCCTTCCCCTTTCTCTTTCTTTTCTTTTTTTTGGTTTTTCAAGACAGGGTTTCTCTGTATAGCCCTGGCTGTCCTAGAACTCACTCTGTAAACCAGGCTGGTCTCGAACTCAGAAATCTGCCTGCCTCTCCTCCCAAGTGCTGGGATTTAAGGCGTGGGCCACCACTGCCCGGCTACAGAGGTGTTTTCTTGTTCATCCATCCATCGTTGCTGAATCGGGTATCCTCATAGGTGCATGTGTTCACCATGTGGGATATGGTTGGAAGGGCCTGGAGCTCTCCAAGTTCCACAGCTTCAGGTTTGTGTCTCTGAGGCACTGCACCTTGCCTTGTATTCAACCAGGTGCTAGAGAGGTCCTTTCTAGAGGCCCTTCCTAGCAGGGCTTATGAAGGAAATGAAGGACCTGTCAAGGAAAGGCAGAATGGCAGGGGTCACTGAGACCCTGGGACTAAGGTGAGGGCAGTCCTGAGAGAAGAGGCAAGAGAAGGTGGCTCTGAGAGATCTAGCCCTCTGAGTGGGAAGCCATGTCTGCATGGAGCCAGAATGATTGAGATTAAAGACTGTTTTCTCTCAGTGTCTGAGACCAGCTAGGAGTCACGTTTCCAGTGGGTTTAATGGCCTCTGCTATGCGTCCAGCCTCAGCATCCCTCTGTGACTTTCTGTCTTAGTTTGGGGATTACTGCTGTGAGCAGACACGATGACCAAGGCAATTCTTATAAAGGACAACATTTAATTGGGGCTGGGTTACAGGTTCAGAGGTTCATTGTCATCAAGGCAGGAGGCACAGCAGCATCCAGTCAAGCATGGAGCTGGAGGAGCTTAGAGTTCTACATCTTGATCCAAAGGCAGATAAGAGAAGACTGGCTTCCAGGCAGCTTGGAGGAGGGTCTCCAAGCCCACCCCCACAGTGACACACTTCCTCCAACAAGGCCATACCTCCTAATAGTGCCACTCCCTGGGCCAAGCATACTCAAACCATGATACTTACTTTGCCTTGTTTTAGATGGTCTGAAGGTTCAGGAGAATGAAGACAACCTTGCTGTGCTCCATGCTGCTCGAGACTCGCTCAAACTCATCCAGAACAAGTTTCTGCCAACTGTGTGCTCCTGGGTCCAGGTGAGGCAGGGCATTCGGGCTGCAGCAGTGAACTTGGGCTGAAAGCCCAGGCAAGGCAAGGCTGTGGAAGGCGAGAACACTGTCCTGGGTGGAAATGAGCATTCTCCCTCTCCCTGGTACCCTGTCTCTTCCTACAGGAAGGGGCATGGGCTGTCTGGGGACTGTCTGGAACCATTGTGAGTCATCCTTTGTTTTACAGCGGTTTACCCGTGCAGGGACCTACAGTGCACATTTAAAACAGGCCATTGACCTGAAAATGGAACTGGAACTTGCTCTGAAGAAGTATGAAGAACTGAACATTGAGCCTGGGAGAGGACAAAGGAGCAGGGTGAGTTCAGTTCATGGAGCTGAGGCTGAAAGGTCCCAGGACTCTTCACTTGGCCATTTGAACAGTCAGGCGTCATCAGATTCAGAGGATTCTGGCTTTTTCCTTACTAAGTTCTGTGATGGGAGTCTGCTCTTCTTGGCTTGGGATTCTGTCCTGTCCCTCAGCAAGTCTTCCCGTGAAGTCATTCATGCCATGGTCGCTACATTTCTGCTGTTGGTGTCTGTTCAGCCAAGGATACTTTGAAAGTACTGAAAACCCATGTGTCAAGGGCTCCTCCCAAGACCCCCAAAGAATCAGGCTGTGTTTAATAGGTGGGGACTTCTGGGGAGTAGCTAGCAAATAGGGACTCGTGTCTTTGGGCAGGTCGGACAAAATGAAACCTACAGAGTGCTCAGGTGCAGTCAGAGGTGAGCATGAACACCTTGCACTTTGGGTGGAGACCTGAAGACTGCCTGTCTGTTAGGCCAGGTTGTTTGTGAGCAACAACAGGGTACTCTTGTGATTCAGGGGGCTGGCAAGGTACTGTATCTCCCCGAGTGAGGATCTGGCGTTAAAATAGATCAGAGAGGGATACATGGGTCTTTTTGCTGAGGCTAGAGAGATGGGAGTCCAGGCAGGGCCAGAGAGAGGTGAAGAGGTGTAGGCATGTGTTGTGGGTGCCAGTTGTGAGCAAAGACACAGTCCTGTAATGACCTCGGGGTCACAGAGGCCGTCCATGTGAGGTACACTGGAGCTGGCTGGAAGGCAGAGTACATTGCTGCACCTGGAGGAGGCGCTGCCTTTGGAGGAGTAGGAGTAGAGTGCCTGTATCTGGGCTACCTGGGACTGGGATTCTGCATAGGTGACCACAGAGCTGAAGGGATGGCTGGTCTTAGGGGAGTTGGGTCTTGGAATTTAATTGAAAGATACAAAACTGTCACAGTCCAGCCTCTCTGTGTCACCCAATTCTTTCCAGAGCTCCAAGCTCATCATCATCCCATGTTTCTCTCAGCTCTCAGTTTCTCTCAGTTTTAACATGTGTGTGTGTGTGTGTGTGTGTGTGTGTGTGTGTTCTCTCCTTGTACCATGTAGGTCCAGGGACAGGACTCAAGTCCTTAGCAAGTGCCTTTTCCTGCTGAGACATCTCACTGGCTCCTCTCAGCTGGTTTACAGAGAAAACAGACATCAGAGCTGCCACATCCCCATGGACTCCTGTTCTGAACCCAGATCCCAAACCTGAACTGTGAGCTTAGTCCCTGACCTTGCCTTAGTGAAGTGATTTTCAACATCTGGGTTGTGACCATTTGGGGGGTCAAATGGCCCTTTCACAGGGGTCACATATCAGATATCCTGCATATCAGATATTTACATTATGATTCATAAGAGTAGCAAAATTACAGAAGTGAAGTAGTAAGGAAATAATTTTTTGGTTGGGGCCACCACAACACAAGGAACTGTAAATGGCAGCATTAGGAAGGCTGAGAAGCACTACCTTAGAGGTTAGTGGGTCAACTGACCTGGGTAGTCTGACTTATAAATTCTATTTTGGAAAGTAGCTTTGAGGTGGACTTAACTCTGTCTTTACTGAGGGAAAGATCAGATTTGAAGCCATCCATTGCTCCAGCCTAAAATCAAGAGCACTCCATGTCTAGCACCATGTTGACCAGTCTGTGGCAGCCAGTAGGTACATTGAAATAACAGTTCAGGTGCTGGAGCCAGAGGACACAGGAGGGAGCCCTTGACTTTTGCAGCTGTTTGATGGTCCCAGCTTTGCAGAGGGCGTGTGTGATGTGGGCCAGCAGAGGGCGACCTCGGTCCTCTTTCAGTCAGCCAACGCGCTTGAGTTTATGGCAATCATGGGAATACAGTGCCGTAATTGAGGCTGTCTTGGCAGTGTGTGGTATGTGTCGTTAACAGCTTATGAGAGTTACATTTTCTTGTGTTACCTAGCTAAGTCAACTTGTTAATTTTGAGCAATATATTTACAGCGAAGAACATTTCTATAGCCACGAGGAAAGTGACAGCTCTGGCCCTCACTGCAGCTGTCAGGAAGTTTGTTTTCTCTCTAAACTCAGTGTCCGTAGTCATCAGTGATCAGTTTGGCCAAGGCTGCGCCATATGGGGCTACCTTTCAGGGTGACCTAACAACCAGCCTGTGAAGTGAGGCCACCTCATTATGTTGTGTACCCCAATTCCTCCCTGAAGAACTTATTCTGTGGGACAGTCACCTTGCTAGAGGGCCTTGGCAGTGTAGGAACATCCCTGGATAGCTAGTACTCCAGGGAGTGACCACAGAGCTCTGAATACTCTTGGGTAGCACAGAAGGGTTTTGCCAGGCCTAGGTATTGCTAGCCTGCATTTCCTTACTGGGACCAACAGCAGTGTTGGGGCAGGCAGAACTGCAAGCCCTAAGGGTCTTAGCAACCTGGCTGTTCTCCTTGTCTTGCAGCTTTGTCAGGAAGATAAAGCTGGGTGTTGTGTGCTGTTGCCTTACCCTCATCTCTTATCTCCATATTTCCTGACTGCTGAGTGGTTGGCTGCTAGAGGAGACCTGGGCAGTCTTCCTCTGACCTACAGGGCACTCATGAGGCCTTTATGGGTGATGGTGAAGACATGCAACCTCCTGGGTCAGGGTTCTGTGTTTAGTTCAGCCAGCTTCAGGAGCAGCAGCTTGCATTCCCAGAGCCCAGGTTAAAAAAAAATCCATGTTGTGTGCTTATACCACAATGTATGGTAACAGCCATGCATTCAAGGCAGCTGAGTGGAAACTGGATCTGGATATAGAAGCTTGTCTTCCCAATTACTTGAAAGACTGAGGCAGGAGGATCATTACTTCAAGACCAGCCTTAGTTATAGAGTGATTTCAAGGACTGCCTAGGCAATTTAGCAAGCCCTTGTTTCAAAATACAAAGAGTCCTGGGGATTTAGCTCAGTGGTAGAGTGCAGCTTAGCATGTTTGAGGCACTAGGTTTAATCCCTAGTATTACACCAAAAAGGGACTAAGTAGCTTGCCCTGACTCCTCTTAGCTGTCCTAATCCAGCTGCAGTCCTAGATTTCTGTTGTGGCGTAAGGGATACTGGGCTCATAGTAAGTCATCACTGGTCATAGCATGACTATGTCAGGACTGAGGGCAGTTTCACTGGCCATCTCCTAACGCCCATGAGACATAGACATGAGAGTGGACACCCAGCACTGTAACACTGTGAATGCAGTTTTTCTGTGGTACACAGTGGGCATTCAGGTTGATGTGATGATACCCAGGGTCTGCCCTCTTTCCACTGTCCACTCAGTAGCTGCTAGCCTGTTCCTACCCAGATTAGTACCCCTTGTGCATCTCAGCAGATAGGGGCAGCCCTCACAGCTGAAGTCTGGCTACTTCCATTTGTGCCTGCAGGACCTGCTGTGAAGGCAGGCCCTTTACAGTGCTATGGGAGTCCTCTGGTCACATACATAGGTCAGCACATTAGCCCAGGCCATCCTGTGGGTATGTAGAGCTGCCCAGGCCTGAGAAGGTGGTAGCCCTTGGATTGATGATGCCCTCCCTCCCTTCAGGAGGAAGGCAGGTATTGCTCAGCGCTGCTGTCAGTTGAATGGACACTTCCCAGACCTGTCTCTACAAACTGATTTTTAACGAAAGGCACTGTTCTGAAGTCCTTGGAGATTTTGCTTGCCGCAGCTAGAGAGCGAGTGAGTCGCTGTCTGTAGATGAAGTGATTGGCGGCTCCCGGTCTGTGAGTGGCAGCGCCCAGGCTCAGGTGAGCAGTGCTTCCCAGAATAGATACAGCAACTGCCTATCTGCACATCGCCCGCCCTTCCTGCATCTGGTGGGCAGCTCCTTGCAAGGCTGCTGCATCACAGTGTCTTGTGGGGGAAGGGCATGGAGAGGGCTAATGAATGTCTGTGTTAATTAGAGCTGTTTTAATTAGAAATCATGATGAGGTGTTCACTAATTTCCAAATAAAATTTACGGAGGGTTGAAATCATTTCCTAGTGTTTCCCCATTTAGCACGGGATTGGCATCGTTAACTCCTCATGTAGAACAGGCTGAGCAAGGGACACTAATTCAATAATGCATGATTTAAACATCTTAGAACTTCTAACAAATGTGTGAGATTGAAACAAATACAGTACTACCAGTCATAAACAGCAGGTGAGACTTGGTATGGGTGCAGGCTGTCTTTGGAAGGCTGGGTGGGTACAGGCTGCGCTGGTCCGGCCTGTCCCCCCCTGGCATCCCTGGAGTCCAGCCCCTTTGAATGTTGCTATTTGTTTCTGTGCGGTATTGCTTTCCTTTTGACACAGATGGTCTGCCTTCAGAAATACTTAAACCAGTTTAAACACGTCTAAGCATTTGCCTTACAGAGTGTGCTCACTTCAGCTCAGTTTGAAGGCAGGCTGGGGATAAATCTCGAGCGGATCAATGTGCAGGGCCATTTGGTCGAGTTGGTTTCCACTGCTCTGTTACAGAAGAGCTGTAGTAATCCATGGCGGCCTCATTATTTACACTGATAAAAATCCTTTGAAAACTTTTAAATTGCCTGCCTTTTCATTATGTAGCTCTGATCATGGTTACTTTGTATTGTGTAATTAACAAAATACGAATTCCCACCAAGTGGTGCTCAGAGCGGTGACTTCAGACATCAGCTTGTCTGACTTGTCAGCAGCTGGTCTTCCTTCCTGGACTGTTGGTCTACTTGTTCATGTGGTTATAAATGCATCTTTGTGCAAGCCAGTCCCGTGGGCCATGTGGCAGCCACCCTGATGGATCCGTGGTCTCATCTTCGCTCTCTCGCAGCAGTGAGAATCCGTCTGTTTGGTGCACGCTGTGCAGCGTTGCTTGTTTTTCTGGGTTGGGTGCTCGCCAGCCTGCCTTTCAGATCATTCTCACTCCCAGGCTTATGGGTGCTACACTGGGAGCTCCCCAGGCCCAGATCCTTTCCTGCACAGTGTTAAGAAAGCTCCCTGGGCTCTGCAGGATTTGCTTCTTGTAGGTGAAAAGGACAGAAGCAGAAAACCCCAGGGAATGAAATGTTGAACCGTCAGGCACACCCGGGGAAAGCAGGGAAACTAAATCAGCCTGCGGGACCTTGTGCAGCAGCAGGGCCTGTAAACAGCCTCCTCCTCAGAGCTATGCTCCCTCCATCACACTGAAGGCCAAGCACGCCCAACAGCAGAGAGTTGGGAGGGGGTTGAACACAAGTTCTTATGAGGTCAGCTCACAAGGATGGCAGAAAACAGCTCAGCAGCCTCGTACCAGCCCATACCCTCCCACCCCCCACTGTATGAATCTAGTCTTGGTTTCCCTGGCTCCAGTGTCCAGCCCAATCATTTGTCTTTCCAGAATGAGCTAGCTCTCAACACCTTCTCACATGTTACCTCTTTACTCTAGGAGTACCCCTATCAGATTATCTCCTCCATTTTACAGTTGAGAAACCAGGATGTATGAGTCCTGGCCCCTCCTGAAGCCTGAGATGCCTAGTGGAGAGGATGCCTGATGAACATGGCCCAGTATCTTTGAGGCAGGCCACACAGCATAGCATGGCCTCATGTTTCCAGAGGCTAGCCACCTGCTCTCACCTGAGATGGCAACCAAGGCACAGAGAGCGACCTGCTCTAACCTAGAAGGAAGCTGTTAGTTGTAGGCCCACACAAGAGAGGGCACTCTTCTCTCTTGTGTGGTCGGCCATCTCTGCAAACTCCTAGGAAGAACGCTTAGTGCTTTCACATTTCATTGGATGGTAAAGTGTGGAGTTCACATAACCTCATTCAGGATAACTCTCCCTGCCTCTGACCACTCATACAGCCTTGTCATTGAGAGCATGTATATATGGTCCCCAGAACAGGCTAGTTACATTAGAAAACCCAGAGCACCTTGCCAGTGGCCACCTAGGCTACCAGCCCTCAGTTTGATTGACAGCATGTGATTCCCTAGCTGTCTTGCTAACTGCTTGTTTGGATCTAGCCGAGAATTCTAGCCTTAGCCTTGCTCCGGAAATGGACTTCTAGGCATATGTGACCAGGTTTCTTGCCTCATACTATGTAGTAGGCAAACCTCAACCCTTGGGCCCCACTTCTAGGAAGTTCTCTGACAGTGGGGTTCTTCGTCAAACTGAATTCTCAAGGGTAGATTTTTGTGGACTGTTCTAGGAGATTAGGAGAGAGAGGAGGAGGAGGAGAAATGCCTGCCCCTGTGTGTCCTGCAATGCTGTTTGTTGTGAGATCTTTCTTGTGAGTGTGGTCTTTACACATTGAGAGATGGTCATTCCAGAAAATGATGTTTTGCTCCAGCCTAGTTTTTTGGACTTGAGTGTATGCTCTGGTGCCCTGCTTGCATCTGGGCAGATTTGACTCAGTGCTGGCCCTTCTGGCCACCAGGTGCCTGTTCTGTGTTATCACGTGGTCAGCACCACAACGCCCTCTGTCCTCTGAAGGTGCGTCCCTGGCAGCCGAGATGCACATGAGATATTGGCCTGGCCGGGCAATTTGCACGGCCTTCCAGGGAGGGCATTAGCATATAAATAGCAGATGCAATGACGGCCATCACAGCTGAGCACGTTTAATTTTTAGTTTATAAGATAGAATGGGTTTTTAAATGCATAGCCATCAAGCCGCTGAAAGACAAATGCAGTTTGGAACTCACTTGTCTGACGAGGCCTTACATCATTTTTTTTTTAAAAGGGAAATAGACACACATAAAACTGAACAAAAGTGATTTCTTGGGTGAAAAGTAATTGAGATTGCGCACCAAGTTAATTAGATCGCACAAAATTTATTTAATGGTTCCAGCTGTATCTGTAGGCTGTGAGCTCGGCGGCCATGGGTTTCTGGACGTCGAGACGCTCTTCCCATCCCTTCGCAAATAATTAGCACTCACCACCCCACTCCTGTAAACTGATTGCGTTGTATATTTTAGCCGTTTTATTGCTTGTTTAATTATGATCATGACGACTCATTTTTCTAAATCCTTTTAACTGTGGGTGAGAATCAATTTGTATAAAACCAGCAGTACCCCTACCACACAACAGCGGTGGGCGAAAGCTTGTTTCTGTTTTGTGGGTGGATGAGTTGGCCCTCTGTAGGGGTGGGTCTGTTGCTCCCACTTGAGGGCCAGCTTAGGAGAAGTCTTCTGATTGGCTGGAAGGGTTTCTGACCACCTGCCATATCCCTCAAAGGCACCCAAGGATTTCACCCATCAGAAGAGGTCTGAGTGAGAAAGGCAGCCTGTGCTGGTGTGCGGTCCCCTGTGCAGGGCTCACTAAGGCTTGCTCCTCCTGCCTGGTTTCACACAGTTCATTTTGTGTTCTTTCCTCACAGTAGAAAGCTTGGCCCTCGCCTGGGATAAAGGTAGACCCTTCCTGAGAACATTTCAAAAGTCTGGTCTCATTTTGAAGACATCACTAATCCTGATGCCTTTTTAGCAGGTGTGAGCTCTTTCCCAGGACTCTGGCGTCTAGGTACTTTATGCAGACGCCCTCTGGATGCTGGCATCTGTCCAACTTCCCCTGTGACCTTAAAAGCAGGTTCTACCACAATGGTCACGACCTCTTAATTATTTAAATTCCAAAGTAAGTGAGTGGAGGCTAGTCAACTGTGATTCAAGATCACTCCAGGAAAGCCTTCTCTCTGCACTGTGTTACCTTTCCAGGGACTGTCTTTTGTGACAATATTCCTGGTCAAGCTCCTGAGCAGGTCAAAGGAGTGTCCCGACAGCTAGGGCTCAGAACTTTCCCACAGCAGAGTAATTTTCCATCCTTCAGTATGGCTCATCTGTCAGCTGTCCTTGGTAACATCAGCACCAAGAATTTGCAATACTAGTATTTACCAAGTGTGAATTAAAATTTCACTTTAGTTTCACTTAAGTATTAACAGTGACATCTCTAAATTGTAGTTGTTGCAATTGGAGTACTCCATCTCCGAATAGTTGCTAAGTAAAGTATAGGAATGGCTGGTGGCTCTCTCTGTGGCTCCAGAGAGTGCCTGGGTCTCATGGGGGGCAAACACGTGGTGGAAAAGCAGCCAGAGGCCTTTATCAGTGCTAATTTAAGAACAAGGAAGAACCTGGGGCCTCAAATTTAATCTAAAAATAAATGACTGTAGTTGGGAAGAAAGAAGATACAGTTAGAATAGTTAGCAGTTGAATTTTTGTTGTTGTTGTTTATTTGTTTTTTGTTTTTCTTTTTTGAGACAGGGTTTCTCTGTGTAGCCCAGGCTGTCCTGGAACTCACTTTGTAGACCAGGCTGGCCTCGAACTCAAAATCTGCCTGCCTCTGCCTCCCAAGTGCTGGGATTAAAGGTGTGCGCCACCACCGCCCAGCGAGTATTTTTTAGGGAATAAAATTTTGATAAAAAGTCCCCAGCAGAATTCAAGGGTGTGGGCAATAAGCATAATATTTTATGAAAATGACCCCCATATTTAAAACCTGGCACTATATGCTATGCATTGTAGCACCCAGTCCACATCTACCTTTTAGAAAATTAAAACACATAAATTCTGTTTAGTGTTTGATACGCACTGCACTAGCTGAGCCCGTAATGCCCTAAAACCTTGGGCTGCTTTCCACCTTTCATAAATTCCTGGGTAGATTCTATACAAAAATAATTTTCAGGTCCGCGGCTCATTGTTATTCAAACGTGATTGATCGTCGTCATTTGCTCAGCTCGGGAGTTAAGTGCCCCTGTCATTTCCAAAGAGTATAATTGGGACGTTTCACAGGTCAGCGGTGGAGACAGGCTTCCCTTTTGATCAGTGTTAGACTGATAACAAAAATTACAGTTTCCGATGATTAATGTCTCCTGTGCTTCCCAGATGCACGACTGTGGGCTGCACCAAAACAAAGTGCATTTGCATCTGATTATGCTCTCTCTGGGCAGCAGTCTCCCAGGCTGGGGCATGGGGCCAGCAGGCATGACCAGATGTGGCTGCTGATGCTTCCTGCAGCCCCAGGAAGGAGCCCGGCTCTACCTGGGCGGGCAGCATGCTGAGCTGGGGCATAAGTAGGTGATGCACTGTAGTCCCTCCTCCATGGTGACTGTCATCTGCTTGGCGTGGCTTCCAATGCACAGTAGTGCCTGCCCTGTGACTAGAAGCTACTCCTTAGATGGCCTTTCTCCCTTCAGGAAAGTCAGGAACATGAGGGAACATCTGTAATTCAAAATTGCTATTGGGAATGGTTTTAAAATGTACTGTTTAAGTTTTTCAGAGTTTTTCTTATAATCCTATGAAGGTCCCATAAGTTAGCATTCCCTTGACAGGGACCATCCTTGTCTCAATTTTGCCCTGAAGCTGCCTCTGTCTGTCTGTCTGTCTGTCTATCTATCGATTGATCTATCCATCTGCTCTTTGAAACAGGGTCTCTCTATTATCTCTATTATGAAACTATCCAGGAACTTGCTACATACACTGAGCTGGCCTTCTCACCTGCCTCTGCCTCCCAACAGCCCAGTCCACTCTAAGACATTGATGGATACTCAGTACAATGCTCCTGCTGGTCAACCAGGGCTATGTGGATTGCTGTTATAGTAGAATCTTCTCTTTATCTCAACCCTTATACCTTCCCCTTTATTTTGTACACAGACACGCCCTGAGATTAAAGGTGTGTACCACCATGCCCAGCTTTGGAAGCTGCAAGAGCATTGAAACTTAGCAGGGGCACCAAAATTCAAGGGGCCACCACAATCTAAGGGGTATCACATCCCTAAGGGTGTGGACTTCCTTGCCTTAGTGAGCTGAGCCTGTCCCTCATATAATAGGTTGGGTTTCTGGCTTCCTATCCTGGGTGTGGAAGATTCTGGAGAAATAGGTCAGTGGGAAGTAGGGTGGGAGGAAACTTATCAGAGGACATTTCTGCAGTGAGACTGGAGGGCAGTGGGTCTGAGGCATAGCAAGTGTTATGACCTATGAACTTGGTGGCTTCCTTGGGCATGGAAGAGCTGTAGGTAAGATGGCAGCACCATTAACTCATGCTCTGCTGCCTGCCTAATGGGGATGAGGCATCTGTGCAGGTCCTTGGTGATGCCCACTGCAGCAGGCACAAGAGGGTTGGTGGTAGTTAGGGAATAGCTCCAGGTGGGAGCCAGGCCAAGGCACTGTGATTTAAGAATAAGAGCAGCTTTAGAGACATTGTAATTAAAGACTATCAACATCTGTTGTTGAAGTCCTAAACTAAGCCCTGTAAGAAGTGACACCTGTCCTCAGTCCATGGACAGCTGCTGTTGGGTACTACACTGGTGACTTATTTGTATTTGGGATTGTTTCCACAGACAGAAGCACTGGAGGACAGCGAGGATGAGGATCAGGACTTTGTGGAGGTCCCAGAGAAAGAGGGTTATGAGCCTCGAATCCCTGACCATCTACGAGCTGAATATGGTGAGCTGTGAGTCCACAGGGGGTAGGATTGGGCATCAAGGGTACTGGAGAGCCAGGTTCCCACTCTGGACAATGCCTCTAGGTTGTGACATTGACCCAAGGAATTTAGCTGTGAACTTCCCTTGTACAGCTGTTGTGTCAGTAACTGTTGCTTGTATTTAAGTTGTAGAGTTTTTCTTTTGTGCCCTGAGTCCCCCTGTGGCCAGAACATGGCAGGATATCACATAGGGTCTTCTGGGCCATTTGATGCTCTGGCTGTGGGTCAGGGATGAAGTCTGATTGGGATGCCTTTGCCCACATAGGGCCTACACCAGGGTGGAGGGGAGGCAGATATCATGATCAAAGCATCCCTGCTTCGTGTCTTTGAGGTCACAGACATGGCCTCTGACTCAGGAATGTCTGGACCCCATGGCAAGAAGCAGCTTGTCACACATAGAGCACTACTGTGACATACAGGCATTTCCCATCTAGGAGCTTCCCCTTTCCCAAGATAGCTCTAAGCCACACTCTGTACCCTAGATCTGTGCCCTCCAGAGAGCAGGTGTGGACTTAAAGGGGATCCCAGGCCC
The DNA here is from genome assembly GCF_978045245.1 of Mus caroli. NCBI lineage: Eukaryota > Metazoa > Chordata > Mammalia > Rodentia > Muridae > Mus > Mus caroli. Next base: position 35,867,597 of record NW_028227259.1, read on the forward strand.
AGGTCACAGCCTCAGATTACGGAACCACTTATGCCAAAAAGAAGCAAGTAAAATCAAGTTGTCTGGCTTCTGTGGGGTGTACACAGTGGGTTTGAACTGGTATTTATGGGGTGGAATTTGAATTTGTTAAGAGAATTTAGATGATTAGATGACTTGTGTGTAAAGCCATGACCCATTAGGAGTGTCAAGCCAAATTAGCCTAGGCAGACTCACCCCTCACCCCTCAGTCCTCAGCCCTTTGCCTAGTGCCATCTCCTGGGCAGGCCAGGTGCTTGGGAATCAGTGAGTGTGTGATTGTCAGGAGGAACCTCCCACACTCAAGGGCTACTGGTGACCCCTTGGCTGAGCACAGTGGCCTGGTCTGGCCTACTCTGCAGAAGTCCCAATATTCTGATGCCCCATGAAGAGCTCCCTGCCTAGTAGAGCTGTCCTCTTATGCCTGCTTGCCTCACCTGCTGCTTGTGGGCAAGCCTGCCTTGCTGAGTTGTGTATACCATTACAGTTTCTCCAGGCCTCAGTCTCACAGTGCTCTCCTGGGTTCCTCAGCCTACAAATCCCATAACCTTCCAAACCTCTACTCACATGCTTCTTCAAGCACCAGTCTCTACCTGAGGTGGAGTTTATTGTCTCCCACCTGATAGGATATATGTCATGACCAACACCAGGAAGTGCTTCAGGTATAATGGACAACATGGCCATCCTCCTGTGCCCAGGATGGTTTTTGCCTCCTCTTTGTTTTACTCTCACCTGGATGAGATCCTTGTCTAGCAAGATGCTGGTGTGGCTGTGGCTGAATCTGAGGCCACAAGTCTTGAACTGTGGACAGTGAGGGCAGGGATACTCTCAGGGTCCAGACAGTGTGGTTAGCACCCACCTATGTACCTGAGTTCTTAGATGCCATGATGTCCTCTGTCCTCCTTGGAAGCCACACTTTCATCCTTAAGCTGTAGGACTGGCTCTGGCTCTTGGAGTCTTCAGGAGATCTTGGGAGCCAGCACTGACTCAGGGGTCATGGTTGCACTAGAATTTTTTAGCTTGGGCCTCTGCATCCTGTTCTGATGTTCCATATCCTTCCAGCAGACATGGTAAGTCTGACTGTACACAGGTTTTGAGTGGCTCCAGGTCATATGTAGCAGGGCCAAGGATTATCCTCAAAGAACAAAACAGATTCCTTTCATCCCAGGAGAGGATGTCTTTGGCCCATGGCTTAGGAATGTCCAGTGATGGTGCCTATGAGGACAGCAGCCCCTGTTCACAGATGCTTACTTAATGTCACTCTGGACGACAGCAACACACAGTGTTCCCTTTCCAGCCACCAGTGGAAATAGACAGGGCTAGAACAAATCCTTTAGTCCTCCTGATCAGAGATAGCCCCGTGTCTGCCAATATCTAGATGGCTTCTGACTGTTGGCCATTTGAGTCCAGCAAAAGAGGCTTTGAAGCATCTCCCACTGCCACTTGCTGGGACACAGCCATGAACAGCCTGCTGTGAGGCTACACAGAGAAGTCACAAGTTGCTCTGGTTTGGGAGTTACAACCCACATTTACTCATGATCATCCCAGCCTGGCTCAGGCCCCACAACAGAGTTGTGCTGCCCTGCTACCTGTTCCTAATATAGACTAATCCATGGTTTTCAATAGAATACTGCAGGTTCCACTACTGAGTGTGGGGTGATTTCTCACACAGAAGCAATATCTATGTTGTCCAGAACTCCAGCACCCAGTGCCCATCAGCCTGTGTGTCTGTCTTTTCTTCAGAGCCTTCCACGTACACCTGGAAGTGCCTACAAAGCTGCTAAGGGGCTTCCTTCCGCTCAGCTTAACAGAAAGACAGAGACTCTGGTGGCTTGCTTCATTGTCTGTAATTATCTGTTCTTGGAAAGGCTCTAGGCAACTGTTTGAAGCCTAGAAAGTAATGATGGCCAATGTGGTCTGAGCCAGCTGTTGCTTTGTATTTCACAATGACATCAAGTGGAGAACATGATAGTCTGGGAGGGTTGGCAGAGTATACGGATAGACCTGCAGCACCCACATTAAGTACACACAATCTGGCTGATGGTGCCACCATTAGGCTGAGGGCCACAGGAACCCAGGAGGGGTTGGTGAGCCCTTGAGGCCAGGGACATATGACATACCTAGAATTCCTGGAGCATTCATAGGAGGGTTAGGGCAAGAAGGGCACTGGCCCATGGGCAGGACCTGTGGCATGGATAGAAGTGGGATTCCCCCATCATTATACTAAATGGAGGCTCCCTGGAGAACAGTAGCCTAGGCTGGAGGGTCCGGACAGACAGACAGTGTGCAGAGAGCTCAGTTCATAATACTAGTTTATAGTCCATCACTGTTTTTCCAATTAAACACAGGCGAATCTCAAGTGTTAGATTCAGTCTAAATCCACACGGCTGAGGAAATCAGGCTCTTTTTTCTTTCTCATTTCTTTCTCTGAATTTTCACTGAGGGGCTTTTATCTTCCCCTTAATCCTACCATTTCTGTCAGGACATAATCTCTTTCTCAAATTTACATTTTAATTACAAGGCCAGCTGAACTAGGTAAAATCAATAATGTCAGCGCGCGGCAGCCTAACTTTGTGTGGAGCCCCAGCCTCTCCATTTCCTCCTATCGATCCATCTCGCCCGCACTGTCTGCTTTAGTGCTTCAGGCAAATAGGTGCCACTTGGCCAATTTAAACAAAAAGAGGAGCTTTGGACATTTTTATGACTCTTTCTAAAAGCAACTATGGGAGTACATTTTGGCCAAGGGACTACTGGAGTCAGGCCCTGCAAGGCAGCAGGGGCATGGTGGTCAGCAGGGTAATGTCTCATTCTTTCAGGGTCACGCACCCTCCGGCCTGAGGAATGTGCTCTGCTTTTTGGGTTTTAACTTTGAAAATATGTCAGTGAGATTGATTTTCTACGACAGTGTGAAAACAGTGGTGTGTTCAGGCCCTGAGTGTTTGCCTTGCTCTAACACGCTTACCCATCTTCTTAATGGTTTAAAACAACAAATCAATGAAAAATATATTTCATTCTTGTAACTCTTAGGAATTCTCATATTGATCTTTTGGCTGCGATTGTATCTATCTAAATGTCACATTGTTCACTTACCAGCCTCGCCTCCCTGCTGGGTATGCATGTATGCAGGGCTCGGCTAACTGCTGCCTTCCACATTGCCAGTGACATTATGCTGAGAAACACGGGGAGGCATGTGTTTGCCACCAAAACCTGGAACACTGGTTTTTGTTGTTGATTGTTGTTTGTTTGTTTGTTTGTTTGTTCTCTTTGTTTTGTTTTTTTTAAGACAGGGTTTCTCTGTGTATCTATCTGTGGCTGTCCTGGAACTTACTCTGTAGACCAGGAAAGCCTAGAACTCACAGAGATCTACCTGCCTCTGCTGCCTGATTACTAGGATTAAAGGTATGAGCCACCACTGCCTAGCATGGGACACTTTTTTTTACAGTTGGCCTAGAGAAGGATCAGCCTGGTATCTTGTGATACACAGTGCAGACCTTGGGACCCAGAGCTCCAGAGCCTGAAGGTAGCTGTCTGTGACTCCACATCCCTCTCAGAGTGGACCCTGCCCAGGTCCTCTGTTCCCCACCCATGAGAATCCAAGAGCCAGGGACCCTTCCCTATACACAGGGTGATCTAAAGCAGAGACAACAAGTGTTTCCATATAGGGACACAGAGGAAATATTTTGCCTGTCTGGGCTGCATCAGGTCTGTCATAGTTCCACTCTGAAAGTAGCACAGATAAATGGCTGTATCTAGGAACATTAAAACTTGGCATAGAAGAGTAGGCAGTGAAGCAGATTGGGCCCAATGTCTTCAGGGCCCCAGGAATCCCTAAAGAGCAGCTGGTTGCTTCTGTGCCATGCCAGGCTAACCTCTGCTACAGTAAGCCCATGATGAGTCTAGAGCTCCTAGTGGCCTTTCAGAGCTGTAGGATTTTCTTTTTCTTGACAGATCACCTATGCGAAGAATGTTCTTAAAGAATCTGCAGGGAGAGTGTCCATAAGACTCCCTCCTGGACCCGTGATGGGCATGGCAGCTCAGCTGGGTATTCTGCTGTAAGCTTGGTTCATCTTCCTATACACTTCCTTTTTTCCTTTTTCTCTTCTGTGGCACTGAGGATGGGACACAGCCGTACATATACTGGGTACATGCTCTGCCACAGCACTACACCCCAGCCCGTCCCTGTGCCCTTCTAGGTGACTTATTAAGGCCCCGAACTTGCTGCTTGGCTGAAAGTGTGGCTGCCATTTTTCCTTGTTATTGTTAATGTTCTCTAACTTCCTCTTTGAACCACAGCTGCCCCTTCACCTTCTCTAGCATGCAGGAAAACTATCTCATTTCTTCAACTGTTTCCTACGTTCCAGTTGTATTTTTTTTCCCCCTCTGGAATTCCAGAAACAGGCACCCCAGCCAGCACCTGTGTGTCTGCCCTTCACATCACTGCGCTGTGCAGTTTTGCTCATATGCACTCCCACTGCTTCCTCTGCTCTTCAGGCACCCAGCAAGCAACCTCTCCAGCGTTCCTGGCCTCACCTCTGGTTTTGTTTTTGTTTTTTTGTTTTTTTAATTTTTATTTTATGTGGTGGGTGTTTTGCAAGCTTGTATGTTTGTCACCATGTGTGTGCCTAGTGCCTGAGGAGGCCAGAAGAAGACAGCAGGTCCCCTGGGAATGGAATCAGGTAGTTGTAAACTGCTGTGCAGTGCTGGGAACTGGACCTGGGTCTTCTGAAAGAACAGCCAGTACTCTGAAGTGCTGAGCCATCCTTCCAGCCCTCCTGCTCCTCAACTTTGATAGAAGATGTCTTCAACACCCCTTTCCTTTCTGACTGCCAGAATGGTGCTGTGCTGTCTTCCCCAGGTGACTTTTCCTTCTTGCCCAATCTCTGCTGTGAAGTCTGCCCAGTCTCAGAAATGGTGCATCATCTTCTCTGCCTTTGGTGACAGGGTACCCAGAAGTCTGAGCTTTGGTGTCAGTACAGGGCTTGCTGGCAGGCACGGCTAGTGTCCAGCTGAGGTTGCTCCTGCATTGAATGTGAGAAGTCAGGTAACAAGTGGATGGTGCCTCTGGAGTCCCAGTTCCGACAATGCTCTGGGGCCAGCAAGGGTCAGACTTGGCCCTATATGTACCTGCTAGGAGCCAGACCCAAGAGTGGGCAGGAACAAAGTGGCAGGATTCTGCCTCTGGGATGTGAGAATGAAAATGGGCTATGATTGGTGTCATCTGTCATATCCTATAGAAATCCTGGTGTCAACATCACAACCTCCTCTAGCTGGTAGGAGGTAGGGCAGGTATTTCAGGGTGGCATCCTTTAGTCAGGGGCTTGACATCTGCCCTACAGCCACAGAATACATATTGCAGCCACATGACTGAGGCCTGGCTATAGGCATCCTTGTGGCTTTTGAGGTTCGGGGCAGAAGTTAGGAACTGCTGTGGTATGTGTTTCTTCTGAATCGTGTCATCTTCACACAGAGGCTGGGTTGCTCTTTGCCCTGTACCCTACATAAAAGTGTGGCCTGTATCTGACTGGTCAGGATGACAGGCATCTCTTGTGCTGTCATGCATGGAAGCATCTGAGGCCTGACCACATGGTGCTTCTCCAGTCTTCCCTGGGTGATAGAGAGATGTTAGAGTGGACATGTGTCATTTCAGGGCTGGAGCCAAAGGCCCCACTGAAGACTCTGGAGAAAGGTACAGCTGTATGTAGCTTACAGGAGAGGACCAGGATGAGAAGGGAAGAGGAGGCCTCAGACCCCACCTCTGCAGCTGCCCAGATGTTGCGGCTCCAGGACTGCTTGTCATCTCCCTCTCCCTCCTCTACCAGGTGACTCTAGGTGTCCCATGTCACTGGGCCCACAGCCTAGTACTGCCACCACCTGTCAGAAGCACTGGCTGGCCTGAACAGGTTGCCCAAGAACCCTCCTTTGAGAGGTATCCTGGAATGTGTGTAGCCCTAGCCAAGTAGCACCTGCTAACGTGGGGCGTGGTGCTTAGCTGGGACTGTAGCAGCCCTCTGGAGATCCTGTAGCCAAACCATATTCTTGAAGGAAATGTCAGGTGACCTCTAACAGGTTCACATCACAGATCAGAGCCAGTATTCAGCAGGGCCAGGTCATTTGCTGAACATCAGCAGCCAACCTGACAGCTCAGGCCCAATGTAGTATATTAATGCTGATCCCAGGCTTCTGAACTGCACTGGGATGTGGAAGGGAAAGGCAAGTAGCCACACAAGGAATGGGTAGCCCATATGTACTGATCTGTTTTCAGGGTACTTCCTGGGCCAGAGGAAGCCCAGAAGCAAGCAGAGCGAGCCCGAGCACCCATTGTACCCTTCGGAGTGGACCTGTGTTACTGGGGCCAGGAGCAGCTAACAGCTGGAAAGATTCTTAAGTGAGTCTATGGTATCTGGTTCCTAGGACTCAGAGCACAACCTGAGGATGCTGAGACTTGAGCCTTACTATTGCTTCTTTGGGAGGTCCCCATGAAGGTTATCTATTAATCAGTGTGAAGGAATAGCTAAAACTCAGTTCTGAGATCCTCCTAACAAGTGTGGCTCCTCAAGATGCTGGAGGCAGATGGGTCCAGGGTTAACTGGGTCAGAAGCTGGATTCTTGTTCCCAAGAGCCTTCTGAGTGGGTCTACTCCAGCACAAACCAGGCTGCAGATAGCTAGTGGAAGATAGAGGGAGAAAGACACATCTAGGAGTACAGGCGAAAGCTTACCTAGGAGGAGGAGGGAGTCGGGTGGCTGGAAAAGCCCAGGCTGCATTTGTTGGCACTGTACTTAAGAGCTAGCACTGGGAGTCTAAGACCAGTAAAGCTAATGACGTGTGAACCTCAGGCTGGGCTGCCTGGATGCTAAGCTTACAAGGCAGGAATTGGGACCTTGAGACGCCTAAGGAAGAGAGCCAGGTCCCCATGTGAGAGTCCTGGTTCATGGCTTTGCCCTGAGGCTCCATGATGTTAAATATTGGTACAGCTAGGCTAGTTGTGAGGAACTTCCCCAAGTTCAAATCATAGCCAGCCTGTGTTCCCTGGTCAGGGCTGTTTCACCCACCTACAGTTCAGACTGCTCAGGATCTTGGGCCCTATCACTCTCCTGTCTGCATGTGCCCCATCATCTCTGAGCAATCCACAGAGGGCCACTCTTTTTTTTTTTTTTTTTTTTTTTGGTTTTTTCGAGACAGGGTTTCTCTGTGTAGCCCTGGCTGTCCTGGCACTCACTTTGCAGACCAGGCTGGCCTCGAACTCAGAAATCCGCCTGCCTCTGCCTCCCGAGTGCTGGGATTAAAGGCGTGCGCCACCACGCCCGGCGAGGGCCACTCTTGAGGCAGCTGGCATCCATGTGCAGAGCCCAGAGAATATCCAGAGAATATGCTATGTGTTGTTGGATCAGAAGTTGAGCCTTTGCCACACTGTGGCATTCAGAGAAAAGTGGCCTTGGTGATGGACTAACTCGTCCGTAGCTTAGGTATAGTGCTTGCCTAACATCCATGAGGCCCTAAGTTCAATCCCTAGTACTGTCAGGAAAAAAAAAAGGAAACAAGGTTTGGCAGTGGGCACAGAGCAAAAGCAAAGCCATGGTTGCAGGGCCCTGGAGCTGCTGCCCTGCTTTGCAAGGGGAATCTAGCCCTAGGCTAGTAGTTAGACCTACCATCTTTGGCTGGTTCGTGAACATGAGGATTTGAACCCAAGTGTATTGATCATGTTCTTTAGTCTAGGAAGGCCTCAAGGCCACCCTAGGCCAGTGCTTCCCCCAGGATTGAGGGGTAATTGGGGTGCATTGGGATTGGGCCAGTCCCCTTCTTCTAGTCCAGAGGAGCTACTTTGAGGGTTTCTGGTGCACCTTGCAGATCTGACTCTCAACACCGCTTCTGGAAACCCAGCGAGGTGGAGGAAGAGGTGGACAGTGCCCATGTTTCTGAGATGCTCCATAGCCGACACATTACCTTTTCAGGGACGTTTGAGCCTGTGCAGCACAAGTGCCGGGCCCTGAGGCCTAATGGCAGGCTCTGCGAGCGCCAGGATCGACTGAAGGTAAGGCCAGTAGGCAAAGCTATGGACATGAAGTTATACTTACCCAGGGAGAGGCTGGGCCATGACTAGGGGCCTGGGAAGTGCGGCCCTCTTTGCCTCCATTCTAGACCAGGGATATTCGTGAGCCCTGAGGGGCCCTGTAGAGGAAGGTTTATAAGCAGTGTCATAATTGCTTAGCCACTGCCCATCAGAGAATCATGTGTGGGGTTCTTTGTCCTAGTGCCCGACATTGACTTCTGAGAGACCATCTGTTATAGCCAGAGTACTTTTCTTCAGCTAGAGCTGTATGTGGTCTGAGACCTGAGGTTGGGAAAGTACATACATGATGCAGAAGTAGCAGAATAGAGAGAACTTGCTTTGGATAAGCAGACCAGTTCTTAGACTGCTGATGCTGTCTCTCCCCAGATCTCCCCCTCTGTGAGGAGGGCACACAATTAGAGGGCTTGGCTGTACCACCCTCCCCTAGAGCTATTTGTGTGATCTCCTAGCCATCAGCTGCTCTGTGCTTATTGTATAGTGCCCATTCCATGGGAAGATCATCCCCAGAGATGACAAGGGGCAGCCTCTCAACCCAGAAGACAGAGCCCGTGAACAAAGGCAGCAGCTTCAGCAGCAGCAGGCGCATCCAGGTAGGTGTGTGGGAGCAGGAGAGGGGCTGCAGGCATAGCCCTGGAACTTGTGGTCACCAAGTTGCAATTTCTGTTTGTTTGAGTAGCAGGTTGGAGGCTCCCTGGGCAAGGTTGGGTACACATGGCTGGTGAGGTATTTATCTTGAAGGCTCACAACAGGAAGTGGATACTTCTGACTCCATATACCACCCTGTCAACCTCTGCAGGAAGGGACTGGACCCAGAGTTTCATATGGTAGATGAGCACTCGACCTCTGAGCTACAGTCCCCAGGTTCTGATTCTCACGCCTGCTTCCTGAGCAGACGATGAGCAGCAGCTCTCCTGGTACAGTCATCTACTCTAGTTCTTGTGCCTAGACGCTAGGTGGTCTCGTCTGCCGGCTCTGACTCGGCCAGCTCCAGCCCCTCTCCTGCTCCCACACGCCTACATGGGTGCTCAAACTCAGCCTAGTGTCTAAACCTATTTCAGGGGCTGTAGTCAGCCCCTGGAGGGCCCTTCCATAAGGGGATATGTCTGCAGGTCCCTTCATAGACGCAAATACTTGTTTCATCTTGTGCCCAGAGACAAGTCTGGGTTGTATAGCGGTGGGGAGGGCCTGACCTGTTCATCTGCAGGAGAAACCTTCCCTGGTGGCTCACACTCAGGAGCAAATTAAGTGCCTATTTTTGTGTCAACCCTGAAGAGTATCTAGTTTTCCAGCCCTTGGTGGCTTGTTAACAAACAGGTATCAGGCCACGGGCCAAGCCTGGTGCTGGCCAGTCAGATGTGAAATAGCATCTCTTTACTAACTGCAGTATTGATCCCGCCTCCCTCGCACACGGGGCAATTTTCTTTTCCCTGGTGCTAACCTCAGTGACAATGCACACGGTGCTCCAGGGCCCTTCAGCGCCCAGGAAGGCCGCACAGCCCCAGCGTCTATTGATTTTCTTCAAAGGCTTTTAAATTGCTCCTTCATTTTCCTGAGGTGCTCATTCCATCTCCACTGGATGCCAGCATTTTTTCGTTGTGTTTAAACAATTGCTCCATTCACCAGGTTCCTAAACTGTGACGCCTTCTTATTACTGGGAGATAAACTGTTTAGACAGTTTTCCTTAATCTTGGATTAATCGTCCCTGTATCTGAATCGTGCAGTCCTGAGTTCCTTCACTTCAAAAAAATCAGTTTGGAGAGGCCACGCCATCTGTCTGTCTGGTGTGCTTGCTTCTCCCTCAGTGGACGTGCCCCTTACAGTCTGGCTTTGCGGCCACTCTGTTTCCAGGCACGCTGTCCACTCTGCCCCAGCCCATGGGACCTCTTTGGCATTTGGATGCCCTTGTAGTAAAGAATGCCAGGTCTCTGCCTGCTGGGCTCACCCATAGGCCTAAAGGGTTCGGTTTACTTTGCTTTTATCTGATTCACTAGACTGTCTTTCCCAAGCCAGGCTGGACTGGTGTCATCCTAATGGGACTTAGGGGAGCCTGTGGAGGTGAGCCAGCAGACTGAGCAGGGAACTCAGGAGTCCTGGGCGCTGACTCCCAGAAGGGCCTCGTATTTATCTACATGACTAATAATCTCAGCAGCCCTGCACATGAGCAGTGATTACACCAGGGAGCTGGCCCGGGACTCATGAGGCTGCTCAGTGGGCTGCGTGCTGTTCAGTCCCTCTCACTTTCCACCCTTGTGACTACAACAGCCAGTGCCCAGCTTACAGGTGGGATGACTCTGCTCTGCACTCGGAGGCCCAGAATTCACACTTGCTGTGAATCAGAGAACCCATCTGCAGCCTACCATGCACCTCAACTGGATACCCTAGCTTCACATGCCAGTTAGGTACCAGATATGTCTGAAAGCACCACAGTTGGCCTGAGTGGCAGGGAAGTAGCCTGAAGACACTCTGACTCCATGGCCAAAGCCTTGACCACTGTCCTACCTGAATGGTCAGGAATGCCAGGAGTAGTGGCGGTTGGGGTAGGCCTGCCCGGACCCTTCCAGCCTGTTCAAGTTGAGGGGACCCTTGGAATACTAGGGGACTAAGTGACAGAAGGGGATAAGGAAAGAGATGTCTCTGAGTGGATTTCATTCCAAGATTGCTATGTCACTCAGCACAGACCCTCTCAGACTATGGTACCAGGGCATGCAGCAGGCAGGCTCCAGCCCTACATCCAGAAGAAACCCACAAGGGTTACTCCTGGTTGGTGCCAGACATCTTTTGAAATTATCAAGTTGTGCTCAGATTGGCAGGACCCTGAGTTTCTGAAGGACGTGGAAGCAGCCACAGGGGTGGACCTCGGTTCATCCAGGTACAGCAAGAAAGGCAAAGGGAAAAAGAAGAAGCACCCTAACCTCACGGATCTGCGAGAGCGTGCCAACACCGCCCGGGCCCGCCTCGAGAAGAAGGTCTTTGCCAAGTAAGAGCTACTCACTGGTCCAAGGCCTTAGGCTTTAGGATGTGTGGGGGGAGAGCCATTGAGTTGCTAGCCACTTCTGGTGACTGTATTAGTCAAGGTGGGCAGGGACAGGCCATGCCAAGAGCTGGTGGGGAGCAGAGCTGCAGCTGTGTGCCCTGAGCACTCTTCCTAGGAGTCTACAGCCACCTCTCTGTAAGTAGAGCTGGGTACAGCAAAATGGCCCTAAGAGGCCAAGTACTGGCTTTGCTGTGCCATGCTGGGCTAGTGCCATGCTGTCTATAGGAGTAACCTCAGAGAAGACAGGCACGATGTCAGGCACTCCTGGAGCCAGATACTTTATCATAGTACTGGTCGGTAAGCTCCTTGGTCAGCCTTGGGGTGGGGTGGGGGCTGGTCCACATAGGCCTCCTGCTTTTTCCTACAGCCCTTTCTAGGGGCCCTTACCTCTGGACCTGCAACCCATGTTCAGCTGTGCCTTCGCCCTAGAGTGCAGCCTGGGATTAGCAAGCATGGGATCTTGCAACTGCCTTCAGTTGCAAGGAGACATAGCCAAGACCTGTGGTGGGGAACAGACTGGGTTCCCCTGCTCTGTCTGAGCACTACCCTACAGAAGTTCCACTGGAAACCTTTATGAGGTCCAGAAGCAGCAAGCCAAACTAGGACTCCAGAGTCCTGTCAAGTCCTTAGTCACTTCTTACTGTGCTCTCTCCATAGGGCAGCCGTGCAGAGAGTAGTTGCTGCCATGAACCAGATGGACCAGAAGAAACACGAGAAGTTTGCAAACCAATTTAATTATGCGCTGAAGTAAAAGGGTGTGGGTGTGCTGAATATGCTGTAGTCCCCTTTGGCCGTCAGCTCTTCTCCGTCCGTTAGCTTACTAGGATAGGAAGGAGAATAGACTTAGGTCTGAGTAGAATCCGAGCTTGTTTTTTCTGTATGTAACAATGGAGTGATGCATTAAAATACTCTCCAGGAGGCCAGGGGACATGGTTTAGTGGTGAGGCCAGCGTTTGATTCCCAACCATTTTAACCACACATGTGGTACCTCACCTGTAATTCCAGCACTTGGACATAAACAGGACCTGAATCCTAGGCCAGTATGGATTACAGAGCAAGACTGCTTGAGAAACAAGAACAAAAAGCCAGATGAGGCGACGCACACCTGTAGTCCTTACACTTAGCAGGCAGGGCAGGAAGATCAATACAAGTTCAAAGCTAACCTAGTTGCCAGGCATGGTAGGCATATCTTTAATCCCAGCACTGAGAAGGCAAGACAGGTGGATCTCTGAGTTTGAGGCCAGCCTGTTCTACAGAGTGAGTTCCAGGACAGCCAGGGCTACACAGAGAAACCCTGTCTTTAAAACAAACAAACAGCTAAGCTAGTCTAAGTTGTAAATTCTAAGCCAGCCAAACTTACATAAGCAGAGTATGTCTCTGAGGGAAAAAAAAAAATCCCTTCAGGATAACGTACCTGCATTGGAGTCGGATAGGGGCAGGCACTCCATCTGGTCAGCCCTTGGGCAGTGAGTGTGTCCCTAGTGGTGCTATGTATTTTATGATGCCTTCAGCAATCCACCCTTTCATGCATATGCTGTTTAATACACATGTCCAGCTCCTGGCACCACTCTGGACCAGGTGTGTTGAGCCCTAACTCACATACCATGTAGTCACCCAGGTTATGCACAATGTATAACGAGTGACTCCATCCGCTTCCAGAACTTTAGTATTCAGACAAACTGCCTGACCACCTCGAAGCCCTCTTTCTCTTTCCATGCCTGTGCGTTTAGAGTAATTGGGTCTGCAGCTTTTGTTTTTGTTTTGAGATGTGGTCTCTTTATGTAGCTCTGGCAGTCTTAGAGCCCACAGTGTAGACCAGGCTGGTCTCCAACTCAGAGATCCTCCTGCCTCTGCCTCTTCAGTATTGAGATTAAGGGCATGTACCATGACTCCTGGCTGAGTATGCCCTTCTGTTCCAGCTTCTTTGCCTTTGAAGGTTCTTCTGTGTTGTGATACCAGTATTTCAGTCCTGTTTCTTACACATACAGACCACAGCAGAGGACGAGGGAGGTGGCTCAGCAGGTAAAGCACTTGCATGTAATTATGAGGACTGAGTTGGAGTCCTCAACATCCATATAAAAGTCAAGTGGTTATGGTAATCTGCATGTAATCCTGCCCTTGGTGAGAGGAGACAGGATCTCTGGGGCAAACTCAGTAAAGAGACTAGCCAATCAGTGCATTCTGGATTCAGCAAGAGACTCCGCCTCTGTAAATAGAGTGGAGAACAGTCAAGGGAAACACTCAGCTATAACCTCTGGCCTATAATATGAAAATTCACATATGCCCATAGACATCTGCCCACACATAGGCAAACACACACACAAAATCACAGTGAATGGAGTCATATTTTGTCATTGCCACACCCACCCTCTCATTTGAGACATGGTCTCTCTTTGGAACCCTGCCTGTCTGGTAACTCATTTTGTAGATCAGGCTGGCCTCCAATTCAGAGATCTGCCTGCTTCTGCCTCCCAAGCCCTGGGACTAAAGGCGCCACCATGGCCTGTCTCCATGGATTTGTTATTGATGTTTGGTCTGTTCCTACCTTAGGGCTACCGTGAATATCTGTGCTTTGTTTGTGTGGACAACTGTTTCTGTGCATCACTGATGCATATAGTAACTTCCTTGTGAGGGGCTAAGCTGTTGGATGGTGGCTGCATCATTTACACTCACTCTGCTCTGCTTCCTTTATGCCATTACTGGTGTCTTTGTTTCTTTTGCTTTTCTGAGAATTCTATACAAGAGGTCTGTGCTCACATCATTTCCACCTCTCCTGCCTTCTCCAGGTTCTCCCATGCCCTTTTCTCAAATTCATGATCTCTTCTTTGTCATCACATATGAAGACAGTTGCTGTTATCTTTAGCAGTCAGTCTCACCGTCATGTTCTGGGAGTCAGCTAAGGGCAACAACATTCACCTATGTCATTTTGATAGTCTCTTGACTCCCTGGCCACACCTTAGGAGATTTCCTGTTCGTATACATGGACTTTTGTTAAATAGTGTCTACTTAAAGATTTTTTTAAAAAAATCACATGATTATCTCAATAGATGCAGAAAACACCTTTGACAAAATCCAATATAATAAAATAATAAAAGTCCTAGAGAGACTAGGAACAGGGAACATGTAAAGGAAACCCATCAGGACAACAGCTGATTCCCAGTGGAAGTTGTAAAAGGCAGAAGAGTCTGGACCAGGGTACTTCAAGGTCTAAAAGACCATGGATACCAACTTACAGTACTGTACCCAGCATCACTTCCTGCCATAGTTGAAGGAAAGAGGAAACCACTCTGTGGTATAAACACTCCAGAAGAATTCACGTCCACCAAACTGGTCCTAGAGAGGATACCAAAAGCAATTCTTTAGACTGAATAGAGGAAAAAGGACAAGGAAGACAAGTGAAGCTGTAATTGCTGAAGCACAAAAGAGGATGAATGCAAAGAGCAAACCAGGAGCCAGCACACACCTTAAACCAGAACGACGTTTTAATAATATCCTTAGCTCCCCAGTCAAGAAACACTGGTTTGTTGAATGGATTGAGAACAAAGATTTAAAGATTGGGGCCACCTTAAAGCACAAGGATAGAAAAAAAGTATCCCAAGCAAGTGCAAAGAGGAAGGAAGCAGGTGTCACTCACTACCTTATTATTTTATTTTTTGAGACTGTGTCTTCCTACTCAGTCCTAGCCTGCTATATAAACCAGGTGGGCCTTGAACTCACAAAGATCTGCCTGCTTCTGCCTTCCAAATGGTGGAATTAAGGACAAAGAGTCTTTGTTCTAATCAAGAGAACAATTGACCACGAATACATTACAGTTCTGTATGTACCAAGCTCTAGAACACCCAATTTCATAAGAAACATGCCATTGAGCTTAAAGACACAGATTACTCCAGTTCCGTATTAGTGGGTGATTTCTGTACCCCACTTTCTCCAGAATACAGGCCATCTGAACAGCAACAACAAAAAAGAATAGAGATATCAGAATTAAGTGATGTCATACAGCAAATGGAGCTAACAAATATGTACAAAATGTTTGACCCAAACACTAAAGAATATACATTCTACACAGCAGGCCAAATACCCAAAATAGATCATATTGGCCAGGAGGTGGTAGTCCACACCTTTAATTCAAGCACTCAGGAGACAGGGGCAAGCAAATCTTGAGTTTGAGGTCAGACTGGTCTACAGAATGGGTTCTAAGATAGCCAGGGTTACCCAGAAAATCCCTGTCTCAAAAAATGAAAATAATAAACTAGATCACATAATTTGACACAAAACATTATCTTAAGTTCAGATAATTGAAAAAATTTAATATATATCTTATCAAGCCACAACGCAATAACGCTTCAAATCAATAGCAAACAAATTCCTGGTAATTATATAAATTCATGAAGATGGAACAACACATTACTAAATAGTGAATGGGTCAAAAAAGAATCAAGAAAAAATGTTTTAATCCTGAAGTCAAATACAACTAAAAACACAGCAAAACCTCTGGATACATAGAATGGCAACCTATGAGGCACTAACTCTACCTATTAAAAATCAGAAAAAGCACAAATAAATGACTTAATGATGTAATTCAATGATTTGTAAAAACAGGAACAAATCCAAATTGAGTAGAGTGGAATACCTAGTAAAAACAACATAATGAAATTGGAAGAAAAAAGAAACAATGAATCTAAGAGCTGGTTCTTTGACAAGTCATTGGCAGATTCTAGCTAACCAGCTAACCAAATCAAAATAAACAAAAATAAAGACATGATTCAAATGAATAGAATTCAAGTTGAACTGGAACCATCACGGCACCAATGAAATCCAGAGTCCTGTAGAGGAGTACTTTAAAAGCCTAGTCTCCATTAAGTTAGAAACTAGAAAAAGTGCACAAGGCACGCATGTGGTGCACACACATGCAAGCAAAACATTCATGAATTTTAATTTAAAAAAGGAATGGGGGCTGGTGAGATGGCTCAGTGGGTAAGAGCACCTGACTGCTCTTCCAAAGGTCCAGAGTTCAAATCCCAGCAACCACATGGTGGCTCACAACCATCCGCAACGAGATCTGGCGCCCTCTTCTGGAGTGTCTGAAGACAGCTACAGTGTACTTACATATAATAAATAAATCTTAAAAAAAATAAAATAAAATAAAAAAGGAATGGATGAATTTCTAGATTAATCCTAACTACCAAAGTTAAACTAAGAAAGCGACAACCTAAACAGACCTATAAAGCGCCTCCTAAGCAAACCTGTCACAAGGAAGGAGATTGGAACAGTAGTTTAAAAAAAAAAAAAAAAAAAAAAAAGCCCAGGCCCAGATAGATTCACAGGAAAATTCCACCAGATTTTCACAGACCTATAGCCAATTCTAAAAAACAAAACAAAACAAAAACCAGAAGGAACATTTTTAATACCAAAAACCATGTAGGCAACAACAGTATCTCTGATATAGGCAAATATCTCTGATGGACATAGATGCAAAAATCTAATAAAACACTGCAAGCCGAGTGTAGCCATATTAGTAAGTTCACCCAAGAAAGGACTGGATGTAGGTGATGGACACTTCAGTCATGAAAGAAGACAGTTAACTCTTCTTTCTAGTTTTACCTCTTTTGTGTGTGTGGTTAAGTGCATAAAACAATATTTGATGGTGAAAGTGTGGAATCCAGTGTGAAGCTCCACAGCTTTCATTGAGATGGATAAACTTTGGGTCTGGTTAATTTCACTGTGTGATGTTTTTTATAAGTTTTTTTTGTAATAAAACTTTTCCTTTTGTTATTGCTGCTGGTGTTTTGTTATTTTGAGACAGGTTTTCTCTGTGTAGCCCTGATTGTCCTGGAACTCACTCTGTAGACCAGGCTGGCCCCAAACTCGGCGATCTGCTTTCCTGTCTCCCAAGTGCTCAGAATCAAGGCCTGCACCACCACCCAAATGGCTTTGTAATGAAGTATTAATAATAAAAAGATCTATTATGATTATAATAAAAGGTATATATGACAAGCCCACAGCTAAGATCATCCTAGATGAAAAGTATGAAGAAATCCCACATTTCAAGCTGTATTACAGAGATAGAGCAATGAAAATAGTCTTGTACTGGCACAAAAGCAGATGTGCATCCATGGAACAAAACAAACTCAAACATGAGTGCACATGCCAGCTAATATCCAACAGAGGTCCCAAAAATACACACTAGAGAAAGGATAGCATCTTCAGCAGACAAGGACTGGAAAACTGGATGCCCACATGAACAAGAATGAAATTAGACCCATGTCCATCACCGTGCACAAAAATTAACTCCAAATGGATCAAGACCCCAGTACGAAACCTGAAACTTTGAGGTGGCTGAAGAAAGCATAGGCTGCATCCTCCAGGTTAGAGCTGTAGGGGACTCTCTGGATAGGGCTCCTTTTGCTCAGAAATTAAGACCAACAATTTATGAATAGGATCCTATAAAACCACAAAGCTTCTATACTGCAAAGGAAACCAAAAATAAGCTCACAGGATGAGATAAGACCTTTGCTAGCTGCACATCTGGTAGACAATATCCAGTATATACAGAAAAACCAAAATAACCTAGTTTAAAGAGTTATGTAGATCTAGACTTTCTCAGAAAAAAAGAAAAATGGTTTTAAAAAGTATTCAGTATCTTTAGCAATGAGAGAAGTTCACACCCAGAGCACTGGACTCAGCTCCCAAGTCATGAAGACTAGGGTCATTGTTTCCTCCTCTTATCCTATTTTTGTTTGGTTTCCGAGACAAGGGCTCACTGTGCAGCTGTAGTTCTGAATGATCTAGAACTTGATGTGTAGTCTAGGGTGGCCCTGAGCCCAGCATAGACCCACCTGCCTGTATCGATGGCAATGTATGAAATGTGTACGTCACCGTCCTTGGCTCTTTAGGAAAAAGTGTGTATGGGTGTGGGTTTTTTTTAAAGAATTTCAAAAAAATTATGTGTATGGGTGTTTTGCCTGCACATATGTATCTAAACCATGTTTCTATCCGGGTACCTACAGAGGCCAGAAGAGAGGAGTCAAACGGCCTGGAACTGGAGTTACAGTTGGGAGCTGCTTTGTATGTGCTGGGAATTGAACCTGAGACCTCTGGAACTATCTTTCTAGACTCTCATCTTGTTACTTTTTCTTTCTTTCTTTCTTTTTTAATATTAACAATCTTAGTGGAAAGTATTACTTTATGGTTTTGATTTTCATTTTTCTAGTGACTAATGGTAGTGTTTGTGTTTATTAGCCACTTATATGTGTTCAAATAACTTATTTTCAATTAGTTGTCTTGTAAGAGGTTTTATATATGTTCTAAACACCGCATCCTTAAATGACTTGGAGATGTTTTCTCATCTTTTCACCTTGATAGTGTCCTTCAAAGTTGTTAATCTTTTAAAATTACAGTGTGTATGTGTGTGTGTGTGTGTGTGTGTGTGTGTGTATGCGCACGCGCACGTGAGTGTGCCTGTGCGTGCTCATTTAAGGAAGTCAGAAGATAGCCTTCAAGAATCTATTTGCTCTTTCCACCGTACAGGTCCTAGGATTGAACTCAGATGGGAGTTCACTTTTGAACTCAGTTGGGAGTTCACCTTTGCCCACTGAGCCATCTCACTGGCCCCAAAGTTTTTCATTTTAGTAAAGTTCATTTATATTTTTATTTTGTTTCTTGTGCTATTGGTATAATTTCTAATGTATACACTAATTATATAATATACATATAAACACACATATTTCTTAACTTCAAGGCACACTGATTTACTCATAGGGTTGTTTTTTTTTTTTTTTGAAATTTTTGTTTTTGTTGTATTTTTTTTACATAGAGTCTCTATGTAGTCCTAACTGCCTTGGAACTCACTATGTAGGCCAGGCTGGCCTCCAGCTAACAGAGATTCACCTGCCTCTGCTTTCCAAGTGCTATGAGTACAGACATGTGCCACTACAGTCAGCTTTCTTCTGAGAATTGTCTAATTTTAGCTCTGACATGTACAGCTTTGATCCATTTTTAATCAAGTGTGTGTGCTGTGAGGTAACGTCGGCTTCGTTGTTTGCATTTCGAATTTTCATTGTCCTTGAATCTTTTGATTGTTAGCCACTGGGAGCCTTGACCACTGTCATACTAGGTTTACCATAACTGTGGTGAAGCTTGGGGAGGGAAGGGTTTATTCAGGATCCAGATCACAGTTCATCATCAAAGGAAGTCAGGACAAGAACTCAATTCAAGCAGGACAGGAGGAACCTGAAGGCAGGATAGGATTCATGAACTTCTGATAGCATTCTATTTAATTGAGCTGTCATTTATTTTTAGTATTTTACAGTTTTTTATAGGTCACCTATATTAAAAAATGTATTCCTACATGCTTTAATGCTTTTATAAATGTGATGGTTCTCAGAATTCTGTATTTAGATTATTTATTGCTAACTTATAGCAATACAGTTAATTTTTATTTTAATCTTGTATCCTGCAGCTCTGTGAAACTTATCTGTTAGTTAATAGCTTATGTGTTTGTGTATGTTAGAATTTTTTCTGTGCACAATCCTGGTATCCTTAGACAGACATGTCTCCTTTCTCCTTTCCAGATTTGGAGTGTGCTTGCTTCTCCGCACGCACGCACGCACGCACGCACGCACGCACGCACGCACGCACAGCACGATCCACCCCATGCTTAATTGCTCTGGTTAGCATCTCCAGTCCACTGTTGAATGTTGAATCTCCTGTCCTGACCTCCCACATAGACACAGAGTGTGATACCAACTGTGGAGTTTTGTAGATGTCCTTTTTCATGTTTCTTCATTTTCATTTCAATGAAGTCACTTAGTTTTTCTTTTGTTGCTTATAATTTTGGTGTCATTTCAAAGAAACCATTGCCTAAGAACCACAAAGATTTGCCTGTTTTTTTGTTTTTCTGTTTTTGTTTTTTTATTTTATTGTTGTTGCTGGTGGTGGTTTTTTTTTTTGTTTTTGTTTTTGTTTTTTTTTTTTTTGCTTTGTTTTTGAGAGTCGATTTTTTTGTCAATGTTTCTTTTTGGTTTTGTTTTGAAACAGGGTTTCAGTATGTACCCCTGGCTGGCTTGAAACTCAAGAAATTTACCTGCCTCAGTGTCCCAAATGCTGATTAATGACGTGGAGCACTCACTACGCTGGGCCTTGTGAGAGCTGTACAGTTCTAGACCTGTATGTGTAAAGGCTTTCATCTATTTGTAAGTCAGCTTTTATGTGAGAGTTTTGTCTTAAAAGGTTCAATTTTGTAAAATAATTCCCCCCCACACTTCTAAAAGCTTTTTCTGTGTTATTTATTGAGATGGACTCAATTGTGATTGTTTAGAGAGATGTGATCTATTATATTCTAGCCATATGTTGAACTAACTTTGCAGTCCTTGGATAAACTGCCTTTGCTCATGATGTCTAATGATTTCCATATACCCATCACTTGTCCAGTTTTTCTTGGTCACCTGTAGTTTATTTATTTATTTATTTTGAGATAAGGTTTATCTGTCCTAAAACTTGATCTGTAGACCAGGGTGGCCTCAAAGTTAGAGATCCACCTGCCTCTGCCTCCTGAGATTAAAGGTGTGTGCCACCACTACCTGGCTAGGTTTTGGGTTTTGTTTTCTTGTTTTTAAATTATAGTGTTTTAGTTGTGTTTACTAGTCCATGATATTTTTCCATTTTTTTATTCTACAGACTTTAATTATTTCTTTTGGGTTGCTTTGGATATAATTTTTCTCTTTTCCTATTTAAGTTAGAAACAGTTATTGATTTAAAAATCTTCATTTTTAGTAGAGTTATTTATAGCTACAAGTTTTGGTCTTAACATTATTTTATGTTCATCTTTTATGTTTTTTATAGTATATTTTGTCTTTTACATTTTTGCTTTGTTTTTGAGATGGGGCCTTCTGCTACCCAGGCTGTGTTAAACCCTGCTTCTTCTGCCTTCATCTCAAATACTGACATTCCAGGCATGTGGCCCCCACACCCTGGACTTTTTTTATTTTAATTCAAAGAATTTTCTGGTTTTCCAGTTATTATTTTCTCAATTAATTAGGAGTTTGTTGTTTAATTTCCATAAACTTGTGGCAACCCATATTTTAGTGATTTCTTCAAGTCACCCTAAGCACATTGAGCTGTGTGTCAGGGAACCAGCCACTGTTCAGGTCTGTCCTGTTGCTGCTGGGGAGGCTCTGTGATGTCTGCAAACTTCACCTACCTTAGCAGGCTGCCCGGCTTTCCTATCAGTCCACTGATGTGGGGTGTAGTCTTCAGACACCCCTTACTCTGTTCGTTTTGGTTTCATGTATTTGAGGGCCTGTGTTTAGCTCTTCTCTTGTTGCCCTTTCTTCCAAATGGATGGCCCTGGGCTTTGGGCCTAAGTCTCCCTCCTCTGGTAACAATGTAGCCATGCTGCTGGCTCTGGAAGACTGCTAACATGGAGGATATTTTCCCACCCTTTCTTCTTCATTGGGTTGGGGACAGGTGTGGTCTTTGACCTATTGTTTTCTGTATTTCTGTGTTATGTTAAACAAGTTTGTAATTCCTCATGACCTCTCTTTTGGTTGTCAACAGCATAGATGTTTGTTTATCTCCCAAGTCCAAAGCTTCTGCCTCCACAAGATTCTGGAGTTCAGAACCCCAACCAAGTACTTAATACCACAGTCTCCAAACACAAGCTATTGTTCTAGAGTTACAACTTGTCTTGGAGGAGTTACTTTGACATTGACCACACAACACTTAATTTCTGGTGATTGACACTAGCTCCTTGGAAAGTGTGTTTTGTTCCAGCAACTGTGTTCCCAGTAACATAATGGAAGTTTTCAGCTACTAAACATGCCTGGGCCACCTGTCCCTGCCACTCTGCTGAAGGTTGGAGATGCAATGGAGAAGACTGAAGGAGCATCAGAGCCCAAGAGGACCAGGCATTCATGGAAGTCAGACAGAACTGGGCTGGGGGCTTGCTCTGGTTTTCTGGGCTTTAGGTTTGTGAGACAAGGTCCTGGTACATATACTTCACGTTGATCTGGAACTCGAGGGATCTCCTGCCTCAGCTTCTTGAATGCTGGGATCCCAGATGTGTGGTACCAGACATAGTTGTATTTGTGTATGTGTCTGTCTGTCCTTTAAAATTTTTGCTTTGCTTTTGAGACAGGGCCTTCTGCTACCCAGGCTGTGGTAAACCCTGCTTCTCCTGCCTTCATCTCAAATACCGAGATTCCAGGCGTGTGGCCCCCACACCCTGGACTTTTTTTATTTTAATTCAAAGAATTTTCTGGTTTTCCAGTTATTGTTTTCTCAATTGATTAGGAGTTTGTTGTTTAATTTCCATAAACTTGTGGCATCCCTTATTTTAGTGATTTCTTCAAGTCACCCTAAGCACATTGAGCTGTGTGTCAGGGAACCAGCCACTGTTCAGGTCTGTCCTGAACTAAATTGAACCCAGGGCCTTGCACATGCTGAGTGTGTGTTCTGCCACTGACCTGCACCCTACCGGTCACAATAAGCAGCAGGGCCTTGGGGTGGGCAGGTGGGGGTGGGTATCAGAAACCTTGTTGGCTTCTGGAGCTTTGAGGTATGTTTTTGTTGGTTGCTATGGTGCCCAGTGGTCCTCACTCCCGCTTCTTGAAGGATCTCCCTGCAGGACAGTGTTGTGAGGATAAGGCTGTCTTCAGTCTCTGCCTTGCATCTGTCCTTACCCATTTCTGCATGCAGGTGCACACCAATGTGGAATAGGAGCTGCTGAGCCCAGGGGTTTGTGTGATTATTCCTTTTTTTTTTTCCTTTTTTTTTTCTCTTCTATTACTTTTGTGCATCCATATTCACCTTTAAGTCACTGACCTAAAAAATATGAACTAGGAAATACCATTTTTACAATTCAGGTAGCTGGCTGATATAAACCTTTTCCCAGGTTTGAAAGAGCAGCTGCCCTATGTGTTAAACTCCAGGTTGCAGTGGTTCTGGTCTGGCCCTTGAGCTATCTACCTGTGAGATACATGCAGCCTTTTTATTTATGTAGCTTCGTGATGCACTTGTAGGTGAGAGAGCTCTCGTATATTTCTGTCTGAAGGTGAAGTTGCAGCATCAGGGATGGGGTAGAAAGAGAACGTGTAAGGTGTGGCTCAGGACTGACTGGTTACTCTGGCCATTTCTATATTCTGTTTTTCAGTGGATCTCCCGACTCACCTCAGTACAGGGGAACGCCAGGGCCAAGAAGTGGAAGTGGGTGGGTAGGAAAGTGGGGGGGGGTATGGGGGACTTTTGGGATAGCACTGGAGATGTAAATGAAGAAAATACCTAATTAAAAAAAAAAACAAATAAGAAACACTTGATCACTGTTAACTTGACCTATACTATACATTTGCCCTTTACCCAGGAACTCATAATTGGTAATAAAATGCCCATAATTGGGACCCATTAGTGAATAAAAAAAAAAGATTTGCCAGTGTGACTGTCAGGATGAAGCTGCCCTGAGCAGGACAAGGGGAAGGAAGGGTCTGTGCAGCTGGACTCTATACACAGGGCTTCTACCCAGCTCCTCGCTGCCACCACCCTCCCCGCCCCCGGCTCACTGTCATTGCTGTGCTTCATGGCCTCTGAGTCAGGAGAAACAGGTCAGAGTATCTGGGTCCAAGGTGTATGGGGGGTGCTCAGAGCTGGAAGAGAGGCAGCTGCTGACCCTTGGAATTCAACAGCTTCTTCACTCGCTCAAGGCTGTGGGTCCCCAGGGTGGAGTTTGGAGATGGGAAGAGGCAGGACTAGCAGGCTTTTGGGAAGGGCAGAGGGAGCCAGCTGCAGGTTCATAGATAATATCTGTTAGGGTTGTGATTAGGGTTGGCTGGATCCAACCCTCAAGGGCCAGACTGAGCAGCTGTAGGACTGCCATAGGAGAGTGCAGACCTGGAGGTGCTGGGGCTGGTGCAGACCCAACTGGTCAGGCCACAGGGAACGCAAAGCACACAGTTATAAAAGTGAGTATCGGAATGAAATTGAAAACTAAATGGTAGGTTTGAGATGTTTCTGTCAGAGGTAATGCTGGGCTTGAGGAGGCTACATGACACCATTAGGATCTGATCTCTTTCCATACCGTGGGACAGCAGGCAAGCACACAAGCTTTATCTTCCCAAGCTACTCCAACAGCCTGAGGGATCTGGCTTCAGTCATCACATTGTCTACAAAGAGGAGAACAGAGTATCTTATCTGCTTTCTGAGGCTTGCCATGAATCACCTTCTGGTGTCCTATCCAGCACACATCGCTGTGTGGCCGGAACTTAGCCCATGTGCCCCTTCAAAGAAGCAAAACTTAGTCTTGTTTTTGAGGCTGAGTGTCATGTATCTTAGGCTGGCTTCAAACCCACAATGTAGCCAGGGACAATCTGGAACTTTAAATTTGCCTGCCTCCGCCAGGTGAGCCCTAGGGTTTACATGAACCCTAGGGTTACAGACATGTGCTACCACATCCAGGGGCCTCGGGTCTAGTTAAAAACTAGACAAATTGTGCCTGTACAAGACTGATCAAAGCAGAGTTGTAGGACTCTACAGTTAGAGGCCTCCCCAGAAACAGTACAATCTATACCCCAAACTCACCAGATATCACATATGGAGAAAGCCAGCTGAGAGGCCAGAACTGAGCAACCCTCTCAGGCTCCTCCTAAGCCCTGCCCTGGCATCCTCTAACCCTCTAGATTTCGTCTTCTGTCACAGACAGATGACCATAGTTCTGTGCTGAGTAGCACACAGTTTCCGCAGAGACTGAAACATTCCATTCTTCAAGAAGCCATTTAAACAGGAAGGTGAGCAACACAAAATAGCTTCAGGAAGTTCCTATGAGGGACCACCGTCACTAAGCCCCTCCTTCCCACAGTAAGCAATAAAAGATGAGAGCCAGCCTCAGCTGAGCTGCTAAGAGACTCAGATAACCAAGCTACAAATAAGACTCAGACCAGTTCAGCTTCCTGGAAGAAGCCTAAGCCAGCTAAACTTCCTGACGAGGTTTAGACCAACTGCACCTGGAAAAGACATTCTTCAGCCTGTCCAGCTGTCTGCAGGCTGTGCAGTGTGATCCAGGCTCCCACGTTTTGAGAGCAGCCATCCATGCTGGGGTGAACCTTGGTGATACAGCTGTCTTTGAGTCATTTCTGCTCCTGTAAATAACTCCTCTCCCACACTCCTGTAAGTAACCGCAATAAAACGCATTGGCTTACCAGGCGATGACGGCACATGCCTTTAGTCCCAGCACTCATGAGGCAGAGGCAGGTAGATCTCTGAGTTTGAGGCCAACCTGGTCTACAGAGTGAGTTCCAGGATAGCCAGGACTGCACAGAGAAACTGTGTCTACACACACACACACACCTGCCTCACTGGCTCACCAGTTGGCCTTTGGTGGCACCTGTACTTTGCTCTGTCATGGGATCTCTTTCTGTGATGAGTAGATGTGTTTATTGCATCTCTCTAGAAATGTCTTGTCGCACAACATTCTATCACAGGCAAAGGGCTGTATACGGAGGCCAGCAAGCAAGACTACAGGGACTCAGGGAATGCCAGGAAGTAGCCACTACTCCATGTTGTGGCCTGTGGCATTGAACCTGGAGATGGAAGGGAGGTGCTGTGTGTGGTGGGCTCACTGCTTCCCAGCCTCACAGGCCCTGACCCACATTCTCTGCTCAGTTCCAAAGCCTTCTGTAGATGCCAAAGGCACCATGAGTACAAGTAGCCGAATTTGGGACGGAGCCTCGGCAAATGAGCTGACCCCCACTCCCAACCCCCATTTGGATGTTGAAGAGCCCTGTCCAGCCAAAATTCATTACCACCTGCCGGAGTAGCTAGGATCCCGGGAAGCACAGCTACCTGCTCTACCTAGTCATCTTCCCAGGAGAACTGGAGGTTGGACCAGCATCCTCGGCTCAGCTCAGCATGGCTGGCAAAAGGAAACAGGACTGGAAGGGGGCCTTGGGTCTTTTTCTAGGGTCAGCTGGCAGCTGCTTTCCCTCTCATGCACAGGGTCCCCTGAGCACAGACATGGAGGAAACTTGCAGTGAGGCCACTGTCACCCTCACCCCCCACTCACACTCAGTGGTATCTTGCTGTGTGG
Organism: Mus caroli; assembly: GCF_978045245.1. Lineage (NCBI taxonomy): Eukaryota > Metazoa > Chordata > Mammalia > Rodentia > Muridae > Mus > Mus caroli. Next base: position 35,893,786 of record NW_028227259.1, read on the forward strand.
GCGAGGGTTGCCTGTGTTGGCCTGGGAGAGAAGATCACCATGCGTTTTGGAGGTGGGACAAGATAGGGCAGGACTATGGTATGTCCTCTCCTATTTATGGAGGCTGTGGCTTCTGGCTGGGCAGCCCCTGCACAGGCCAGGCTTCTAGTGATTTAATTCCAAGGGTTTTCTGGAATCTTCTGGGGCCTTTTAGGACTTCCCTGTCGGCAACCTATGTCTTAGAGGCCCAGCCCTCAGCAGCAAGGCTGTGAATATCCTCCAAGCCATCACCTCTCACAGTTAAGCCACTTCATACATGGCTCTCACTCCCTGACCACAGGAATAGTAGTAGTGCACCACTGAACTAGAAGGCTGGACCAGGTGCCCACCTAGGGCTGGCAAATAGCAGGTCAGGACAGGAACCTCTAGGCCTAGAAGGTCTGGAAGTGGAATGTGGGCTGGCTGGAATCTGATACCGGGTCTCTCCTGGTCAGTGAGGGAAGCTACCATTCTTCAAGGGGCAGGTTGGCTTCCTTGCCCCCTCACTGCCAGATGCTGCTCTTACCTGCCTTTGGCTTTCGGTGAGCATGAAGCCAGTTTTGCGCACTCTGACCAGTGCTAGTGACTGCAGTTCACTGTCAGCCTGACTCCCAAAAGCAGCTCGCTTGACTAGGGTCAAGACCCCGCGAAGAGCTCACTGTGCTAGGAAACAGGAGGATGCCTGAAGGAGAAGCCAAGCCCCACAGTGGAGCACAGCAGGCTCTTTCGTTCTTTCTAGGGAGAGTCAGGGACCCTGGAACAGAACAGTTGCCTCCCTGTCCCTCCCCACAGTCAACCCCCTTTTCCTTCTCCAGTCTCCACCCCTACTGATGTACAAAATCTTCCAAAGCTGGAACAGGCTGCCATGTAGTCTCCCTGTAGTCGTAGATGGTTCGGTATCTGCTTTGGGGTGTGTGGGCCACAGCTTCGGGCCACTCCTGGGCTCCTTGCGTTCAGCGCATAGGGACTACATACATACACACACACACACACACACACACACACACACACACACACACACACACAAATTGTTGTGGAAGAGTGATGCACCAGAAAAGGTCAATGGCCTTCCATTCTGGCTATTAGACTATCTGGCAGGTGGTTACACCTCAACCCTCCAGCTGCCTCCTCTAGGAAGGGGGATGTTTTTCCTGCCCACAAGTAGCCTGCTTGGGGGTGGGAGTGGGGGCAGTTGGTGGGACCGGATGTGGAAGACAATGAGCAACAGCCAATCGCTCCATTTGAAGCTCAGCAGTGCCAGGCTGCAAGAAGAGGGGAAAGGGTCTCACTTCGGAGAGAGCGGGAAGGGGACTCAGACCCGTGCTGGACCCAGGGCGATCCCCAAGACAGAAAGGTGTCTGAGTGCAAGCTACTAGAGTGACCATGAGACACTAAACACTGACAGGAAACTATACCTAACCGCTCTTAAGTCCCTGCCCAGGGCGACACACAGATGGATAAGAACCGGAGCGGACAGGAAGGCGGGATCGGCATCCTACGGCGCCAGAGCCTTCGGGAAAACGCCCGCGTGGCTTCCTGTGCTTTATTAAGAGTTCTACAAAGTGCTTGGAGCAGGCCACGGGAGCCTCCCGTTTGGCCCCTGCGCACACTCGTTTATAAATTTCTCTTCTGTAGGAACGGCTATCTATATACAGGACCAACGACTGAAACCTTAGAAAAGAGACGCCCGTGCTCGCCTTGGGTCCTCTGGCTGTGAGGCCGCGTGGTGCGGGCCCCACCGGGGTCCTGGCACCGAGATTCAGAGGTGGGGCGCATAGAAGGCGGGCGCGCCGTACGTCTGCGAGCCCAGCACGAAGGGCGAGAGCACGGCCGGGCTGGACAGGAAGGGCAGCTGCGCAGCACACACCAGCCCTCCGGGGCTGTGCGCCGGGTACCCGGCCGGGCCGTGCAAGGCGAGCGGAGCGCCCATGGGCGGCGAGGGGCTGAGCGGACTGAGGCCGCCGGGCAGCCCCGCGCCGGGCCCCGCTCCCGGGCCGGGGCCCCCGCCGCCGCCGGTCGGCGCGCTGGTGTCAGCGCCTGGGTTTTGCTTCTTCCACTTGGTTCGGCGGTTCTGGAACCAGATCTTCACCTGCGTCTCAGTGAGGCTTAGCGACAGCGCCAGGTTGAGGCGCTCGCACACCGACAGGTAGCGAGTGGCCTTAAACTTGTTCTCCAGCGCCACGAGCTGCTCGTAAGTGAAGGCGGTGCGCGCACGCCGCGGCTTCCCGGACTTCGAGTCCGAGCCCGTGCGCTTCCGCTTGGGCTTGGTGGCCACGGCGGCGCCCTGCGGGGTGCTCCCCGCGCTCCCCGCTCCCGTAGCAGCTGCAGGCGGGCCCGGGGCTCCGGGCGAGTTCCCGCGGGGCCCTGGGGCCGCAGTATCGTCCACAGGGGAAGCCTCGACCTCGGCCGCTCCGGGACAGCCCGACCCGCGGGCCCCGAGACCGCCGCTACCTCCCCGAGGCTCCTCGGTGCCCTGAGCATCCTGCACCTCGGGCGCTTCTTCTTCGTCCTCGTCCTCCGGCGCTTCATCCTCACTGTCCGCGGTCGGGCTGTGACCGCTGCCGCTGCTGTAGCCGTTGGCCTCGGCCTCGTCCGCCCTGTAAGAGTCCCCAGCACCTGCGGGCGGCGAAAAGGAAAAGAACAGAGGGTCAGGCCCGCTGCCAGCCGCCCTGCCCGCTCCCCCCAGGAGAGATTCTCTTTTAACTGTTGTGTTTCTCCTCTTCCTCGTTTGCCCCCTCCCCAAAGATTTTCTTTTCCTTCTTCCTTGCCACAGTTCCTCCTTGATTGCTTGCATTTCCTCTCTGCCTTCCTTCGGAAGGACCCACTCCGTGTCGAGCTGCTTTTGCTGCCCCATCCGCAGTCCTGGCCTCGGACTTTAGGGCTGCGGTGCGCGGGAGGCCCTCGGAGTGTACAGCGGAGAAAGAGCTCCGATCGATTCACGGGGCAGATGCAAACTTAATTAAACTCATTTTGTGTAATGTACAAACTAGTTAAAGTCCATTTAATTTATTTGGGCGTATATTACCTTCCAATTACAGCGGGCGCGGGGCCAGCCAATTACCGCACAGTTAATAGCTGGAGGGGCGCGAAGCCTGGGGTGGGGTCGGCCGTCTGTGAGGAGGCCACTTCTGAAAACCAAAATCGGTCGTCTGGGAGCTGTCCCTACCTCAGGCTTCAGGCCCTGAAAACTAGGCGTCGCAAAGTGCTGACTTCCCTGCAGACCTCTGGGGCCCACCAACCAGCTCCCCAGCGACTCTGTCTTAAGCGGGCTCCAGCTTCTCCTGGGCTGGTGGAGTTTGGAGGCTGGGAAAGCGCATTGTGAACCTCTAAGCAGGGCCCTGGGAGGGAGTATGAGCGCTAATCCCGCTGCATCCAGAGAGACGCAGCCGCCATGACTGCATTTTGCCTCTGAAATTTTGCAAGGCTGTCTGTCTGCTCTGCAGGAATCTGAGGACCGTTCATGCCCCTCACCCACAGGTGGTCTTTAAATGCCAGTGGAGGCCTCCACGTTTTCCGACCCAGGGCCGGTGTTCAGCTCTCAGATCGAGTTGGCTCTGACATACTGGAGCATAAAATCGCAACTCGCAAATAATGACCAGCTCAAAATGACCCAGGTCGCATGAAGAGTGCGGGTGTCCTGTCCTCAACTCCCAGGTCTTAGCAGGACAACTATTCCCTCAGGCGACGTGTAGCCAGTCATCCCTGCCCCAGCCCTGCCTGGCTGCCCTCTCCCAACTGTGCAGCGCTCGCTCCCTCCCTACACAGCTCCAGCAGGCAGCCGCGGGTTCCTCGTAGACAACCCCTTGGCGGAGAGAGGGGTCCAACTGCAGCCTGCATGGCCTGCCCTTCCTCTCTCTAGGAACGGAAGGTCAGTGCAACCGCGCTGGTAGAGCTGGCGGCCCCAGTCCAGTTCTCCCTGAGCGTTCTGGTCCATGAGAGGCGCAGGGGCCAGGAAGTTAGAGGGAGGACGGGGGAGGGGCACAAAAAGCAATCAGGAGCTGGTCGAATGCAATTCGCGATCAATAGCGGCCCCTAATAAGTGTAATAGGTTTTAATCGAGTAATTATCCGAATTTTGACCCTATAATTTAGATGTTCGGGGGGAGTTTGCAAGGTGCTTGAAAGAGATATGCATGCGCCGTAATGGGATATCGACCGCAAAGGGGGCGCGGGCCGCCCCATTACCGGCCGCTTTCCGCCGCTAAGCACATTTCCCTTTAACTGTAATCGAAGGGATTTAATTGTTTTTCCAGAGATAACCAGCGTTTTGTCACAATTAGTCTGATTTGTCCAAAGGGGGAGGGCCGGGAAGGCCACGGTGGGGGTGGGTAAGTCACCAAGCCAGCCGCCGCATGTCCCTTTGCCTCCAGCACCAACTACCCTCCAACACCAAAGATTGACTAGATGAATCCTGGACCGTAGTCGCAACCCCAAAGCCCCAGATTTGGCCCAACAGAACCTTTCCAGAAGCGTGCAGCAGTGAGGGCCCTAGAGTCCGGGTCGGGAGGAGGCCACGGATGCTTGGGGCGGACCCCGCGCTCTGCGAACTTTCCACTGAGCCCGGCGGCGCTGGGTCAGGCCCAGCTCGCCGAGGGATCCCGGGAGCATAAACATTCCGGAGCTGTCGGTGTCCTCGCCCCTATCACCAACCCCTTATACTCACTTGTAGGCTCAGCTCCCGCGGCCGCTGCGACTCCTGTGGCGGCGGAGAGGGCTCGGCGTTCTAGCTCTGCGCGCGGCGAACGTCCGGAGGCAGTGGGGACCGCGACGCACGCGGCCGGGGCGCATGGGGCACACGTAGCGGGCACCACAGGGCCCAGTAGCACGCAGCGGCGTCTCCTACTGTTGAACTTGTTGGGATCTAGGATGTCCAACACGGAGAAGGAGGTGGGGCGCGGGGGCGCGGCGGGCCGGGCCGCTCCAGCCCCCTCTGGTACCGCGGGAACAGTGTCGCTGGCCGCGAGCGGTGGCACTCCAGCCCGGGGAAAGATGGGCAGCTCAGCTCGTCCGTCCATAGTGTCCCGAGCTGTAGCCGCAGGAGCCGGCGGTGCGGGCCCCGAGCCGGGCCCGGGCGGTGGCGGTGGCAGCGCGGGGACTTCCCCAGGTGCCGCCGGGCCGCTGGTACTCATGCCGGCCTCGGGCCGCTCAGGCGGCTCGGGCCCCCGCTACCTACTGGGATCCCATCCCTGCGCCCCGCAAAATCAGCCTCAGCCCAGCTGTTCCCGGCGCTACGTCCCGCTCGGCTGGTGCTGCCTGGCCTTGCCTCCGCCACCGCTTCAGGCGCCCGCCGCGCCGGGCCAGTGCATTTATGGCGGCCCCGCCGGAGGCGCCCACGCGCCCACACGCCGCACACACGTGCGCCCGCAGGCGGCCGCAGGGTTCCGCTTCCCTCGTTAGCGCTCACGCCTAATTGGCTGCGAACGGTCCCAAGCGGAGTAGGCGGGCCCGGTACGGGTCTCACGGACTGAGCCGCAGAGACGGACAGACAGACGCCCTGCCCGGAGCCAGAGCACAGTCCACTGGAGGCTGGGGTGCTCAGCACCGTGCCGCTGCGCCTCCGCGGGGCTGGAAACTGCGTGCCCGCCTCCTTGGCGAAGGGGGAGGAGACAGCCGGCTTTTAAATAATTGCGGGATCAGTTGGCTGTGGAGGGCTGCAGAGGCCCCAGGACGTGGGAATCCATGCGCCCCGAGTTGGCCTGGACATCCCAGCTCAGGGTACCGCTAAGGCAGGTCTCTCCTGCTGCCGTGGCACGCGGGGTTCTGGGCTATCCTGGCACCCGGGGCTCTTGCGCCTTCCGCTGCTAGGACGGAAAGGGAGAGTGGGGTTCTTGCGGGTTCTGAGTCTCTGCCGGGTCTTCAGCCCCTTGTGGGGCGTGTTCCCAGGGTTTCGGTTTCCGCTGCCCTCGATTGCTGTTTTTCGTGTCTGGAGCAATCTGGTCAGAATCTCTGTCCCTCCATCCTCACTAGCTTTGACTCCCGCCCCCTTGGCTGGATCAAATTAGGGACCACTCGAAATCCCCCGCAAGAGGCGGGGCTGGCGCCCGCGAGTGACGCTCATTAGAAGTGGAATCGAAATGAGTAGGGCTAGACGGCCGTCCTAGTCCCCGCCCACCCCCAAAGGGTGACCGAAAAATCGCACAAATAGCAGGTGGCCTACATAAAGATCGATACCCTTCATGTAACGGGAAAATATGTGTTTCTTCCAGAAATAATACGGAAACTGTTCTCTTCCCCACCCCTAACAAATCAGAAGGGCCGTTTGAGGCCTGAGCATTTGTGCACCGTCTTGTCCAGTCAGGAGATTTACAGGACAGTCTCGGCGACCTCGGAAGGTCGAACCCTGCTTTGGAGGGTGAGGGTCAGGTAGCTGATGCGTTGCTTCCTCCTCCTCTCGCTCAGGCCAATGAGCTGACCCGCCTCTGAAGGACCCAGGTGGGACCCGGCAATGGAGCTGGCGTGCCCAGAGTGTGAGTGTGTGCGCCGACGTGTGCTCCAGCGGGTATGCATTCCTCCTCCCACTATGGTCCCGAGAGCCTGCTCTGCACAAGGACGGTCCTTTGCAATTACCGCGGGCAATGATCCTTCGGAAGCAGAAATTAAAAGTTAGGAGAAATAATGGGGGACCGATCGCCTGTAATTTGGGCCAAGCTCGGACATGCTGAGCCTCTGGGAGGCTGGGACGGGAGGCAGAAGGGGGGGGGCAGGGCTCTCCTCCCCTCAGTTTCTTCCCTGCCCCCTCCCACCCTCACCGCGCTGGTCCATCCTGAGATTCTAATCAGACCCACAACACTGTGTCCTTCCTTGCCAGGACCTGATTATTCTTTATCTTTAAATTATAAATCACCTCTGGGGAAGGAGGGTGGGTAATCTCTCATCACAGTGAGGTAATTATCTTCTTCCCGCCCCCACCTTGGTCTTTGCTCCCTCCCTCTTCTCAACTGAGTTTGAATATAGATGTACACGCCCCATTCTCTTACACACACACACACACACACACACACACACACACACAGAGTCACACTCATTCAGAAGCCGCCAACACACAAGCAGGAATTCATTCATGAGCACCCATACCCAGTCAGAAGGTGGCTCAAAAGGGCAGTGCGCTGCACCCCGTCACCCCTCCCCCATCTGCTCCTCCTTCCACTTCCTGTCTTTTTTAAGTCCTTTGGTAAGGACTGCACACAGGCCGGCTGCCAAGTCTCCATCTTCTTTGCTTCCCCAGGAAGCAGAGCCACTGGGTGCAGAAGGGAGCTTCTTTTGGGGAGGGGAGGGCAGGGGAGGACAGGCCTCATGTGCAGAGCTGGCTCTGGGTAGTGGAGACTCTGGGACATCCCTACAAGCACCCCCTCCCCCCCCCACATTTGTCACCAGCACAAGTTAGCAGAGGTGAATGTTGGCAAACATTTAACAGCAGCTGCAGCACCCACACCTTACTGGGTTGGAGCTGGCCTGGCTGCACCCTCAGCCATGACACCTGCCTGTGAGGAAGTACAATGACCTTTCTGTGCAGTCTTCCTTCAGGACAAGCAAATGCAAGCAAAGTGGCGTTTCCTAGAACGTGAGTTGTAGACTGCAGCTAAGACACAGACAATGTAATACAACGTGTTAACGGGGGATATGAAGTGAGATAATGTAACACATTATAGAAAAACAGGCAACTGGATGTTGTGTTTTGTTGTTGTTATTGTTGTTTTTCACCAAAACTCACAATTGGCCCTGCCAAATGACCTGCCTGCTGACTGGTCAGAGCTGGGCAGAATGCAGAGAAAGCACCTTGGCTGTCCAGAAGTTTGTATGCCCCTGGTTTACTTCCCCTTCCCTTCCTGCCCCTCAATATTCTGACATGAGCTGTAGCAGGCAGAGTAATGAACAGCTAAGCTTACAGCCAACTCTGAGGAGTAAGGTGAGCCCGAGGGTCCTCTGGAGCTGAATGGGGCCACCGCTTCTCTTCTTCCTTTGGTCTGGGACAATGCTGTGTGGACATAGCTCACTGAGAGACTGAGACAGCTTCTTCTTCTGTTCCCACCTTACCTCTGAGGAACAACCAAATCAGAGGGATGCCCGATGCCCCTCCTCCTCTCCCAGAACTCTAAACAACAGCCCTCTTTCAGCCTCAACCAGACTGTCTAGGGCTATAAGGACGTCCTTTAGCTCCTAATCACAATTGATTGTCAATTAGACCCTCATTTGTGCAATCTCTGCCCATCTGCCATCTCAGGTTATCTCCAACCTACCAGCTTCACTTGTGGGGCCCCAGGTGGGCACTGACAGGTGAAATCCCAGCCTCGAGTGAAGATGGCTCTGCTTGTGCAGGATAGGAAACATCCCCTTTCCTGCTGAGCCCCCACAGTGGCAGGTCAGTCAGGGTGATAAGTCATGTTGGACTGGGGTGTCGAGGCAGGAACAGATGTGGCAAGGGTGAGAGTATGACCAGGGGACTTATGACCAGAGGTCTGAGAAGTAGGCCTAGGAAAAGGAGGGGGTAAGCTGACATTCTCAGCTTCCTTACCCCTGATTTGTTCATTTTGAAATTCTGAAAGAGGCAAGAGAGGGAACCCCCCAGCCTCTCTTGTTAACTCACCTTGGATAATGACTTGTCTCCACTGTGTAGTGGTCTCTTAGATCCCCTTTACTTCCCTTCAAGGATCCAAGGGCTCCAGTAACAGCCACTTACTCAGAGTAAGGGAATGGTGACTGGTGGAATATCCTTCATTTCTGCTGCTGGGAGCTCTATGGACAGGCTGTAAGGGCTGTAGTGTTCAGGGTCTTTATGGTTGGGTACAACCACAGACAGCCTTTCACTTTGACTGCTGTTTTCCTTATGTCCTGTTAACTCCATCCCCACTCTGCCAAGTGACCAGGCCCCCCCAAAACCTTTCTGAAACATGCAGAGGCAGGCACTTTAGTCACCTGGCTCACCATGTGTGGACTGAGGGGCTGCTGGTATTCTGCAGTCTCTGAGTGGGCTGCCTCCCCATTGAAGGATGCAATGCAGGAAATTAGGCAGACAAGAGGACAGGGGCTTCCATGTGTCTTTCTTTGTTTGTTTGGGTTTTTTTGTTTTTGTTTTTCTTTTGTTTTTTGAGACAGGGTTTCTCTGTGTAGTCGTGGCTGTCCTGGAACTCACTCTGTAGCCAGGCTGGCCTCGAACTCAGAAATCCGCCTGCCTCTGCCTCCCGAGTGCTGGGATTAAAGGCGTGCGCCACCACGCCCGGCTCCATGTGTCTTTCTTGACCCCCACCCATATCAATATATGGTACCCCCTGCCACTCACCAGTCTGGAAAATGAATAAGCAATTCTGCTAATTCGTTTTCTCTAAGATGTATCTCCCTTTGGGTCTTCTATCCCCTCAAGAATGGACACAGCACATTCAGAAACTCAGAAGAAAGAGCTCGGGCGGCTGACCTATGCGTCGCCTTCGCCCGGAGGCCACAGAGGAAGAACCACTATCAGCACTGCACACAGCGCCCAACCAGTAGGCTGGAGGTCAGTACCGCGGACAGCTCCCTGAACCATGGTGAGAGCATTCGGCTTCCTGCCAGGTCAGTACCGCGGACAGCCGCTCCGCTCCGCCCTCTCCCTCTTCCCCAGTCCCACTCTTACCCCCTAGCCGACCTCAGCTTCCAAGAGACTACGTTACAGACAGGTTCAGCAACTGGATCCAGCCAGCACGTTTCTGCTCTCCACTCATGCACTGCCCTCACTGTCTATTACAAATCCGCCCATTTCAGAGCTTGCTGGCAATCTTTGTGGGGACAATGTGGGTGTCTGGACCCCTTGTACATTACACACCCAGTTGAGATGCCCACCCATCCACCTCACACCAAAGGGCTAGGGAGTTTTACAGGATCAATGGCTGCTGGATATATATATATAGCCATGCACCCATGCACGAGTGCACGAGTAAACACACACACGCACACACACGGTAGTCGCTGGCTCCTATAAAGAGGTATACACCAGGAACATCTCCAGGGCTGCAGGAATGTAAAGTGCTGTTCATGGAGAAGGCTGCACAGGCAGGAGCCAGCTGGCTCCCTCTCTTGGACACTGCTCGTTGAACTTGTGACCTAGAAAGGTTTACTAACTGCAAGACAAGATAGGGTAAACTGAGGCCAAAGAGGACAATGATGTGCTCAACGCGATCCACCCAGTAGGTGGTGGGGTTTTATTGTGAACACTGGTACTCCTGACCAGTGTTAAAGTGAGAGGTCACAGGGGTTCAGTTTCTCAGTGCCAGGGGGCAGATGGCCTGGGCGATGCAGAGGCTGAGTCTGACAAGGGGTCAGGAGATTCCATGTGCCTTTCTCTACCCTTACTCCCCAACCTGCTGATTACCATCCTGGAAATTCCAGGGTGGAGACAAGTCTGTTCATTCATTTTCTCTAAGATCTCTCTCTTAGGTTCCCTTGGGGTGCTTAGAGGAGTCCTCTTCTCACAGGAATCTGCCCCGTGTGTTATCACCATCCTCTCCTCTACTCTAGACTTAGCTAGATAGAGCCACTGCCTTCCTTGAAAGGTTTTAAGCGAGATGTCCAGGTCAGAGCTTACCCAGAGTGCCACCTGCCCTACTCTCCAGGGCTCCCAACAGTACACAAACTCCAGACTTCTCACCGTGAAAAGCTGTGAGTCCTGTCTGGTGCACAGGCTTTCCCTTAAGGGAAAGTTTTCCGTGTTGTACGAAGGCCTGAGGTCAGGAGACTCCTTGAGGGGGAGCTGGGAGTGCCTTGGTGCTTTGCTTCATGAGCTTTCTGTTTTGTTCGTTTGAGAGAGGGTCTTTTTGTTGTTGTTGTTGTTTGTTTGTTTTGTTTTGTTTGTTTTTGTTTTTTGAGACAGGGTTTCTCTGTATAGCTCTGGCTGTCCTGGAACTCACTTGGTAGACCAGGCTGGCCTCGAACTCAGAAATCTGCCTGCCTCTGCCTCCCGAGTGCTGGGATTAAAGGCATGCGCTACCACTGCCTGGCCTTGAGAGAGGGTCTTACTCAGCAGCCCTGGATGGCCTGTAACTCAAAGATCCTCCTGCCTCTTCCTGGGATTAAAGCACAGCGCCCCATTGCTCACTTCTTACTGCCTGCCCCCTCCCCCATTTATCTTCGGTCCTTCTTAAGAAGTGTGATTCACCACAGCTTCCTGAGGTTGACATGGTCTGAGAATTATGCCTGGGCTGAGTGACCTACCTACGAGACCCTTTGGGTCATCTGAATGACCCACATCTGAGCCCCAGCCCCAAGGTCCTTTCTGATGCTAACTGCTTGAACTACTCTTCTCTAGCTGTCCAAAAACTTCAGACCTGGGAGCACATCAGTTTCTTCCCAGTGAGATTGGCACCATCACCTGCCCCTCATCGCAACCCCTTGTCAGACTCAGTCTCTGCATTGCCCAGGACATCTGCCCCTGGCACTGAGAAACGGGTTATCTGTGACTTTTCACCTTATTATTTTTAAGATTTCTTTATTTATTATTTTATGTATGTAAGTACACTGTAGCTGTACAAATGGTTGTGAGCCTTCATGTGGTTGTTGGGAAATGAATTTTTAAGACCTCTGCTTGCTCTGGTCAACTCCAATCACTCCGGCCCAAAGATTTATTATTATACATAAGTATACTGTAGCTGACTTCAGACGCACCAGAAGAGGGCGTCAGATCTCATTATGGGTGGTTGTGAGCCACCATGTGGTTGCTGGGATTTGAACTCAGGACCTTCGGAAGAGCAGTCAGTGCTCTTACCCGCTGAGCCATCTCACCAGCTTCGACTTTTCACTTTAAACACTGGTCAGGAGTACCAGTGTTCACATTAAAACCCCTCTGCCTACTGGTTGGATAGCTTTGAGCACATCATTCTCTTCTTTGGCCTTAGTTTACCCTATCTTGTCTTGCAGTTAGTAAACCATTGCCATGTCTTACTCTTAACACATGCAGGGGCATTTGTCTGTTCACGTGGCTCTGGCCAAACTGGGCTCTTGAACACTGTGTGTGACTTGGTCCTGTGCCTCTCATTAAGATAGAGGTGGAATGCAAAGTGCACACTTGCACACACAAGGAAAAGAGGTCAGCATTGGGCAAGTGTTTCAACCAAGGGTGTGTGCCTTGGCCATCAGACTAATATGCCTAGCTCCTGTGGGTAGAAAATGTCCCTGGTGACTCTTGGCTCTGCCATCCACTCTGCTTTGCCACATCTTCAGAGTAGCCTGGCACTGGGCACTCTATGGTGCACCTACGGCTGCAGGTGAGGCCTGCCTATATCCAGGCATGGTAGTGCATGCCCATTTTGACTGGCTGTTGTCCGTACCATTGTCTGGAAGGGATGTTGCTCTCAGAGAGAATTGGGGACAAGGAGGCTGGCATGAGTCACTCCAGAGTTCCCTTCCAATCAGAGTACATGGACTTTCACAAAGAAACATCCGTTCACAGTTTACTATACCCTCGTTTTGGATTTTTTTTTTTTTTGTCTTCGGACTATCAGGCATCTGCCTTAGGCTCAGCCTTCCCAGAGGCCATAAGAGACCTGGGAATTAGCCTGCATGGGGTGGAAGGGTGGAAGGCAGCTTTCCAGCACCACACAGTTCTAACACACAGCCTCCAGGGTCAGGTTGCCTTGTGCTGAGCCTGATAATGCTTCTTGTCCCTCCTCCCCAGTATTAGCTATATTACCAGGGAAGCTTTAGTCAGAAATGTAGCAGGTTGGTTCATTTGTCTGTAATTCTTTATTCTTTTCATCTTCGCACTGCACCATAGCCTTCTGGAGATTGTCTCTGTCCTGTACTCTTGAAGCCAAGCTTGGCCACAGGACCAGTGCGGGCTCAAGCTGCAGAGCTCTCTGCTTCTTACACTACAGCCCCACAGCAGCAGCTTAGCTGCTGGAGGCCCAGCAGCCTGGAGTCAGCATGTGACCTGTCAGCACCCAACCCAGCGTAGAGAATGGGTCCACCTCACCTGGCTTCTCTGCCTCGGTTCCATTGCCCATCTCTGTCCTGTCCAGTGGTTATGGGCCACTGGACACCCCTACAGACAGTGTGACTCACATGATACTCTAGGGGCTTTCTTCCATTTATTTAGACACCTTCAGCTCTTCTCTTGTGAGGGTGAGTCTGGGATCAGGGATAAGTAAGATTGGCACAGTCTTTGTTATGGGGGAGGCTCTGGTGCTCCTGTTACCAGGGAGAACGTCATCCCATTCCCATTGGCTTTAGGGAAGGCTCTGGAATGGAGACAGTGGGGGGGGGGCTTCTTTGCTCTACTGCTGAGGAGGGCTAGCTTGTATTAGACTGGGGAGTCTGGGAAGCTGGGACAATGGGTAAATAGAGAGGCCCCCTGGGGAAAGGGAGAGATGAGTAGGAGGACTTCTAGAGACTGTATCCCAACATTAAAGAGGGGCAAGAATGCGAGGGAAGGAGCTCAGGTCAAGTACACAGAAGGTGCTCAATAGATGAACACAATGAAGTCTTCCAGCTGGCACACACACACACACACACCCCTAAGTGCCCACAGGGCCACTTGGGTCAGAAGGGCATGTGGAGAGGAACTGGTCACCAAACAATGAGCTTAATTGAGGTTAATGGCTCTAGCGCAGTCCTTGATTATTAAATTATTACTATGAACATGAATCATAATTAGAAGGCTGAGAAACTATTTTACATTACAGGAAACCAGGAAGGGGGATTTTGAGATCCAAGGGGAGGAGAAACGGCATGTCGTCGAGGTCAAGGGATGTATTGTCAGGGTGGGCGTTATCCTCCTGACCAGGGTGTCCTGAGGAGAGACATATCCTTGGGGTGAGGATAAGGGACAAGTTTTCTGGGTGAGAGAGTGTCTTGGGAAGGGGGCATGTTGTCGGAGTAGGAGGATGTCCAGGTGTCAGGGGACTTTATCTTCAAGAGAAAAGTGTCTGCAGGGGGTGGGAGTTAGGGGGTTGGGAGCATGTCATGGGGTAAAAGGTGTTCTGGGGAAGGAGTGTGGAGTGCGGAGAGGCGTGTCCTCTGGATGGGGGCGTGTCTGCGATGTAGCGGGTGTTTCATGGTGGATGTCGGAGACCTGGGTGCTTGAGTACCGAGAGGAGACAGCTCACTAGGGAGGGCTGCGCCACTGAGGGGCCCTGCGACTGCCCAGGTGAAGACACACGGTCGCTTCGCCCACGGCCCCCGCCCGCCCCCTGCCGACACGGCGCAGAACTGCAGCGATTCGTGTCGGCGCTCGGGAGAACTGGGTGAGCAGGACAGGGGTCCCGAGGCTGGAATCCAAACGCCTAAAGTGCAGTCAGGCATGCATGGATCGGACTGTGCAGAGAACACGCCAGAGTCCTGGCACCGCATACCGGTGCGGCCAGACCTGGCTTTGCGCCTGCGTTCCTGGGCGCGAGCGCGCGTGGCTGAATGGGGTGTCGGTCTGTGGGGACCCCCACCCTTTGCTCCGCAGCACAGGGGGCTGAGACCGGAGAACCCCAGAAAAGACCAATACGAGTGCAGGGACGAGCCCGTCACCCCTGCGCTCTCCAGGGGTGTAGGCCGTCCCTCTCCCTCACGTCGTCCTCCCCCCTCCACTTCTCTATTTATTTCCTTCTCTGTTGCTGAAACATATTGAAGGGGAGAAAAAGGAAACATTAAGATCCGCTGTGAGCCGAGCGGCGGTTTAACGATTTCAAATGAGGCCGGCCTGGGTGAGGCCTGACAATCCCGTCAGGATGGCAGATGACGGCTAAAATTACCCGGAATCAATATTCTCACCGGGTGTCCTGGGCTGATAAGCTCCGCCAAGACAATGTTGACTATTAAAGTCGACAGCTTGAGATATTACACTATTAGTTATGCTATTTTTAATAATCTATAATATTTGGGCGATAATTAATTAATTATACGGGTCAGATAATATCTAGGGCTGGAATGAGGTCTGAAGGACCCATTACAGCGGTAATGAGAAAGGAGAATCTAATCTGGGGCAGGTGCCGTGGTCCTGGTGCTGGGGCCTGAGGCGTGATGTCTCCTGTGCCCAGCCCTGCCACCAGCCTGGGTCCTGGCCAAGCCTGGCCCCACAGAATCGAGGTCAGCAGGCCAGACAATGCCTGTCTCTGCTTCCTGGGGCTGGACAGAGTGAGTGCCCAGAGATCTAGCCTGGTCAGGCGAGGGCCAGGTCCCTGGGTGTCTTCTATGGCCTGAGCTTGCTTCCTGATTTGTTTTTGTTTTTTTTTTTTTGTTTGTTTGTTTTGTTTTTTTTTCCTGATGTGAAGGCCTCGACAGGTGTGTTCTCTGATGGAGGGGTCCCAGTTCTCTCCTCATGGCCCTTCAGTATCATCGCATCAGGATTAAGTCCAGGCTGCAGCCTCAGCCCACAGCAGCAGTGAGTAGCTACACCCCTCTTATTTCCCACTTTCTTCCCAGGAGGCTTTCTTGCTTCTACTGAATAAACCAGGCCCATTCCTGTCTCCAAACCTTTACACTAGATGAACCTTTATCCAGAGTCTTCCCTCCTCGTTCACTCACCATGACGCCTTCAGAGACTACCTGGACTGGCTGGTCTCAGTAACCACTGCCCAGAGGACCTAGGGGAGGCTTGCCTTGATTCTGTTGTTCCCAGAAGTGTGTGTTTCAGCAAGCACAATTGTCTTGCACTTAAAGTCAGGATGTGAGCCCCTGGTCCAGGGCAAGGGTTGGCCACTGCTTGCCTGGGGACAGCAGTGCTGTGAGCAGCAGCTGTCAGGAGCTGGGCTTTCTGTCTTTTCTAGTGAGTACAACCCTTCACCTGTAGGGTTCTAGGGAAAAGAAGGCCTGAGGTGAGGCCAGGCTGTGACTGTAAGCAATGGCCCTGCCCAGTGGTCTTCTGGGGACCAAGGGAATTTCCTGGGAGACTATAAGCCCCTTTGGGGGCTGTAGCCCTTTCTCACCCCTGCCAGTCCAGCTTTCTGGACTATGCTTGGACTAGGAAGTGGATGGTGCCCTTCAGGACACACACGGGTGACCAGTCTGTCTGCTTCTCACCACCCATACTATGATTCCCAAGCGTCTGATGGACACTCCCTAAGAAGAAATGTGTTGGTCTAGTTCTAAATACTTGCTGTGGCTACTGGAGAATTTTTGTGTGTATATATATGAAATGTGTACACAGACATATGTTATATGTACATAAACTTCAAATTGCAATTGCTGCTTGTTGTAAGGCTCCAGCTTCTACCAGGCTCCTGTGATGGTGGCTACAGGGGTCAGTCCTAGCAATCTTACCTTTGTTGGAATTCCTGTGGCCTCCCACTCAGTTCCTGTCTGTCCCCACAGGTCCCACCTTACCCTCGGTGCTGAGACTCATATCAGAATAAACACGTAGTCAGTGATGGGAGAGATGAGGGTGCCCAGATTTGTGACAGCCCTGTTGTAGGTGAAGCCACTCCCTACTAAAATTCACCAGTGACAGTGCCTGAGCCCTGCCTTTTTTAAAAATTAGTAACTATGAATTCACAGGACTGGACAGTTTATCATTTCTTGGGGGAAGCTTAAGAGTTTGTGAACTAGCTCAGCCTTTGAGTTTTGTGCATGGAGCACCCACGGGATGTCTGTGATCTCTTGAGTTGATGATGGCTTCCCTCTTGTTTCTGTGGTTGGTAGCATTTACCTTCCTTGTGGAATGCCCTCTGATGACTGTGAGCTCAGGACTTATGTTCCCTTCCTTATTCCTGGAGTTGAAACCCACTCTCTTCTTCATGGAGTGCTCCCTGAGTGTATGCTGTTCTGTAGTGATGGCTCTTCTCCTCAGTGGTTGGGGAAGAGTATCTTACACCTGGTGTGCACTTTGGCTCTGGGTGGGCTCTGTAGTAACTGCTTCTGTCTTGTTCTCCTTGGGAACCTTCCTGCTTTTGCTTTGTCAGCCTGGCTGAAAGGCTCTTCCATTTTATTAATTTATCCAAAGTCTCAATTTCTGACTTTCTTGATCTTTTACAAGGTTTTTCTGCTTAAAGTCATTGATTTATGCTTTACTCTGTGTCTCTGTGTGTCTCTGTGTGTCTCTGTGTGTGTGTGTCTGTGTCAACTGTTTCTGAGCATTCACTCACCTGTGTGCGTGCATGTGGAAGCCAGAGGCCAGCATCAGGAATGCTTTTTCTATCACTCGCTACCTTGTTTGTTGAGACAGGGTTTCAGGGAACCCAGAACTTGCCATTTCAGTTAGACTGAGTAACCTGTAGGCACTGAGCCCCCAAACCTGCCCTTCCTCACCCCTGCCACAGTGCTGGTCCTACAGACACAGACACAGACACAGACACACACACACACACACACACACACACACACACACACACACACACACACACCCCAGCTTATATGTGAGTGCTGAGATTTCAAACTCAGGTCTCCATGCCCTGCCACAAACACATGCCAGTGGCTCACCCACCTCCCTGCATTGGTATACACTTGCTTTTGGTTAGGTTGGCTGTGGGTTTTTTGTTTGTCTGCTCTTTTTTCTCCCCTGATTTCTTATGGTAGACGCTTAGATCATGGATATGATTTCCAAATGTAAACATTTTATGCTTAAAAATTCCCACTAAACGTCACTATAGTGGTGTTAAACACTTTTTACATATATTTTTTGAGTTAGTTATAAAGGTTTTCTAAGCCAAGCGTGCATGCCTGTAATCTCAGTACGGAGGAAGCTGAGCCAGGAGGATTGAGAATTTGAAACTAGCCTTGGCTATGTAGGGAGGCCCTAAAACACATTCTCCAGACATAAAATGATACACTAATGTGTATGCACATACAACATAGACATTGCATATGCAGTCATGCATATAGTTATATACAATGTATTGGTCATGCATATAGTCATATAACATAGATGTTGCATATACAATCATGTATGTAATCATATACAATGTAGACATTACATATACAGTTATGCATAAAATCATATACAACATAAAATTAATAGTAACTGTAAAAGTAAAAATAAATGTTTTATTAAAAAAACAAACAAACATTGTAGTTCTGGCAAAAGAATAACATGCCAACTTTCTGTCACCGTGACAAAAAACAGAGACAACTTAAAAGGAGGACATGTTTGTTTTGAACTGTCACATAGCCAGGCTGCTTATGGCTGTGTAAAGGCATTTGACAAGAAAGCATGGGGTGGGGGAGAGGAGGCTCTTTACCTCATGGTGACCAAGAAGATACAGAGACAAAAAGGGGCAAGGGCCCACATAATCCCCATTACACCACCTAAAGTTCCCACCACATCCAACATAGAATCTTGTGGAGCCATCCAAGGCCAAGCAACAACACAGGTGTCCACAGCTGACAGGGTTGGCAGCATACCTTGATGGTAGAGCCCTTGCTTAGTGTGCATATGTTCTGGGTTAGATGTCTACACACAAGAAAAGACATGGACATCAGTGGGCCAGAGTCATCTTGCTTTTGACAAGGGCATTAAGTGGCTAAGGAAACCACTGGTCCTGGGGCTGGAGAGATGGCTCAGTGGTTAAGAGCACTGTCTGCTCTTCCAGAGGTCATGAGTTCAACTCCCAGCAACCACATGGTGGCTCACAACCATCTGTAATGGGATCTGATGCCCTCTTCTGGTGTGTCTGAAGATAGCTACAGTATACTCCTATACATTAAATAAATAAATCTTTTTAAAAAATAAACAAATGGTCCTGAGAAAATGATATCCACACTAAAAAGGACAAGGTGGCACCCTTACACATGAATAGAACTTAAAATGAATTTAAAAACATGTAAAAGCTAAAACTATGACATTTTTGAACAGAGATACATTGCCATGGTCTCAGGTTTGTCAGTGACAATGAAGAACTGGGTTCTTATGAGGTTAGCAAACATTTTCCTTCAGATAACACAATCAAGAAAATGAAGAGTGGGCTGGAGAGGTGGCTCAGTGGTTACACGCACTGGCTGCTCTTCCAGAGGTCCTGGATTGGATTCCTAGAACCTGTATGGTTCACAGACATACATGAAGGTAAAACTTGCAAATAAATGAAAAAATAAGTGTTTTTGAATGAAAAAAAAAAAAGGTGGCTCAGACACAGCAGAGCCCTGTTGCTCTTGCAGAAGCCCTTAGTGTCATTCCTCATACCCATAGCAGGTGGCTCCCACTGCCTGTAACTCCAGCTCCTAGGCAGCATCTAAAGTGCTCTTCTGGTCTTCAAGGTGCATACACATGTGTACATACCCACACTGACACACCCACACTGACACACACACACACACACACATCACAGCTCTCATTGTAGGAATCGATTCTCTCCTGCCGTGTGGGTTCCGAGCACTGAGCTCAGGTCATCAGACTTGGTGGCAAGTACTTCACCTGCTGAGTCTTCACCTGCACTGACTCTTTATATTACTCTATTTCATTATTTTAAAATGTTGAGGGAGTGCTGAGAGTCTCTATAATGCCGGGTAAGCGCTCACCACTGAGCCATGCTTCAGCCTAGAGGTCTCCATTTTAAACGTTTGTTTTTTTTAAATTACTGCATTGTAAGAATTCTTTCTCTGTTCTAGTTACAATTCCTTGTCAGATATGATATTCAGAAGTGTTTCCTTTCATTTTCTGCTCATTCCTGTGCTCACCTTCACCCTTGCTCTCTCTGTTGTCCTGTGGATTTAATCTATGTCCCAGATTCATTTTCTTAATTTTCCAGGTTTATCTTATTTTTAAGTGTATGTGTGTGTGTATGTGTGTGTGTGTGTGTGTGTGTGTGTGTGTGTGTGTGTGTGTATTTGCATCATGCACGGGGTGAAGGGTATGTATGCAGGGGCCCACAGAGACCAGAAGAGGACACCATATTCCTTAAAGTTATAGGTGGTTACGAGACCTCTACTTGGGTACTGGAGACAGAACTCAGGTCCTCTGCAAGAGTAGCCGGTGTGTTCTGTATCAAGGAGGCAGAGAGGATGCACTCTCCTTTGTAAACATTGTTTTTGATATTCATTTGGACCATTGTCTGTAGAATCCTGAAGGTGTCCCAGAACGTGAGATCAGTGATGGCAGCCACCATCTTTACACCGTATGGAATCTTTCCGTTTGCAAACCTGAGGGTCTGCCCCCACCCCAAGCCTTCTTCTGACTCAGACATTTTGTGTTTTCAGCTTTTGAGTCTTGCAGATCCTCAGGAGAGTTTATTCCTACCGTAGTTTATTCCTTTTGATGCTGCCGTAAATAGAGTTATTTCCCCAATTTCATTTCAGATGCTTTATTAACTTACGGGGTTTAAACTTCATTTCTTTGATTTGTAATTTCATCCTTTTTTCCCTTTATGCTAAAATTCTTGGTTCCTAATGATACCAGCATAATTACTTGTATGCTTCAGCCTGCAGCGTACCTGCAGTAATTTCAAATAACAGCATCAATGTTTCCATTAGCCATAGCATCATCAAGTGCAGGATTTCTGCATGCCGTTTGTCCTTAGAATATCCTGTTTGGCTTGTGTGCACATGCACACACACACACACACACACACACACACACACACACACACACGACATAATTATTTTTTTTTCTGTACAGCTCAGCCCATTAGTTCCAGTTTGCAGTAAAATTGTGTGGATTGATTTCCCTTTATGTCCAAGTGGTTGGGCTGCCTTTTCTTCTGTGGGAAGGAAGCTCCCAGGGGATCAGGTGGAGCCTTTCTGGATCTCTGTGGTCCTGGAGAACGTTAGGAGACTGAGCTTGAGGTTGCAGCCCAAAGGAAGATGCTCTGTGAGAGACCAGTGGATCATTCCTAGGCTGGGCTTCCTGTACACAGGACTTCATCCATCCCCTGCTCCCAGTCAGTGGTAGAGTGGAAGGCTGTTGCGAAAACATCTCACAGTCAGATGATAAACCCTCGTGGGGCACTGATCATAGCAGGAACAGTGGAAATTTCATCCCATGATCCCAGACAGCCAGAGTTCTCACAAGCCTTATGCAGGAGTGAGGTGAAGGGGGTAGGAGTTAGTGGTAGTCAAAGCAGGAGGTGCCCTCTGGTGGGAGGAGGTGACCAAGGGTTGAGTTGGGCCACCATCTATAGGTTTATTGATTTCTGGTCTCCAGGCAAGCTGAGTTCGTTTCTGTGTGTGCTGAGGGTGGGGTCAGGTGGAAGTAGCCGAGATCAGGGATGGGCCGAGGACTCTGGGGCCACAGTGAGGTTTTGTCATTTTGAGTGCTGTGTCTAGCCATGTGGTCACTTTGAGGAGATAGCTAGATTTAGGAGGGGTGTCAGAAGCTTGGGTGAGGGTCTGGGTTGGATGTGTAACCTAGGAGCCATTATTATGTAGGCTCCTTATGTAGGCCTAGCCATGAGTGACAGGCAGCCAATAAACACGAAGTGTGCTTGTTGAGCGGCAGGCTTGTTCGGAACCTCATCTTCAATGGCAGAGGCCCCATCCTCTCAGCCATTGGCTTTATCACGTGTGCCTTGTACCTCAGGGTCCCCATGTCCCTCCTCTCTCACAGCTTTGCTGCCTCCTCAAGCCAGATACCAGAACTGCAGGGCAGAGAACAGATTTCAGTGTCCCCAGGCCATACCACATCCTTAAGAGCCAGCGGTCACTTGGCCATGGAAAGGCTGTGGCCCAGGTGTAGGGGTCTCTCTCCTGGTACTGAGGGAAGGTGCTCTGTACTGGTCAGCTGATAAAGGTGACCAGCCTTGAGGTCCTGTAGAGAAAAACAGCTTCCCTGAAGAGAAATTCATATCCAAGCCAGTGTTGGGCCTACTGTGAGTCTATCAGGCTACCTACCTCAAGAGCTGCTCCTGTGTGATACACTACAGTATAGGCAGCAGTGGGAAACACTGCTTAGGACCGGAGATCACCTCAAAGGATGCAGACCCTGTCACTCTGAGGTCCTCAGACATAAATGTGTGGTAACTACCTTGAACCCCGAGATCTCAGCAGAGGGAATACTGTGAGAGCCCAGCAGACCCCACTCAGCGTATCTGTGATACCAAGAGTCTTTGCTGCTTGGCAGTTGCTCAGGGGCCTGCTACCATCCTGCTTTAAATCAGAATCTTGTTAGCGTTTCCCAGAGCCGTGTGGGGAGTGGGAGTTGGGAGTCCTGCTGGAGGATGTACAAGGAAAAGAGCAACAACACGAAGCCTGAGTCCACATCAATGCTGAACACGGTTATTTTGATTTTGCAGTTACAGAAAGGACGATAAGAGGGACCAGAGAAGCAGGGCCAGGTCTCGAATTGATGGATAGATAGGCTTCCAGGAGTCAATTGGGATCCATCAATTGCCTGCAGCAAAAAGCCGGCAGCCCCCAAGCCATGGAATTTATTGCCTTTTGTAGCAAAGAGAAGGCTCAGTATGAAAGCCAAGGTCAAGCCTTGCACTGGACAGGCTGGGCCAGAGGATGTGTGTGTGCAGATGGGAGTGTGCAATCACACACACACACACACACACACACACACACACACACACACACATACACACACAGATGAACTCACACACTCAGAAACACACTTAGGTAGGATTACACACTCAGAAACAAGCTCAGGTGAACTTGCCCAGATACACGTGGGTGTATGTACACGTGGGTGAGCGCTCAGCAGACCTTGCATCAGATAGAATGTACCAGAACAGACTTACTCTGAGACAATCCCATGTAGTAAAGTCACACACATGCTGTGCCAGGGTCAGCCCTGGAGCCTCATTCTCTGACAGGGACAACTGGATTAGTAGGGTCAGGTTCTTGCCTGTGTGACTATTGCTCTGGGTCACAGTGGGTTGTAGCTCTGCATTAGGCCCCCCAAAGGAATAGGGTCCCAACTGTGAAGCTGCTGCCCTTGCATCTTCTCTATGGGGCTTTCCTGTCCCTAGACACTTCTGTCCCCCTTTGTGATGACTAACTAAAATGTCTTCTCTTGCTCCCGGTCTTCTGGTCCCAGTACCCTGCCCCCCCCCTAGAAGCTATTCTGAGTTCCAGGCCTATCATCTTACACTGGCCCCTGAACAGGGAGTCCTCCACAGAGCAGACCCCATTTCTAGCAGCACACCCCTGGAGAGCCGTGTCCTCCCAGTCCTGGCTTCATCTCTCTATCTCTCCGAGTAGCTCTGGAACTACACAATGAGATGTTACCTCTTCTTTGTCAGGGTCTACCTTAGTCTCCCCTCTCTCAGTCGCACATCTCTGCCTCCCCCAGATGCCCAGACTTCTGCTGTTCCAGGTCCATCTCCAGCACTCCACATGAGTTGGTCTTGTTGGGGAGGTGAGGCAGGGTTTCTCTGTGTAGCCCTGGTTGACCTGGAACTCACTCTGTAGTCCAGGCTAACTTCGAACTCAGAAATCTGCCTGCCTCCTCCTCCCAAGTGCTGGGATTAAAGACGTGCACCACCACTGCCCAGCTAGACCACGGCTTCTTAAACTGTAGGTTATCAAACTAAATGTGGAGGGTCACAAAAAAATTGGCAACAATAAAAAGGATTCTGAATGTGAATGATCAAAATTGAATTCAAAGCCAGGCATGGTTGTGTACAGCTGTATTCCCAGCACTCAGGAGGCTGAAGCAGGTGGGTCTTTGGGAGTTCAAGGCCAGCCTGATCTACATGGCAAGTTTCAGGTCAACCAGAGCTGCATAGTGAGACCGTATCTCAAAAAATGGACTAGAAATCCAGTGTTTCTGGTGGGATATCACCATCAGCACCATCACCAGTATCATCACCATCACCATCGTCACCAGCAGCGGCATCACCATGATCATCACTTTCTCCACTGCTCTCTTGATGCTGCGATAGCAGCTGATCAAGGATCCTGTGTCTGGCGCACACTGTGTGCTTGCTACCTTTTCTCCCTCATTTGTAACACAGCCCAGGCAAAACAGTGCCCTGAACCCATCTCTCAACCTGGGTGGGGAACAGAAAACAGAGAGATCTCTGAGTGTCCCAACAGAGCATAGTAATCTCCCAGAGACAGCCAAGGCAAGCCCCGTCACCTCTGGTCTGGATTATCTGGAAGATCAGGTGTGAGCTGTAATGTGCTTGTGGGTATTGTCCAGCAGTGGGACACATGGATGCTGAGCCCTCTCTCTCCCTGGCCTGTGGCAAGGCTGCTGACTGTCCTCTCTGATGTCATCTTCGGTTGGCCCCAGCCCTCTCCTCTCTCTGACCACCCTGGCTGCTCTTGCACCTGTCCTCCCTGTATCAGGGATGGGGGAGTTGGTGGTTCTGCTAGCCTCCGGCAACTGTTTCAGACCCTGGTTAATAGGCTCAGTCCCCTGCCATGGTACTCAGCTATTTCACTGAAGTAACTGAGGAAGCCTGGATTTTCTCAGTATGGGTGACTGAATGCTTCCTTGCTGTCTTCCTTCCTTGCCCATCCCACCTCTCTCTCTCTTTTTCCAGGGTGCCCCTTGGGTCTGATTTTTTATGTTGAGAGTGTCAGTGCTAATTGGCCTGTATAAAAAATTTTGTTTTCTTTTTTAAAATTTGTGTGTATGTATGCATATGTGTGTATGCATACGTAAGTATGCATGTGTGTGTGTGTGTATGTTTATGCATGTGTGTGTGTATACACAATGTTGGGTGTCTTCCTCAATTGCTCTCCACCTTATTTTTGGAGATAGGCTCTCTCCCTGTGTCTGGAACTCACCTTTGGGCTAGAGTAGTTGGCCAATAAGATCCTAGGATCTACCTGTTTCTGTACCCCCACCCAATTTCCCCAGTCCTGGGATTACAGGTGTGTGCCACTGTGCCCAGCTTTTATGTGGGTGCTGAAGACCTGAATTCAGGTCCCCATGATGACACAAGCAGGTCGCTATGGGACCGCCTCCCCACTCCTGATGCTGTGTTCTTTAAAACATTTACTATTTTATAGACATCTAAAAAATATCCTCTGGAGCCTGGATTGATGGCTTAGTGGTTAAGAATGAGTACTGCTCTTAAAGAGGACCCGAGTTCAAGTCCCAGCTCCTAGTTTGGGCAGCTCCCTACCCCGTGTACTCCAGCTTCAGGGTTCCTGATGGCTTTTGAGGGCACCTGCACTTGGGCACACGAAGCCCCTCACAGATGCACATGCATGCAATCATTCTTTTTTTTTTTTTTTTTCGAGACAGGGTTTCTCTGTGCAGCCCTGGCTGTCCTGGAACTCACTTTGTAGACCAGGCTGGCCTCGAACTCAGAAATCCGCCTGCCTCTGCCTCCCAGATGCTGGGATTAAAGGCGTGCGCCACCACGCCCTGTGCATGCAATCATTCTTAACCTTTGCCTCCATCTGCTTCTGTGTAGCATATGTACATAGTGCCCAGAGGCCGGGAGATGGCATCAGAGCCCCTGAAACTGGAGTTGCAGACAGCTGGGAGCCTCGTGGCACTGGGATTGCTCCTGGGTCCTCTGGCAGAGCAACCAGTGCTCATCACTGCCGAGCCATCTCCCCATGCTCAGGACTGTAATTTTTATCTCATGCTCTGGCCAGGAGTGTGATTGCTGGTCCCCGTTGTCTGTTGTTTCCTTCCCCCATCTCTGTTCTCTTTGGGGTGTAGTTTCTCAGAGCAAATGATGCCTACGCTGTATGCTGGCCTGCACTGGTCATACTCTATTCACATTGTCCCCAGTGTGTCCCCAGTGGGAGGCCCAGGGCCCAGCTGCTCGCCTTCTGACCCGTGGCCCACTCACCTTCTTGTTTTCTGTCTTTCTAAAGATTTTGTTTTCGCGTTTGGTTCCTGGGGGCCATTTTATCTGTAAATCTATGAATTTGCTTAATGACAACGGCATTGTCACTGGAAGTTACTGAATTCCATAAAGAACACACAGTAGCCTTTATCCAAATGAAAGAACTTTGGTACACGTATATAAGATCTGTAACAGAGATTTCTCTCTCTGAGCATTGATGTTTTATTTTGAAAATAGTTACTTGGGTTGGGGAGATGGCTCAGTTGATAAATCCTTGTAAGCATAGGATCTGAGTTCAAGTCCTCAGCATCTATGTAAAAACACCATCATGGTGTGCGTGCTTGTAATCCCAGCACTGGGGAGGCAGACACAGGGAGATCCTTGGGGCTCACTGACCACCCAGCCTAGCCTAGCTGTCAAGTTCAGGACAGTAAGAGACTCTGTCACATAGAGGTGGGTGGCGTCTTTGAGAATAACACTCGAGGTTGTTCTTCAGTTCCTGCATGGATGTCCACACAATGCATGCACACCTGTGTGTGTAGAGCTGGGCGGACAGACTGAGTGCTCTTGTCATCTCTCAAGGATCACACATCCTCTGGTTCCTGCTGCAGTCTGCTCCAGACCTCTGGCTTTGGGACACAGCTGGGCTTCCCTAGGTCCCCTTTTCCTCGTCCCAGAACTCATCTCACTGACTCAAACTCATTCTGTGGCTCTTTCCTAGCCAGTCTTCTCTGTCTCAGCCCGAGCCAGCTCAGCTCCTCCCACCTCTTCCCCATGTGTCTGCTTCCTGCTTTCTTCTGTGTGTTCACTGCTGTTGCAAAAGCAGCAACAAGCAGCAAAGGGGTCCCAGCTGGGCACCCTGGTAGAGTCCCTTGAGGCAGGGCCACGCTCCATCAGTGTGGACCTCGGTCTTTGACACAGTTTTGCACGGACCGGACATTGTGACAGCCACTGAATTATAAGGAACAGCCCTGTTCATTCATGTATGGTACAAAGTGGTCATCAGATCAGCCTGAGCAAATCTGGACATGTCACCTCATGCACTGGTGGCTCTTCTATGAATATGCGCACCCCTCCCTGTACGCCACAGCTGTGTGGACGTTTCTAGCTCCCAGGGAGGAAGAGAAAACCCAGTCTTGCTCATGGTGAGTTTGGCACTGGGCACAAAATGTTAAAAGAGGCCGTCCAGACTGTTCAGGAAGCTGTAGAAGTTTCCCTGCCATTTCCAGCCCCTGGATGCTGCCCACATACCCTTTCCTGCAGCCCCTCTCTCTCCAATGCCAGCAGCGACCTCTGCCTCCAGCATCACACCCCCAGCTCTGCAGATTTTTATAGAGAACTGTCTGGCAGTGGTTTTATCTTTCCTGTGGTGAAATCCTTCCAGTAATCAGTCCTGCATTTTCTTCCCTGATGCACCTCCCTGTCCCTGTCACTCATCCTGCAGTGTGTGGAGTCAGTGAGCCTGGGCTGAGGTTGGGGTTGGACACGGGGAAGCACAGGGGTGTCCTTACACCCACACAGTCCCAAGGACGTTGAACCTTGTAGAATCTGGCTCTGGTCCAGGACCTAGAGAGCCCTGGTGGGGCTGTGATATGCAGGGTGATATGCAGAGATTTAGTCTCTATGGGGTACAATGTTTGTCTGTGTGTTCTTGATGTAGGGTATGTGTGAGACTTGAACTGGGCCTGTGGCTGTGTGTTCTACGCATAAGATCCATGGCCCTGGTACTGGGCTGACCGGCATGGAGGAGAGGTAGCTTACCTACTGCTCTGCTGTGCAGAAGCAGACATTTCCAGGCCTGTGGCTGCTGAGGAAATACCCTTAACAAGAAAATGAGACCCTAACACTCTCGGGGAGCCACCACTGTTCTGTAAACACTTAAGACCTCATGTTCCCTCAGCTCCTGGCCCTCGCCATGTTGGTCTGTGAAGGACAACTACATTCATGGCCTCAGGGATCGGTTGACATGGAGGAGGTCTCAGGATGTGGGGGCACTGTTATTTGTGAGAGAAGGTGAGGACTCAGCTTAGGGCAAGGTCTTAGGAGGCTCCTTCCTGCCCAACAGAGCCCTGAGCAGATGTCTTGGCAGAGTCAGGGCCTTGGGTGATTATAGTCTGATAAGTCCCTGTGCTCAGAGGGGGGCACCAGAGGGACAACATGCAGAAGGGCAGTGGTGTCAGGAACAGAGAAGAAGGATGCCCTTCTCCTGGGGAGACTTTGACGGCCTCAGAGCCCAAGAACAGTGACAGAATAGTGCAGCCAGGTCCTCAGGGCCTTTGGCTGGATATTCATCTTACCTCCCAGCAACCTGCAGAACCTCACCCTCTTCCAGGGCCAGATTGGATGGGATCTCAGAAGCAGGGCCCGATACACACACCCTTTGACCTGTGTATGGTGTCCCTCACCCCCTAGGCCTCTGTGCCCATGGACGTTTCTGAACTGTCCAGATGTACCTTTCTGTGTGACAGGGGAGGAGCTGACACAGGACCGTGATGGGCATCAGGCTAAGGCCATGGGCCTCCCCTCAGTCCCGCCAGTCTTCCCACTCAGCTAAGTGCTTCTCTGTACTGCTTTCTGAGTATGCCTGGTCCTCCTGCTGTTTTTCTGACCTGCTGGCCGGCCCCAGGCTTCAGGGTACCCTCTACTCTCTGCTCCTGTCCATATCAAAGACTTGGCCACAGCAGCAAGACCAGGACCTCAGGCTGCACTGGGGTCCCTTCTTTCCTCTCCTACCTGGTACTGCCCAGGGTGTGTGGGCATTCACGGTGACAGGTTCTGTAGCAATCCTGAGAACAGTGTCAGGACCGTAATACCAGTAATACCAGGGCTCCTGACGGAATTTGGAGGGTGCTACCAGAAGAGAGAAAGGTTCCTGCCCCACTAACCCAACCCTGCCAGCGGCCTGGACAATTGCCCCCAGCTGGCTGGCTGTCTCCTGTCTTTGGCATAGAACTAAGTACCCCCTCTTGGTGTAGGGGATAATGTGTGCCCCCCTCTCCCCACAGTCTTCACTCTGGTTTCCAGCAGAGCTTCTACAGAGTCTGACCCACCTTGTGGCTGCCGAGTTCACTTGTTCCCTATCCTGTGGTAGTGGGGAGGGGTGAAGCAGCAGGGGCAGACAGAGTAGATGGGTTCGTGCTCAGGAAATCTCAGTGTACTACAGGGGACTTCCTACTGGAGGAAGTGGGTGTAGTGGGCTCTGCCCCACACCTGCCTGTGGGAACTCCTCCCCCCAACCCTATCCAGGACTTCTTGGCTCTCAAAGCTGTCAGGAGGAATGGGCTTGGTGCCACCCCAGGGAGCCCACCTCCCACCCTCATAACTATTGTTAATTAAGACTGTCTCCATTATAGAGCTAATTAACAATTAGCATAAACATAATTAGCCAGCACTGACATTTAACTCATTACATTGTTTAAATAATTTTCAGAAATTGCCCCGAGCTTTATTCTGTCAGCTTGCAATAATGGCAGCACTTTGTCATGTAAATTAAATGACATTTGTGTTGTTACTGTCCCACACTGTGGGAGATAGTCAACCAGTAGACACTCTGCCTCCTTTCACCCTGTCAGACCCCAGCAGCCTGGAAATCCCTCCTTCAGAGCATGAGGGGCCTAGAGAAGAGTTCAGCTGCCCTAACCTCTGGGCCCTACCGCACCAATTCCATGGGTGGTGTTGGCATCAATCTCAAAGACACCAGGGAGACCACTGGTGTCCTGAGAGTGGGAGAGTGAAGCTTGGGCCCCAGGAAGTGCCTGCATCTTAGTTTCAAGAAAGCTGTAAATGCCATGAGCCCCTGTAAGCCCAAATCTAAGTCTCTGCAAAACTAGTCTTCCATAGAGCCAGGCCTGCCAAGCTCTGGGACTAAGGGGCTTCCAGCCAGACAGGACTGCTTACCTTGCAGGATGTGTGGAGGCTCTCTTCATCAGCAGGAGACTCTCCTGATGCCCAGGCAAATGGCTGTCCTTCTGGGGCCTGGGGACCTGACTGGAGAGGGCAGAGCTAACAGGGGCTTCTCCACTTCTCTTCCCCTGGAACTGCCCTCACTGACCCTGCCCTGGCGACTGCCCTGGAGTGTTCTCAATTGGTGACTTTGGAATTGGACCAAGTTTGCTCTCTTGGCAGGGTGTTGGAACTCAGATCCAGAGAAGCCAAGATGCCAAGCGACCATCACACATGAAACCCTGCTAGGGGTCAGTGAGACCTTCTCTGGAACCTGGTCAGCACACAGCCTTGATGACCAGGCAAAGGCATCCCAGCCCTGGCTCCTAGCCAGCACCCCCTCCCGACCTGGCTGCCTCCCCCTGCCCTGGCCTCAGCACAGCACCCAGTTGCTCATTCTTGGGGTTCTTGACTGTTCTTAAGGAGAAGATGGCTCAGTCAATATTGGGCACGAAGTCATCCAGGATATGGTCACTACTCTTGGGCCTCAATGACTTCAGTTCATTTTAGCCTTCAGTTCAGCAAGGACACTGGCTGTCCTTCTGCCCTGTCCCTGATTGATGCTTGATCTCTGAGTCCCACAGGTGCCACCCCACACATTTGGGCACCTGAGAACTGGATCTCAGGTCTGTAACGCCTCTCTCCCCAGCTCTGGTGCAGAGGCTACCAGGCTCCTGCTGTTGGCTGGCATGGATGCTCCTGTCTGCCTCCAGCTCTGGTGCAGAGGCTACCAGGCTCCTGCTGTTGGCTGACATGGATGCTCCTGTCCCCAGCTCTGGTGCAGAGGCTACCAGGCTCCTGCTGTTGGCTGACATGGATGCTCCTGTCTGCCTCTCTGCTCAGTTTCCTCTTCATTAACTCATTTGCCCCCTTTCCCGATTCCTCTCTCTGCCTTTGTTCTTTTGTGATGCTGTGGGCAGCCCTTGATATAGGACTCGGTGCTGACCTCCCTGGAGGGCTCAGGGCTCCCTTCTTGGTCCTGCACACCCTGGGGACCCACTTGCATGGCTGTTCAAGGTTCTGCTTGCCAAGTTTCCACCCAGCACATGCATGTGGTAGTCACTCCAAGCTAGGCCAGGCTGATCTCACCTGACAGTTTGACTTGTGATCTCTTCTACGACTGAGCTGTCTTCCCCTGCAGCTAAGCCAGATGGGCTACCTGGGTGTCCCCAAGGGTGAACAGCATGTACTTCTTCCTTCAAAGGCAAGTGGGACTCCCTGGAGGCCAAAGCTCTGGAAGGGAATCCAAGGCTAATCCCGCTCTTCCTACAGGGGAGCACCTCTGAGTGTCCCCAGTTCCCACAGGGGAGCACCTCTGAGTGTCCCCAGTTCCAGCCGGGCAAGAACAGCCAACCTCCAGCTCTGCTTCCGAGGCAGACAGTGGCCTGCAGTGCCCAATGGCTAAATCAAATGGCCCCAAGAGTTGTTGGGGACTGTTCTGGCTGTTAAGTGCTTGTCAGCGTCCACAGGCATCTCACGACTCTATAAAATCCCTGAGAATTATAGGAGTGCAGGGTCACATAATTCATCGCACAGTAGATTTAACCTGGCGGCCAGTAATTCATATTTGTGGCGATAATATTGTTTTCCACTTTCTGAGAGTTATCGCCGTGTCTCCCTTCCAGGTCACTATGGATATCAAAAATCAATTTGGAAAGATGGATACTGTCAGAGTATAAAGCATGAAGGCAGAGGCCTCCCCCTCTGGCCGCTGCTGCACCCACCCCTGAACCTTAGCAGGGGCTCTGATTGCTCACCAGAGGACTCGACTTGGGAAGTCACGAGGACATGTTCGCTGCATGGCACGGGTCAGCTTCTCTGAAGCCTGGCCTCACATCCCCCTCCTCCCTCCTGCTTGTGTGTCTCCATGTTGGGAGGCTATCCCCTTTCCAGCCTTCTCTGGGTTCTGCTCTGTTGAGGCACATGTGGTGTAGCCTGGTTTTGGTTTGTGACCAGGAGGTTCTGGAGGGGGGCATCTTTGGGAGACTCATCCCCTGGCTCCTACCTGGGGGGGGGAGTTGCTGCTTAGGATTCTGGATACTGCCTGATGTAGTTGGGGGCCATATTGATACCTGCTCTGTCAGGATGCCTCATTTAGGCATTGCCTGAGTCTCCAGAGAAAGGAGTGGGCATAGGGTCCTGGTACACATAGTGGACAGTAACAGAGGCTCTCACTGGTCCCTGAAGGGACAAGTCACCCACACTGTGCTCTATCCTTGTTGCAACACTGGGCCCAACCTGGGAGAGAAGCGTTAATTCATGCCTGTGGCCTGGGCTGGTTCCATAATTCCCAAAGTCCAGTTCTCACTTTGTCTTGGGGAGCCACTCAAAGCCCAGCTCCACTGGGGTAACAAGACCTACTCAGACTTCTCAGACAAACCCAGGCTGACCTTAGGACCGTGTGGGGTCCATACCTGCTTGTAGTTGGGATTCCAAGCAGGGGGGAAAGCCAGAGAAGAACTTCAACTAGTTTTCAACCAAGGGCTGGGGTGACATTTTGATGAAATATGAGAATTATCTTGTCAGTCCTCAGTGAGCCACCAGATTGGCTTTTTCTCTGTTACTAAATAGCCTGGAGGTTTGAGGAGATGAACTACTGGCTCAGTAGCCACCTGAAACCTTTCTAGAAAGCCTGGTGTCCGGGGAGGGATTTCCAGAGTGTTCCTGCCCATCAGAGGTGTACCTTGTCATTTGGTAGTATTCCACTTGTGCAAGACAGTGTGAGAGGGTATGTGTGCAAAGGACATGTGCACCTAATGGTAGGCATGGTTAGTGTGAGCTGGTGTGGTGTGTGTGTGCATGTGCATGCGTGCTTGTGCATGTGTGTGTGTGTGTGCACGTGCGTGTGCGTGCGTGCGTGTGTGTGTGTGTGTGTGTGTGTGTGTGCGCGTGTGTGTGTGTGTGAAGTCTCCAAACACAGGATCCATGCTAGCTTTCTAGGAAGCTCCCGGGTACTGAGACAATGGGTGCTGGCAAGGGTCCGGAGAGGTTCTAGGTCCAGAACTCACTGGATCCTGTGGGTCTGAGCTATCTGTGCTCCCTCACCTTAAAGAAAAAAGGTTCCTACAACCTCCCAAAGAAAGGCCAGTTTACTGAATTATTTGAGGTGAGTCATTCCCTGGACCTCAGCCCTGCCTTTCCTTTCCCACTACTTCCCCGAGGCCTCTTCAGAAACCCATTTAAAGTCAGCTCAACAGAAGCCCTTCTGTGTAGCCCCTGTTCCATAGGAGCTAAAACCTCTCTTCCTCCTTCCCAGGCCTCCTTTCCCCTTCTGACGACAGAAGGGTAGGGCTGTGGCCCAGCACGGAGCCTACAACATTTTCACAGTGAATGAAGGGACAGGACTGAGGTACATGACAGTGTCTGGGCCTAGACTCAAATCTAGATGGTCTTTGCTGAAGGAAGTTTCTGGAACCATAAGGGACAGTTAGGTCTTATTGATTGACCTGTTGGCCTCTGGACTTTTTACCACAGTAGCACAGCAGGTGTTGTCCTGGTGAAGAAGGGACAGACAGCGCTCACATTTCCCACAGTCCCCAAGGTAGTTAGTGTCCTCTCTGCACTGTGGGCTAGCCTGAGCTCCCTCCCTACCCCACTCTCCTTCGGGCATATGCATATCCCATGTCTCTCCCCAGGTGCCTCTGTCCTCCCTCCCTCAGGCCTCCTCACTCCTAATGGGATCCTAGAGCAGTGGTTCTCAACCTGTGGGTCTCAACCCCTTTGGGGGGGGTCACATATCAAATATCCTGCATATTAGAAATTTACATCATGATTCATGACAGTAACAAATTACAGTTATGAAGTAGTAATGGAAATGAATTTATGGCTGGAGGGGTCACCACCACACGAGGAACAGTGTAAAAAGGCCATGGCATTCAGAAGTCACCGCTCTAGAGAGATTCTTTTTTTCTAGCTTGCGTGTTCTCAGAGATGACTCAAGCCTTGTTGCGTCCCAGAAAACTAAGAAACAGGATGAAGATGTGAGATTTCTGGCTCCAAAGTGGTTTGGGTGGGAGCAGCAGCCTTGGGGGCTGGTCCAGGGAGTACCTGCAGCCTGCGCTGTGGAAGGATTGGCTGCTGTGAACACCACAGTGCTGTCTGTCCTCCCTGGTGCCTGCCAGGACAGGGTGAGCGGACAGTTAATTAAAACACAGCTAATGACTGCTGAGAGGTCAGCCTCGAGGACTCTGGGGATATTGGTCCATGGATCACTGTCCTTCGAGGGCTGCCTGCCCGCCCAGCCCAGATGGGAAGAGGTACCCCTGTGGCGGGCCAGCACTGTTCCTGCCCCCGCCCAGAAAGCAATTTAATTCAGGTTGCATTTAATTAAGAAAAGATCACGCAGCAGAGTGCAAACTCGGAACAGAATTAGACTCTTTCATGGTTTCCATTAAGCCACACAGGCTGTGAGGATCCTGGGGTCTCTGAGGGACACTTAGGCTGTGTGGCTAGAAGGTCAAGGGCTGGACCCAGATCTCCATGGAGAATTTGCTGCTGAACAGAGCAGAAAGGCTGGTGGTCTGGCAGTGGCCTCCGTGCCCATGGTTCACGCCTTGCCCTTTAGTGTGTGGGGGTCTCCGGCTGGACATCTGTATGGGCATGCTATCCTCACTCAGTCTTAGCTATCTCTACTGGGCTCAGCAGATCTCCTGCCTGACTTCCCCTTTGCCCCCAAGATCTGCAAAGACAACCTCAACAGAGGGGATGTTAAGGAACAGCTCTGTAGCAAAGGGAAGGGACTGGATTAGTCACCCAGCCACCACCTCTGCAGTGCCCCAAGGACCCCAGGTGGATGGAACTTCCTGGTCTATCTTCCATCTACTGGCACAGAGCTGCCTGTAGCTGCTGGCCGTCCAGGGGTGAGGCCTTCCTGCAGTGCCCTCATGCTGAGTGGCTCCGGGTCACAGCCTCAGTCAGGTTACAGGCAGTCAGTATTGCCTTGTGTGGAGTGTAGACAAGGATAGCTGGCCAACTACTGTCATGCAGATGATCCTTCATAGCCCTTCTCGCATGGCTTCAAGGTGCTATGGCTGCTGCTGAGGGCAGAGAGAATGGGTCCTTCTGTGGGTCCCTGTTGCTCACTCTGCATGTCTGAGACAGCAGAAAAAGGCTGACATGAGCTGGGTAAAGGACCTGGGCCAAGCCAGGGTCCCTTCAGGGTAGTCCCTGTAGTGGCCACCCTCCATAACAACTATAATGGCTGTTGAGGTTGACTGAGAGAATTTACATCTCCTTATGCCTGACCCTCGGTCCTGCAGAGTGGAGCAGAGTTCTGTACTGGGCTTCAGGAATTTCATCCCAGCGTGCTGGAAGATGGGACCCTAGAGCCAGCCAGATCTGAGGGCCTCTCAGGGCCAGGGGCGAGCCTACAGACAGCAGATTCCCCTGCTAAACAAGTCACAGCAGTGTAAATCCACCCTAGCCTGGGGTTCAGGGAGACAACTGCAGCCTGCAGGACCGGCTGCCAGCTAAAGAAACCTGTCATGCCCACTCTGCCATAGCGAATGTCTCGTTTCCTCCCAGTTGGAATAATCTAATTGCTTCCAGGCTGGACCAGGGAGTAATGTCCACTGACAAGCTAAATGCAGACTGAGGAAATGGAGACAGGGAATTCCGTGATACCCGGGCAAGGAGGCAGCTCTTGTCCTTGACCATCACCGCCACCAGCAGGAGGGAGGTTGGGGAGTAGAAGGCTGGACTTGCTGCCTCACACCAGGAAGGGCCCTTGGCTGGAGTCCTCCCTAGCCTTCTCAGGCAAGGTTTAAGTCTGTATGCACAGTGTGTGTGTGCGGTGTGCGCTGTGGGACCCAGCGCTAGTACAAAAGCTCACTCTTCGAGCAAAGCCGCAGAGATGGCCGGAATGTTCAGCAGGCCTCTGCCCTTGGCATATCCCGAGCTGCCTCGCCTGCTGCACCTCCGTGTACCTAAGCTAGCATCTGCTCTGCTCACATCCTGTACACTGTTGCTGCCGTGTAACCGCTAATGTGGTTCCCAGCCCTCTTCCTCCAGCTGCCCTGTGTTGCAGCTTCCCGGTCCCTGCTTCCCAAGCCCACTCCGGCTCTTGCTTTGTGTGGAGCCAGTAACCTCCATTTGCTTCATGTGTGCCAGACAAGCCGTCCTTCCTCCATGTGAGCTCCCAAGAGCAGGGCCCCTTGGAGCCCAGGGCAGAACCTGGAATTTGGCTGCCACTGGATGCTTATCTGCTGAGACACTCGATTTGATTGCTACCATCCGTCTCTGAACATTGGATCTGGGAGGATCCGTGGGGAAGGTAGGTTGTGTGGAGGAAGCGTGTTTCCCCAAATGGTGGGGAGAATGGCCTGAGACCACTCAGGCCCAGCTGTTCAGAATCCATGCCCACCCCTTTACTTTAGGGATGGTGGCAGGAAGCTCTCCTGGCCAGGGAAGGCCTCTGAGAGACTGCCAACAGCTGGAAAAAGCGCCCCGTGAGCAGCTCTTCCCCTCGCCTGGCTGCGAGTTCATTTGCTTGTCTTTCACCTGGCAGCCCCAAGCTCTGAGCCTTGATGAGGCCATGGAGGGCTTCAAGGAAGACCCTATTGATTTTAATTACCCAGAAACAGCCCACAGGGACAAAGGACTTTGGCTGTTTATTTAGCGGGGCTGTGCTGCGCTATTGTGCAAGGAGAGATCAAATCAGCTGCCTCATTATTACTATAATAATAAGGCCAAAATGCTGCTCGGGGCCGAGGGCATTTTTTAAAGCAATAACCTCCCCGCTCCACCCCCTCACGCCCCTCCTCAGCAGGCTTGAGCAACAAGGAGCAATTACATGCTGTCGATATTAATTCAATTAAATCCAGGTTATTTATTGGGTATTATGAAAAAGGATTCTCTGGCCTTACAGAGATGGGGCATGACTGTGGAGTGAGAGCATCAGAAGCCGCAAGCAAAATATTATGGGCACCAGGCAGAAAACAGCGGGTCTGCAGCAGGGATGGGATGAGAGCAGCTTAGGGGGCACTTCTGTGGGGACTGGGAAGTCAGGTCTATAGAAATCAAGTGCTGAAGTCCTCGATCCTCAATCAGCTGGGTGGCTGTGAACGAGCCACTTAGTGACTTTGGCCTTTGACATCACAGCTAGAAATTGGTTTTAGAAGATGATGGTGATGTTGGCAACAGTGATGTTGACAGCAGTGATGATTCCGAAGCTCTCTGAGAGATTAATGGTGATGGTAAAGATGGTCTCAGTGGGGATAGTGATCATGACAGTGATGGTGATCTTGACAGGGTGGTGATCATGACAGTGATAGTGATCATGACAGTGATAGTGATCATGACAGTGATAGTGATCATGACAGTGATGGTGATCATGACAATGGTGGTGATCATGACAGTGGTGGTGATCATGACAGTGATGGTGAGCATAACAGTGGTAGTGATCATGACAGTGATAGTGATCATGACAGTGATAGTGATCATGACAGTGATGGTGATCATGACAATGGTGGTGATCCTGACAGTAATGGTGATCTTGACAGGGTGGTGATCATGACAGTGGTGGTGATCATGACAGTGGTGGTGATCATGACAGTGATGGTGAGCATAACAGTGATGGTGAGCATGACAGTGGTTGGTGGTGAGCATGACAGTGGTCGTGAGCATGACAGTAATGGTGAGCATGACAATGGTGGTGATCATGACAGTGATGGTGATCATGACAGTGGTGGTGATCATGACAGTGATGGTGAGCATGACAGTGATAGTGATCATGACAGTAATGGTGAGCATGACAATGGTGGTGATCATGACAGTGATAGTGATCATGACAGTGATGGTGATCATGACAATGGTGGTGATCATGACAGTGGTGGTGATCATGACAGTGATGGTGAGCATAACAGTGATGGTGAGCATGACAGTGATGGTGAGCATGACAGTGGTTGGTGGTGAGCATGACAGTGGTCGTGAGCATGACAGTAATGGTGAGCATGGCAATGGTAGTGATGATGGCAGTGATAATGGTGATGACGGTGGTAATAATGGTGATGATGATTAATGATGGTGAGTGACAGTGACAGTAAAGACAATGATGGTCATTTGATGGTAGTGGTGATCATGATACAGTGGTAGTGCTAGTGGTAATAGTGGTGGTAATAATGGTGGTGACAAGGAGATCAATGGTAATTATAGCAATGGTAGTGACCATGATGATAATGGTGGTGAGGGTGGTACGTGATGGTGAGTGTATGCATGAAAGGGAGGATGATGTCATCCTTGACCCATAGTGGCATCACTGCAATCTTTGTTTCTATCTCTGCTTGTCATACTGCCCTCCCACATGCCTTTGTGTCTCCCAGGGAAACTGGCCAATGGCTGAGGCTGCCCTGCTTCAGTGTAGCCTCATCTTAACTGATGATATGTGTGAAGACCCTGTTTCCACAGGTTCCAGTGGACATGGATTCTAGGAGAACACCCTTCACTGCAGTCAGTCGCTGCAAGGATATCCTTGCCTGGACTGATGCCCAGAAGACCAGAGTGCTAACTGCTGGAGCTGTGAGTAGCCAGAGAGGTCATTGCTGGTCACCCTTTCCAGAAGTCACTTCCAGGTGATGTCCTTTTATCTGACTTGAACCCAGCCACAACCCCAAATCATGGGGGAGAGTACCGTGGCTGTTGTGACCCTCTTGGTTGCTGCCTTTGGCTCCTGAAGTGGGCAGCATGCGGCCTCAAGCTGGACACCGTGTCTAACCGACCAAGATTGACCTGTTTGGGACTCCTTTCTGCAGCTGAGTGATTTGATCTGCACTCCAGACAGCAGTAGGGACAGTAATTGGATGTTATGAAATCGGAGTGCCACTCTCGGAGAAGGGGGTAGTTCAGTGGCCGCGGGCAGCGGGGGTGGGGCTCTGCTGGCAGGTGGAGGTGGGGTGCCGCTGGAGATAAGACCCTCATCCTCAGCCCTAATCTCCCACCAGGGTCATGA
This sequence comes from Mus caroli, assembly GCF_978045245.1. Taxonomy (NCBI): domain Eukaryota; kingdom Metazoa; phylum Chordata; class Mammalia; order Rodentia; family Muridae; genus Mus; species Mus caroli. Next base: position 35,932,263 of record NW_028227259.1, read on the forward strand.
GCAGAGCCCAAAGCATGATGGAATGAGCATGGCCACAGTCTGACTACCCGCCCCCACACCCCGGCCTGGCTGCCTCCAGGGTGCCGTACAATTAGTTTTAAATATCAATTTCACGGCTGCTCAGGGAAGGAGACAATCAGACAGGCATCACCTGCTGCAAAGTTGGGTGTTTCTTGCCAGTTTCCACTCTCTGTAAAAGAAGGCAGAAGCTATCAGCAGTGTCTCTAGCCACAAGGCACCCATCAGCTTGCCTCTTTTATAGTCTTCTAAGACAGCCCTAATATCCAGGACCCCCACCTCCCCTGTTTCTTCCTCCTGACCCCAGTGCTAGTGAACCCCTCTCACACCATTGGCCACCCTCCCTGATCCTTGTCAGACCCCAGACTCTTTTACGTCTGGGAGGATTGAGAATGGAGAGGGCCTCAAAGACAGGGCAGGGAAGTGAGGGGCAGTGGGGGCTGCAAGATGTCAAGGGTAGACAGAGGATCACCATAGAAGAGAGGCTTTGACTGTAGCCTTAAAATAAGGGCCAGATACTATAGTCGGGGAGGGACACTTGCTGGGGTTCTGTGAGCAGGGACCAGGAAGGATGCCAAGGTTCCTAGCAGAGCTACTCACAAGGTCTCTGACTCCATAGGATGGATGTCTCCTGAGCTGGCCTGGCTGCAGAAAGGGTTCCTGGACTTAGCTGCCGAGACCTGGAAGGCTGAGCGTACTTCACTGTGGACCTGTCTGTCACCTCCAAGGCTGAGACATCTAAGATTGCTCACATGACTGATGAGTGGAGGAAACCATGAAGGTGCGGGACCTACAGGTGTCCAGCAGGTGTCCACACAGGAGTCCACACGGGGAAGCATTCATTCACTCAGAGTAACTACAAATCTGTGGACAGTGGTCACAGTGGGATGGGGAACAGTCTCCACTGGGACTAAAGGGTCTCAGCATCTTGCTGGCAGGCTGGTTGGGCTCTCCGTAGCCCTCAGCAGGGGCCTAGTACTTACTTTATGCTTACTGGGAGCCTCTGGGTAAGGGCTCACCCTCTCCCCAAGCTGACCAAATGTCACCAGTCATCATTGGAGAGAGCACTGGCCAGTGGGGGCGACCTGGTGTCCATGGCTGCCTGTGAGGCTCTCACCCGATGGTGCGCTGCAGCCGCAGGCAATTTATCTCCGTCTCGATGCTCTTAAAACGCTCTTATCAAAATTGGCGGTCACGCTGCGCTGAACCTCGGTGGCCTCAATCTTAACCGCTGTGCTGCAGATTTTAATTTGGGGAAGATTAACGTGCTGCCAGCGTTATACCTCCTGTTAGTTAGCATCCTGATGGGTGACAGCATCCCCACCACACCCTGTCCTCGTGCTTCTATGTCTTCCGGCTATGCAGTGAGTGCGTATGAACACTGAAGTGAGCCACTTGGATTTCCTCTCCAGGTTGTAACAGCCTGCCCCCAATACTGAAGTGCTGGCCCTGTGCAAATCAGAATGGCTGACACACCTCCAGATGCTCAATACAATGCTGCCCGGCTGCACCCCAAGTTAAAGGGCAGCAGCCCCTCTCACATGCTGACTTCCTGATATCACCTTCCCCTATTCTCTTGCTAGGCAGGTGACAGAGGCCTGCTACAACCCCACCTCATTTTGTCCTTCATCCCACAGTCATCTCAGCACAGAAGCCCAGGCGTGACCAGCCATGCCTGGGTGAGACCAGCTTTCTCCCCTAAGTGTCTACATAGACTCTATCCTCAGTCACTATCTCATGTCCCGTTCCCCTCCTCTGTTCCCCAGTTCCTCCTGATTGGCAAGTCTGATATATGTCTGGGTCCCACAGGTCCTGACCTGGGATGCACTTCCCAAGAATCCATAACTCTCCCTCTCCCAGGCCCTTCTCCCACCTGGTCTGGATAATGAGTCCTCTCTTGATCCCTCTATTTGAGCTTATGTCCCTGTATATCCTTACTACTATCCTTTGGTGTGTTTGTGCACTGGAGCTATAGACGCCTACTAAGGCATTTATCATTTTGCACCTACCAGATTCTTAGCCAGAGAGGGTACCCATTGTCTCAGACCCTCCTGATCCAATGTTAGGCTCCTGGGCACAGGGCCAATACTTATCCAGATCAAGTACCTAATGGATGCTAAGACTTTTACCCCGACCTAGAGTGGTTGATCTTAGAAAAAGTTAGGGCAGTTGTTCTGGGTCTGACTGCCAGGCCAGGGAGGGGCCCAGAGGAGGTGAGGGATCTGGTGGGTAGCCACTTTGGGGGAAGGCTGGATAGGAGTGAGGAGAAGCTGGTGGTAGAAGCCAGTAAGGACACTTTTGATCTGTGCCAGGCTCTCTGACCTCAGGAGTTTATGGGCCCATCTTGGAGGGTTCTCATGAGGAGAGGGAAGAGTATTAGCCATGAGGGGGCTTACACTGGAACTCCAGGCTCTGGGCAATCCCAACTCTCCAATTCTTCTGGATTAGCCTCACCTTACTAATCCTGGAGTTAGGGTGGGCCCTCTGTGAGCTCCCTTCTGAAGGTTCCTCCCTTACTGATACCCTGGGTACAAACCAGTTAGGGGTGCAGAACAGGATGTGACACTTCATACTATGGCATTCTCTAGTCACCTGTCTCTAGGCTGCTTCCCTGACACTCCAGTGCATGCTGCCATTTTGTGCCCTACTTCATATCTCTGCTAAGATGCCATTCCCTTGGTGGATTACCTTTCTGTACCAGGACTCCCACGATGCACACTGGCCAAACATACTATGTGTCTTAAGAATTTTAAAAGAGAAGGAGCTAGAGAAAGTACCCAAGGAGCTAAAGGGGTCTGCAACCCTATAGGAAGAACAACAATATGAACTAACCAGTACCCCCCAGAGCTGTGTCTCTAGTTGCATATGTAGCAGAGGATGGCCTAGTTGGCCATCAATGGGAGGAGAGGCCCTTGGTATTACGAAGATCATATGCCCCAGTACAGGGGAATGCCAGGACCAGGAAGCAGGAGTGGTTGGGTTGGGGAGCAGGGCAGGGGGAGGGTATAGGGGACTTTGGGGATAGCATTTGAAATGTAAATGAAGAAAATATCTAATAAAAATGCCTTAAATAAAAAAAGAATTTTAAAAGATCTGTTTTTATTCTTTTTAGTTGTGTGTGTGTGTGTATGTGACTCTCTCTCTCTCTCTCTCTGTGTGTGTGTGTGTGTGTGTGTGTGTGTGTGTGTGTGTGTGTGTGTGACTGTGTGTGAGTATGTGCACAGGATTGCAGGTGTCTGCAGAAGTGAGAGATATCAGATCCCTTAGAGCTAGGGTTACAGATAGTTTTGAGCTGCCCAAAATATGTGTTGGGCATTGAACTTGGGTCCTTTGCAGAAGTAGTCTGTACCCTTAACTACTGTGGTATCTCTGTAGCTCCAGGAACAAACTTTTTATTATAATCTGTCTAACCTCTCCTCTAAAGATGTGAAAGTTCTAAAGGATCTAGGAGCCCTCCTATCCTGCTTCTTGCTTGGAGGCCTGGTTCTTCACATGATATTCATTTTGTATAAACTTCCTAAGTCATTATGGGTTAGTGAGTGGATGGAGAGAAGGAATAATGGGTATGTAAATAAATGAATGAGTGAATGAAGGAATGGAAGGATGGATGGTAGATGGTTAGTAGAATGGGTGGATGGATAGATGGTATATGGGTAAATGAATAGATGGGTAGAAGGATGGAGAGATGATGGATATATGGGTGGATAGATGAATGGAGGTATGATAGATATAAAAATGGATGCATGGATGATAGATGAGTAGAAGAATTATATATGGATGGTAGACTAGTAGAAGCATGAATGGCTGATGGATGGATGGTGGCTACATGGATGAATGGGTAGATGAATGATAGATGAGTGGATGGGTAGGTAAATGTATATGGCGGTGGATAGAGATAGATGAATAGGTTTTTGATAATGGATGGATGAATGGATGAATGGACAGAGGGGTATCTGGGGGAATGTATAGATGAATGGATAGATGGGTAGATGACTGATGTATGAACAGGCAGATGGGGGATAGATTGATGGTGGATAAATGGATTGATGGCTCACATGGTGGATGAGTCCGTATTTAGGTGGATAATGGCTAAAGAAGGGATGGACAAGGATTGAATGAATTGATAGGTGGATGAATGAATGATAAATGGTTAGATGATGGGCAGGTAGGTGGATGGGTAATTATATAGATGGACTAATAAGTGAGAGGGTGGGTGGATAGACAGATGGATAGATGGATGGATACTTAAATAAAGTGATGGAAGGATAGGTAAGTGGAAAAGCACTATACTGGCTGGTTTTGTGTGTAAACTTGACACAAGCTAGAGTTACCAGAGAGGAAAGAGCCTCAATTGAGAAATGACTCCATAAGATTCAGCTATAAGTCATTTTCTCAATTACTGATCAATGGGTTACGGCCCAGCCCATTGTGGGTGCTGCCATCCCTGGGCTAGTGGCCCTCGGTTCTACAAGGAAGCAGGCTGAGCAAGCCATGTGAAGCAAGCTAGTAAGCAGCACCCTCCATGGCCTCTGCATCAGCTCCTGCCTCCAAGATCCTTCTGTGTGTGAGTTCCTGTCCTGATTTCCTTTGGCGATGAACAGCAATGTAGAAGTGTAAGCAAAACAAATTTTCTTCCTCAACTTGCTTTTTGGTCATGGAGTTTCATTGCAGCAACAAAACTAAGACAAGCACATATTCCCAAGTCCCTAAAAAAGTACAGAAGATACTTATTTCTGTGCCTTAAGAAGTCACTTTTTCCATGGAGAAGGGTTATAGCTGTCTTCTTCTGGTTCAAGAAAGAACAGAATGGATATTTTTGGCTCGGCCATATTGAAAACTTGCTACCCAGAGAAGGGGACAAAGAGCCCTTTTCTAAATGCTTATTTCATGCCTCACCACCTCTTCTGTCCCAGATGCCAATCCTGACCGTGGGAATGACAGGCTCTGAACATGAACAGACCTAAGGTCCCGAGGACACTTCTCCTGTTGTCCTATCCAGCCTCTTCCACCACTTACCTTTGATTCTTCTTTGGGATCCTGGAAATGATAAAGCTCATGTCACCCCTGTCAGATGGCACAGAGCACCAGTAATGCCCCCACCCCACTCCCGTTGATCAAGTCTTCCCCCGAAGTTCCTATCCAAGCTGTCTTGGGTCTGTGAAGCACAGGCCAGGGGATACTTGTGTGGGGTGGGTGGGTAATGGGAAGATATCCTAAAATTCCTGGTGGACCATCCAGAGCTGTCTCCCATGCTACCCTTGACTCCTAAGTACCTCTGGCCACATTCTGTCCATCAGAGGGACTTCTAAGGCTCCAGGGTGGTGTAGGGTATTTGGAGACCTAGAAACGCTTAAAAGAGCCTTAAAGATCAACACAGTCCAGAATACTCTCCACCCAACACCTCTGGGCAGCTGGTCACAGAACATGATCAGTTCCACTGGGGCCATCCAGGCCTCAGGATGTGGTGGTTCTGCCTGACATGGCTTCTAAGCTTCTCTCTTGAGCTCAGTGTCTTTTTTGCCATGTTGCTTTCCTTGGGGAAGAAGTTTAAAGAATTTAGGTCTGCATTTTCTGTCTTCTCCAGGTTGGTCAAAAACCCATTGTCCCCTCACTTGCCTGAGGATGCTCTTTGTCACTGCTCTAAGCCACTGCCTCTGGTCTGAAGAGAATCACCGTAAGCACCTTATGTTGCCTGAGGCAAGCTTTCACGGCCCTGAGTCCATGGGCCTTTGATGTCTGGTTATTCCCCTCATGAGGAGAACTAGCATGTCTGCTCCCATCACAGACAAAATGGGGGTCACAGAATCTATACCTGCAGCCAACAGAGCTCAGGGAATCCTGAGATCACCTCAGAGAAGAGGCAGTTTCCTTGGAGATCTGAGGGCTGCTTAAAGACCTTAAAATGGCATCCAAGGACTTTCACGCTGATGTCTATGCCCGAGTCTCTCAGGTCCTGCCATGTGGACTCCAGAGGGGGCCCTTGCTCAACCTCCACCTTTCCACCAGGACACAATGTTGGGGAAATGGTTTCCAGCAAGAACTCATCTGGAAGGAGTAACTCATGGGCTTGATTCCGTGAAAAGCCCATTTGTTTGCTCCAAGGTTATCCATGAGATCCCTGCTTAAGACCTAATAACTCGTTAGTGATGCAATGAATGAGACTTTGGGCTCCGTGAGAGCCCCTGGGGCTTCAGCTCCCAAGCTCCCAGAGCTACAGTGCTGGGGCAGAGATGGCTGCCCCTCCTCGGAGGGCAGGGTTCTGCAGAGCCAGGGTCAGCAAGTGTGGCAGAGCAGGCTCAGGGAAATGAATTTAGCATCTTTCAGGGAACAAAAATCACAGAGCTTACAGACTAAATTTAACAGCCTAATAGAAATATGCAGGTGAAGGTACAATTAATTTTAATTACTAGACTATACATTGTTGGGTGCACAGCCATGAGTAAAATTAAAATGGCAATCACAATTAGAAAATTGCAACCTCATTGTGCAACAAATTAGTCACAAATTAGAAGCTCGGGCAGCAGTATGGCTTTTCTTAGTGCTTGATGGCCATTTCTGCCTGGGGCAGCCTTTGTCTCCCCAGGCCTGCCCACCCCTGGGGAACTCACCTTGGCTGAGATTTCTGACTCTGTCCCAGAAGGATCCACGCTGAGCACCTGCAGCCTCAAGAAGCAGCAGGGGTGCCACATGTGACATCGTGATAACTATTATGCTAAATGAACTTGGGTTCTTGGGAACACAGTCCTGAGGTCCGCGCAGGTGGCACGGAAGAGAGGGCTGCCTGCAGAATCTCCACCATAGCCTTGGAGGGTTGGGTGAGTGGAGGACCTCTCTCTTCCATGGAGTCCTAAGGCCATGGAGGGCCCTAGCTTCCCTGTAGAGAATTCAGCAGATGATCCTTAGTTGCCGCTTTCCTCGAGGCCAGGGATTGGCTGGCTGGCAGGCACAAGCCTGGAAGAAAGCAGAAGGCCATGCAAGGCTCCCCTCAATGTCCTTGGGCTTGGGTATGTGACAGGGTCTCTGTGCATGCCTGACTTAGTGTCTGGGACCACAAACTTCTCCTTGCTTGGTGCAGAGTTCTTAGGTGTCCCTCAAAGGTCTATGCACTGAAGGCTTAGCTCAGTCCCTGGCTGATAGTGCAATTGTGAGTGCCAAAGCCTTTAAGAGCAGGGGCTGATGCAAGATGCGTAGGTTATAGGAGCATGTCCTTGACGTGGATTTGGTACTCTAGTCCCTTCCATTCTCTCTTGCTTCATGGCCAAGAGGTAAGCAGGTCTTGCTTGAGCTATGGTAGCCCTCCCTAGTTGCCACATCCCCTCTCTTGAGCTCAGGATTTCTATCTAGGGTCTCCAAGTGCCTCAAGCTCAACTGAGTAAGTCCTGGATTGGAGAGGCTGGTGTGGGACCAGGGTGAGAAGATGGAGAACGTACCACATTCAGGCTGGCAGTGGATCGTGGGGTCATCAGCACAGGGGTCATAGGCCTGAGTTCCCGGGTGATGACCTACTGATGCCTGGTACATGGGATGTATGTGGCTGTGGTCAAACCTATACCTGTGTGAGTTAGGTCTGAACCCAGCCCCTGTGAGTCCAGAGTATGGGCTTGGCATCCTCCTTGTGGAAAGAACTCATTAACTACATGTATGAAGATGACCAGCCTATCCATGTGCATTTCTATAAGTGGCTACAGCTACCTCCATTACATAATTTCATGGTCAAGCAGGGAGCATGTGGTATGGTCAGATGAGTGGCCAGGTGCTTGCAGACTGTGTCGTCCAGGCATGGGCAGAGGCAAGCGAATGCAACGAGAGGTGACAAGCTCCGAAGTTAGCCACAGGGACTCATGGAGCTGTTGCTGAGCTGGGTGTCCTATACAAGGACACGGTCCAGTAGGAACAAGCCTTTAGTAAGTCTCCTGTCACTCAATGTAAGGTGATGTCAGCAGTAAACACAGTCTGCCATGCGCAACTACCAAGGGTGAACTAATACAGGGTCAGACAGGGCAGATGCACTCCAAGTCCTGATTCCACCTTACCAACCCAGCTTCACTGACTGCCATAGCTTCATGGCAAGCTAAAGTCAACTAGCACTGTTCCTCCTGCCTCACAGTCCCTTTACCAGGTTTTTTTTTTTTTTTTGACTATTCATAATCTTTGAGCCAGCTTATCAATTTCTACCAAGAAACAAGCATACTGAGAGTATTCTTTTATTTTAATGAAAATGCACATGAGTTAAGGGAAAATTGGCATCTTAACAATATTGGGTCTTCTACTCATGAATATAGCTAATCTATCCATTTATTAAAGCTTAATTTTTTTCCAAGTACTACTTTGTGGTTTTTCAATGCACAGGTTTTGTACATATTTTATCCAGTTTATCCCTGGTTCATATTTTTATGACATTGTAAATACAACCTGAAAATTTTAATTGCCAGCTGTGTTGCTGGTTATAGAGGTCTGAATATGAAACATCTCCCACAGGCACAGGTAGTAACGTCTTGGTTTCCACCTTGTGATGCTATTTATAAGTGGTAACAACTTTGGGAGGTGGGGCATAGCTGAAAGAACTAGGTACAGGGCATGGGTTTGAAGATTGTGCCTCATGCCCAGTCTTCCCTAACTCTCTGCTTCCTGTCTTTTATGAGGTGAGTCACCTTTACCACAAGCTCCCAGCACCACAGTGCTCTACTGTACCATAGGTCTAGAAGCAACGGAACCCAGCACCAGGGACTGGATCCCATGAAACCGTGAACCAAAATAAACTCTGTTTATTTGTCAGATGTCTTACCACAGCAATGACCAGCTAACACAGAAAGCTGGTACCAGAGAAGTGGAGACACTGTTGTGAGTACCTGAACATGTGTGGCAGATGTCTCTGTACCTGGTTTGTGGGAGGAATTTGGAAGAGTTTGAAAATGCAGGTTGGGAATGTAGAGCATCTTAGTCAGGGTTTTATTGCTGTGAAGAGACACCATGACCACCACAACTCTTATAAAGGAAAACCTTTAATTGGAACTGGCTTACAGTTTCAGAGACTTAGTCCACTATCAACATGGCAGCATCCACATAGACATGGTGCTGGAGACAGACCTGAGAGTTCTACGCCTTGATCCACAGGCAGCAGAAGGGGACTGTGTTACACTCTGTGCTACACAGGACATGGCTTGAGCATATATGAGACCTCAAAGCCCACCTCCACAGTGACACACCTACTCCACCAAGACCATACCTCCTAATAGTGACACCTCCTCTGGCCACGCAGTAACACATGAATCTGTGTGGACCATTCCTACTCAAACCACCACATAGAGGTGAATAGATAATCTTGGTGAGAGCTCAGAAGATTTAAACACTTCCAAGAATGTGTGAAGTAAATAAACACTGTTGCTCAGGAGGCTCTAGGTAGAAACAGGACTGTTGGGAACTAGACTAGAGGCCACTTACATTAACATTATGACAAAAAAAAAAAATCTTACCTACATTTTGTCCCTGCCCCCAGATTTTGTTGGTGACTCTGATTAAAGGTCAGTCTAGCATAGGGAATTTCAAAGAAGACCACCATCCAGGCTGGATGTGGCTAAGTGCCTCTGTCCAGGTTTATAATGAAAATTGAGAACAAAAAGTAGATCAGAAACATTAAAAAAAATGTGCAACTTGATTCAAAAAGCCTGTGTCAAGTTGGGATTGCAAAGAGTATGTTGTCTGAAGAGATCAACACCATTAAGGAGAAGCCAAGAGCTGTGGGAAGATTTGCTGAGGGCATCTCAGAGATTGGCCAGACCCTACCTGTTGCAGGTTCAAGACTATGAAAGGCTAAAATTATTCAAAAGACTTTTTCTTGAAAGTTTCAGTGCTCTCTTCAGATGTCACTATACAACAAGTTGTCTTTTCAGAATCAATTTCACCATGTTCAGTTGCCCATACTCTCAGACCACTGCAACCATGAGACATGGAAAGAGAGATTGAAATTGTCCCTGTAGGGATGATGTTGTTGTTTTGTTTTGTTTTGTTTTTTGAGACAGGGTTTTTCTTTGTAGCCCTGGCTATGCTGGAACTAGCTCTGTAGAACAGGCTGGCCTTGAACTCAGAGATCCGTCTTCCTCTGCCTCCTGAAAGCTGGAACTAAAACCATGTGCCACCATGCCTGGTTTGTGGGGGTGGTTTTGTAAGCATGCAGAATCCAAGAGTTACAGGGCTTCCCCCAGACTTCAAAGGAAGACCGGAGAGGTCAAGCAATACTTGGTACAGCCATATCCTTCCGAGTAGCCCCTGGGGAGGCAATGAAGGAAATTAGGAAGGAGAAGAAGTTCAAGATGTAGTAGCGACCCTAGCAAGATGTAGATGCTGGGAACATGGGACTGCTGAATAAGTTACTGGCATAGAAACGAGCCAGCCCGAGAGAAGCCGTGTGGGATGGAATGGCAGGGCTGCCAAAGCTCATGACTGCCCACATCATACCACGTGACTCAGATGGCAGCCATGGATCTACAGAATTTAATGTCTGTTCTACCTTGCTTTGGCCTGATCTTTTCTTGATAGTCTCTTGCTCTTTTCTTTTAGACAGGAATACTTATCCTAAGCTGTTGTGTCTGGGAAGTATGAGGGTTTGTTTTCAGTTTTATAGGTGCTCACAGTTAAGTTTGCACAGAGTCTCAGAGGACTCTTTGAACTTAGACTTTGAACCAAAGAGCTGTTGAGACTTCTAGGACTCTGAGATGGACTAAAATGTATTTTTTTCCTCATGAGATAGCTATGATATTTAGGGAACAGGAGGTATGTTATAGCTTCAATATGAAATGCCCTCCTAAACTCATATGTTGGACACATTGTTCCCTGTTGGCATCTCCAAGTGGGAAGTGGTGGAAACTTGAAGAGGTGGGGTCCAGTCAGAGGAAGTATGTAACACATTGGGACATGTTTCTAAAAGTAATGCTTGGTCCTTGGATCTGTGTTCACCATGAGATAATCAGCCCCTCCCCCATGCTCCTGCCATCGCGATATCTGTCCTCTCTTAACTGAACCCAGATAAACCAATCAACAACCAACCAACACACCAATATATAGAAATGCACTTGAGTTTTGAATACTGATTTTATATCCAGCAGCCTTTCAAAGTTTGCTCTATCAACAGTTCTACTTCCCACTTCCCATTACAAAACTTCCCAAGTGCTTTCCGTGGTATTTAGCTCCTTCTTTCTAATCTAATCTGGGTGCTTTTATCTTTTTTATTAATGCACTCACTGTAATAACCACCACATCCGATGATCTGAGTGGTCCCTAGATGAAGTGGGAATTTCTGGTTTCCTTGGATACTTGGTTGTGGCATGTGATTTTTTTTCTAGAAACTGTCTTCTTGAGGGACTGTTTTGCTGAAGCAGACATGTGAGAGGATGTTTTGCTGAGAACAGACATGTGGTGTTTTTCTGGAGGTGGTCAGGTGAAAGGGCATGTGATGTTTTGCTTGGGCAAACTCTTGAGAGGACACATGATATTTGGAAAGAGCTTAAGTATAACCCAACAGACAGTGGATGACACTCTGGGGTTGGTTCACCTTGCTGGTCTTCATTGGCCTTAACTTTGCTGGCCTTCACTGTAGATGGTCTGGCATTGGTTCACCTTGCTTTCCTTGATGATCTTCGTTTGTCATCCATTGTAGAGAGAAACACACCGAAGAAGTTCTGGAGGTGTTCTGGCTGCTTCCACAGACTCCTGCCAATTGGTGGAGCCTTGTGGTTTCTTCTGGATCAAGCCACTGCTGCTGATTTGAGTAGACTGGACTGCTGACCATGAAGATTAGAATTTTCCCAAAGAACTGCTTCTAAACATCTAAACAGGTTTACGCCCTCCTTGTCCTATAGCCATTTTCCTCCCAGTAAGTTGTCCTCTGACCTCCACACATGCACCATGGCCTGGGTGCACCTACATATTCAAGTGCACATGTGCACACACATATACAATAAATAAATGTAATGAAAAACTATCTAGCTTTGGAGTTACATTTTGAGAAAGATTTTAGTTTGAATTTGGTTGAACAGCTCTAGTATGATTCATTGTTTTCATTTCTTCTTGGATGAGCCTTGAGTGTGTGTGTCAAGACCTTCCTTGTTGGATGCTCCCTGTCTCCATGGTGTGAGCATCTTTTCTTGTTATTTTCCCAGTAGAATAAATGATAGTCTAGCCTTTGGTCCCCCTTCTCCTGAAGTTTTTCTGTCTGTTTCTTCTCTGCTATTCCACTGGTATCACCATTGCCAAGGTCATAGGCTTCCTGGGTTAGGCTAGTGGTCAAGTCTCAGCCCTCCCCTCCTGCCACAATTGCCTTTGACTCCCAGTGACTTGTCTCATGATCTCTACCTTTACCACCTCCGAATTCTAAGTTGGGTCTCCTTGTCCCTACAGTCCCTTGAGCGTGGAGCTCTCACAGTGAAGCCTCAGTCCTTTCTTCCTTCTATGCCACTCGGTGATGTGGAGTCCTGGACACCATCCACACATGGTAATGCCCTTTCTCTGTCTCCTGCCCAACATGCTCCCTGGATATCTATCACAAACTCAGCAACTACTCCACATGACTATCATGGTCAAGACAAGCTCTGGGATCCCTTTTCAGAAGGAAGCTCCTGCCTCCCAAGGCACCTTGAACTCACCTTAAAAATAAAACAACCCTTTTTACTAGTTCTTTGTGAATTTCCCATCATGCACCTCAACCCCACTCATCTCTTCCTCTCCCCACACCTGCCCTCCACCCTTTCAATCTCTCCCCCAACAGAGGGGAGAAAAATCTCATGATGGAAGCTGTAGTGTGTCACAGTGAGTCCCGCTATATACTTGTTTGTACACACTTTTGCTTGCAAATGTTCATTGTAATGAGTCATTGGTCTGGTCAGAGACCCCTGGCTTCTGCTACACCATCAATACTGGATCCTCACTGGGACTCCTCTTGGACATCCTGTTGTTGCCCTTGTTGCCCTGTGTCATGGAGATTCTGCAGCTATAGATCTATAGGACAGGCCCCTTCACTTGATCCCGAAGATGAACTCACTTTTGAGCTGTCCCCTCTACCAGGCTGTTGACAAACCCATGGCCTGTCTTTCAAGCAGGTCCTGAGCCCGGCCCCACCCCATCTCACGGCCTCCTCATTTCCTCATTTCTCCCTAGTCTGTGCATAGAATTCAGTCATGGTTGGGAAACTTTCGCTCAAAGACTCAGGCATGGGGGTCAGGCTAGGGGTGGGGATGGACAGCTTGGCTGTCACTGCCTGAGTCTGCCCCAGGATGGAAGACTTGCCAGAAGTGGGTTTCTGACTCAATTTGACCCAGATGTCTTCCCACAGTCAAGTGTAGTCTGAAACTCAGGCACCTGCTCATGAATCTCTAGGAATGAGGGAGGAAAGCTGGGACAGAGCAGAAGCATGGTCAGCCTCTGTTTTGCTCTCTGGGCTGAGGTGTTCCTGAGGGTGGCTAGAGCCCATGGTGTCTTCTGCGGAGGTAACATCAGGGGCCCACAGCTGGCATGGAGGTCACTGCTCCCTGCAGTGTAGGAAGCAGTGGAAGCCCTGGGTGAGTGTATTTTGACATAGGCATGGCCTGTTGAGGGCGCCAAGACCAATTGGCCCATGGGGAATTGGTAAGGCCATTATCTGTATGAGCCAGGCCCAAGAGAAACAGGAAAGCTTTTCTCAGGAGTCCAAGGGTGAGGGTTTATGGATAGGTGATCGGTGTCTACAAAGACTAGCAGCTGTGGCTTTCTCCTCCTGGATGTTCATAGCCTGGGACTACTACCCACAAAGACCCAACCAAAACCCTCCCCCATGCTGTACTTAGACACCCTAAGGTACCAACCAGGCCTTGCCTTAATAGTAGCATCTGAGAAACCCACCTGATTCCAGTTCCTCTGTCTATGTGTCCACATGTCTAGACGTCTTTTCTTCATTCCCTCATTGCCCCTAGCCAAGGTCCCAGGATGCAAGCCACATGGGACAGAGAAATGCAGAGCTCCCTCAGTGCCTTTAAATGGAGACTGAGTCCTGGGTGCCAGCAGGTCCTCAATCTTTCCCTGTGAGAACAGAAGGCCCTGCACAGTGAAGCCCTGAGGGGTCTGAGGGTCCCCCATCAACAAACTCAGCTTAATGGACAGACAGCCACAGGCTGGAGAATAGAACACTGTCCATGCTGCGAAGGATGGAGCTCTAAATATGATATCTATGACCCCAGGGGATGGGGATACAGAAATGGCCCTCTGCATCCCCTGCCTGGAACCCTGCTGGTCACAGTACCCATGTTAGGGCTGCAATGAACTGAGTGCCTCCATGGGACATCTGAAGAAGCATTCCTGCCAAGAGAGAGGATCAGAGGCCAGAGGAAGACAGCCCACTGTGCATTCTGTCTCAAGTATGTCTGAGAGACGCCTAAAGAAACAGGACAAGGAATGACCTTCTTGCTGTGCCGGTAAGCCACTGCCTGAGGCCATGCTCTGGAGCTGGGGTGGCACTGTGGGGTAGCAATTCAGCATCTGCATACCTTTGGAAGGTAGAGAGATTAGACTCTCGATACCATTGACAGAATTCTCCAGGGTCCTTGGACAAGGCACCCCTTAGTGGGACACACAGGACACTCCCTGCTCCGCCTAAAGGCAGAAATAAGAAGAGGTTATATATATCTTTCTTTGTAGGCTTGGCAGGAACTCCTCTCTCAATCACACTGGCTCAAGGGCCCAGCCACCTAAAAAACAGGCAGATGCTGCAGAGCGGCCTCAGTCAGGGCTCAGCTTGGAGGTCCTATGCTGGTGTGGGCAGCGACAACCTTACAGACTCTGTTTCTGGATCTCTAATGTGAGCTTGTCACAGCTTGTCCCTGTGGGAAGCCAAGAGGCCATGGAGGTGGGGTCCCTGTCACTCTTCTAAGGCAACCTCTAATTGTATCTGAGACTGGAGAAGTTGGCTGCCTACCCCCTGCAGATGTTGCTGGTCGGCAAGGACCCCCTGAGGTTGTGGCGCTAGTGAGGGGGCGTGGACAAGGACGCTGAGCCTCCCCCTGGGATGGCCCTCTGCCTCCCCACCCCCGGCCCCCGCCCCAGCGCACACACTCACAACTATTTAATTTTGCTCTGGCAAGGAATAATAGAACCCTGTGTATCTATTACAGATGCGGGGAGATTGGGCCTCTACGGCTGCGCGGCACATTCAGAGGCCTAACAAAGCTAGCTGCAATCGACGGGCCTGCCATTACCCATTCAGCGCGTGTAATAAATGAGCCGGGCGCAGCCTGCCATATACCACCCGGCCCAGATAACGGCTGAAAGGAGAAAATTAAATTTTGCTTTTGTTGAAACATTATGATTTATGTATTTGTAATATAGGCTGCGGTGGGCAATTGGGGGAAAAAAAGATTGCTGAATATCCTTCAGGGTTACTGATGGCCCCACCGGCCACTCAGCACTGAGCTCAGCCCACTCCTCCCAGGGCAGGGATAATAGCAAACCCAAGTTCCCATTAACTGAGGCTTCAGCGGGAGGAGTGAAGGGCTGGCCGATGCTGCAATGCCACCGTGGGGAAGTCTGGGCTGTCCCCGTGAAAGAGAGAGCAGGGGGGCGGTGCCTATGTGGCCAGGACCCAGAATAGGGCATTCCGATTGCCCATGCCCTATCTGGGCCCATAAAAATAATTAACTTCTCCCACTAGCCCTGGAGAGACAGACTCTTGAGCTCGTCCTGTAATTTATAACCCTGCAGTTCTGCCCCTAATGCAGCAATCAGAGGGCTTATCTCGTTGGAGAAGGTAATGAACTTACAGCAGTCTGGTGGTGCGGCTCTTCTCAAAGGGCCCTTGGCAGTGTGGTGAGGCCACATGGGGGCTCCCTGCTACCAGACCACCAGGGAGCAGAGAGCCCCATCCCCTTAAATGACAGGGCACCATCCTGGGGGTGGGGCTGGCTGGGTGGGGCCAAGGGAAGCCACGGGCAGGCGCAAGGAGCCGAGGCCTGGCCTTCACAGGACAGGCTGAGGGATATGGGATGTTTTCTCGCACCTAGGGCTACCACAGGCCATCTGAAGATCTACACCTGCCACACCTGCTCCTCCAGAACCCCTGCATATGAGTCACCTTGTCAGTCTGGACACAGCCCACTCCCCACCCAGAAAACCAGCCTCCCAGAAGCGGAAGGGCTGGACTCAAGCAGTGCACAGCCATACCAACCTATCCCTTTATAGGAACATCCTCTCCAGGGCGTCCTGGGATGGGAGCTAGTGGGCACACTTCCTTTCCCGTCTATGGGTGTGACCCGGTTTCATACACACCAGACATGGGGTTCAGCCATGTCACTGCTGAGATGTCTTCCTATCTCAATTGCCTTTTTCCCCAGTATCCAGCGTGACTCTGCTGAGCTCTCTTCCTGATCTCTGCTTCCCTTCTGGACCCATTCCAGCTCCTAGAACTCACCTTGCAAACTGCCCCATGCTGGATCCAGCCTTGCCTGAAGCAGGTGTTATTCATCCACTTGGCTGACTGAATAGGAAGGTTGCTCTCACAGCTTTGAGAGTTAGGGCCCCGATCCCTGACCCTTCTGGGACAGCAGTCCCTTGGGCTGATGCTGGTCCCTTACTCTCCTGCTCACATGATTCTATACTTAAGGACCAGAGCCTGGCTGCCCCAGCTTCAGAGATGCCCACCTACTAAGTGGGAGTGACTGAGAGGAAAGGGGGTAAGACAGGCCCTGCCTGGTCACTGACCTGCAGCAGGAGGGCGGGCAGCTCTCATGCTGCCTTCTGTAGGGCCAGCCGGTGTCCCTATCCTTGCTCTCCAGGTGGATGGTTTGAAATGACATCAGATGTGGTCACAGAAGGGTTCTGTCAGGACCAGCATCCAAGCTCACCTCTTCCCTTCTCCCTGCCTCTGAATACCCCCTTGTTCTCAGCCCCTCCCCCATGCTTGCCCCAGCACCTGAGCAAGGTCACCTGCCAGGTGCACAGTCACCTGTCAGAGCCAGCTGACACACAAACAGGCCTCACCCTGCACCATCGATAATATTTGCCTCGGGACAGTCTTCTTTTGTGGCTGACAGTGGTCATGTTCCAACAGGGCCTTATGCTTCACAGTTGATCTGGCTGCTCTGTGCACACCATGGATTATCATGAGGTAGGAGGGGACTCGTTGTCTGTACCAGAGGGTGTCTTACTGGGGGTGGTAATTTTATAGATTTGTGTCTTTCAGTATTTTCACACACTACTTACCGTTGGCAGTTCATCGGTGGCAAAAGGGACCTTCTGCCATTAGAGGCCCACCTTGGTCCCTTCCCAAGATACTTAGACCTAGGGTTCCCTCCACTGCCCCTACCCCCATGGCAGGCATGTGGAAGCCTCTGGAGCCTTGGGGGTTGGGCATGACTAAGAGCCACTAAGGACTGCATAGGGACCATAACCTGTGCTCTCTGTTCCTCTTCATTCTTCAGGTTAGTGGGATGGTCACCATGCCCTGGAGGGACACATGGGCCTTCCCTCCCAATAGGATAGATCTATCCCTCCAGGTAAGATGGGACCTACCTAGGACAAAATTTGAGACTCCCCAAAAGGCTAGAGCTCCCGAAATGGTGAGACTCTGTAGTAACTCATGGAGGGGTGCATGGCTACCCTCTGCCCTGAAGCTGCCTCCTATTCCCCTGGGGCAGGGGTGCTTTTCTATGTTTTGATCATTCAGAACTGAAGTTATGATCTGTGATGCTGAGATGCCTAGAAAGCAGTCAGGCCTCTCTCATGACCGAGTGGGGAGCAATGGAACAGGACAGGATCCCTGTGGATCAGACCTGAAAGGACAGGTAAACTGAGGGACATCCTACTTCAGCTTCCAACGACAGGGACCACCAACCCCATTGTGCACCGCTTGGAATCTCAAGCCAGACATGGGAAAGACAAAGTTCTGAGGTACCTGTAAGAGCCTGTAATAGCAACAGCTCAAGGGGAGCCCCCACCCAAAGGCCTTCATGAATCTCCTAGGGTGGGTTGTGTGAGAGTCTTTCAGTTCCAATCATTTGTCTATACAGTGCATGGCTGCTTGTGTGAGAAGGGTCAAGGACAGAGGACCTGCTTGGAGACCACATCCCTAAGTTGCTGGGGTCTGAGGACACATCTATAAAGTCTCTGGTATCTTAGTGACAGTGACTATAGGTGGCTATTGTCTCTGCTCTATCCTCAATGAGGACCACCCCATCAGACTGAGAGAGGCCCACCCTGACAACTCATGCTTCTTGGTCAGCCCTGGATCCCAGTGGCCCACTCTGAGGCAGGCAGAGACACAATATGGGCGCAGTGTGTGAATTTAAGGAACATTGCACAATTCCGCAGCTAAAGATCGAGTCTTCACTGAGGGTAGAGCTGCCTCTACCTAGAAGACACAGGTCACATGGTACCAGGTGCTGTGGCATCTGTACCATACTGTCTCCTGGGAATACTGTGAGCAGAGCCAGAATTGCTACAGAGAAATGCACAGAGGGAGAGACTTGGTTAGGCCTGGGATGTGCCTCAGTGGCTAGCACATGTCTGTCTGGCAGGCATCAGGCCCTTACAGCAACTGGGATTGAGTCACAAGTCGCAGGTACTCCTTGGTGCCAGACTACTTAGTGATCACATAGGGCTGATTGGAGCTACCTGGGTCCCCAGAGGTCCAACACATCCCTTTTCTTGTCTCCAGCAGCTCTTGGCATGAGCCCTTGACATGCCGCCAGTCTAGTAGGCATGAAGTGTCAATTAGTTTGTATCGGTTTGTATTTTGATTACCAAGGAATTTCGCTTATCCATAACTCCAGCCTTCAAATTCCCTGGAGGTCTGTAACTCAGGGTACATGCCCCCGTGCGTGAGATAACTTATGAGCAACACAGCTCGGGGGTGGGTCTTTCAGTTCAAGCCTTATTCATGGAGAAGTCTCCTGAGTTTACTCACCTCTCCCCAAGAACCCTTAGTCCATGGCTCCTGAGTCCGGGGACAAACAGCTCACATTCATGTGGGAGTCTGGGACCCATCACCGCAACTCCAAAGGTGTGAAGAGTTTCTGCCACAACTATATAGGAGTGCCCAAACTTAGAGAGATGGCAAGGTCTCTGCCCACTGCCATGGCCACTCTCTTAGCCAAGGCCATCAAGCCAGCTCAAGAACACTGACCTCCAGCCTGCTGCCTGTGTCTGTGCTCTCTTAAGGCCACCTTAGAGTCGTCAGCTGGCACCAAGGACAGTCAGGGACATAGGACAGGCATGAGGCTGTCCTGTGCTTTTGGTGTGATGAATTGAAAGGCAGGGGAGTGTCTTGAGGTCCCCATTCCTAGGCCCCGGGCATCTGAGAACCTCCCCGCCACATGCCTCTGTGGCATCTCCTCCCGGTGTCTGCCTCTGCCATAGGACTCAGCCCGTGGATTTTCTGTCTTGTCTCATCTGTCCCTGAACAACACATAAATAACGCGTGTGATAAGATGGAGATGTTAAAAGTTTCTAAGCAAGCGCGAGCGATGAGAGTTTTCCTGGTTTTCAGTGATTGGGCGGGCGGGGGTGAACGTGTCTAGGAGGCTAACGGAGCATCTGGGAGAACCCCAGGCAGACAAATGTCACTTTGAAGAGCATGAAATTTATACAGAGCACATCCTTTCCCTGTCTCTCAGGGCTTCTCCTGAATTTCAAGGTCAGAGACTCTGAACCTGGTGACAGCAGAAGCGGGGTTGGAGTTCAGTGTGACAGTGTGACCTAGATGACAGGCACCCTAGCCTGTGGGGGTCACGGGGGCAGGGCACAGTGGTTTCAAATGGCCCCCAGACTGGGGTGAGTTCTCCACACTCGAGTGCCTGAGTTGGAGTTAAGGAAAGCCTGCCAGGAGCTAGCCCGTGGGCAGCCAGGTCCAGGAGCTGGCCCATGGGCAGCCAGGTCCAGGAGCTAGCCTATGGGCGGCCAGGTCCAGTCACCATAAGTATCAGGCATTAGGGAACCTGTCTCACAACGACAGGATAGGGGAGCTGCTCCCACTTTGTGGGAGAAATGAACAACACCCCTCTGTGGGTCTGGCTCCTGGCACTTCCACCCTTGGTTTCTCTGGAGAAGTCTTGGAGGTACTCACTCCACTAGGGAAACATTGACTGTGCTGAGCCCAGTGTACTGGGACCTAAGATGACGAGCCCTGCCCTGTTGCACCCCCATAATGCAGCACAGGCAGACAGAGAGACCAAGAGCTACATGTCACCTGGGGGGGGGGGTTGGTGGTGCTCAGAGCTCCCGAGAGAACGCTGCATTTGGCACTGCTCTGATGGCTGTCCTCACGACGGTCAAGGGTGACCGCGTGGCAGTGGGCAATTATGTGATTTCCCAGCGAATCATTCTACGCTAGGGCTGCTGCCGCCTCGGGCCTTACCCTGGTGCTGGGGGCGTGCAGGAGACGCTGCTGACATTTCCCAGTCCACAAGCGATAATTGAGGTCCCAGCGTCTGAGTTGCTGTCACCACCCTGGCCTGCTGCATTCTGTGGGCTCCAGAGACGCCTCTTATTACGGGAACCTTAGCTCTTTCCTCAAGTAGGGCTTAGGGGAAAACAAACAAACAAACAAACAAACAAACAAGGCCTGGCTAAGAGGAAGGGTGTGTGTATGGTAAGGTTTCCTCCTCAAGGTAGCACCGGTCTCCACTCTAAGGGCACACACAGAAGCTCTGGAGCGCGTGGCAGATAGGATTTTGGGATCTGAGCCTCAGCACAGCTGGGCCTCCACATCCTCTGCCTACGCTTTCCACCACCTGGCCTCTTGTGAAGAAGGACAGTGGCCATCCTGCTGTCCCCTTACCTGCTCTGTGCAGACCTAGTCCCTTCTTGCTGTCCTCACAGGTGCAGCTTTGGCCTCTAACACCTTCAAGCTTGGATCCTGTTGCTCCAGGAAATTAGGCTAACCCTGCCCTGACCATCTAAACATCCAAACCAGGACAGGGCACAGCTCTAACTGTGGGGATTGGTGGGGCATGGGTGACCTCATCTACACAGTCATTCACAGTATGGAATTTGGTGGCAACAGTGCCAGTCAACAGTACTGGGCTCTGAGAGGCTATCTGTCCCCCATCAGACTCCGTGTCCCCATCATTCCACTGCTGCTTAGACATCTGGGGTAGATTCTCAAAGGGTCAGAGGTGAGGAGGCATCCTAATGATCAAAGAGAGATTCCCCAAGGGAGGTTGGCAAGAATGTGTCACTAGGGTCAATCTCAGGGGCATCTTACTTCTGGAAGGACATCTGGTCTAAGGAGGATTGGCAGGGTCCCTTGTGCTGTATGGGAGAAAGGGGAACAACTGAGATCTCTCTCTCTCTCTCTCTCTCTCTCTCTCTGTGTGTGTGTGTGTGTGTGTGTGTATGTATGTATGTTGTTGGGGGTGACCAGAAAGCATGGACATATAGATGAGGAAGGAGGTATTGGCAGATGACCCAGGGCCACAACCACTACTGTAGGACCACAGACAGTACTCTTGGCCTGGCCAGCTCTGGAAGGCTTACTGGGCCTGCTGGAAGGCTTACTGACCACTGTGA
Organism: Mus caroli; assembly: GCF_978045245.1. Classification (NCBI taxonomy): domain Eukaryota; kingdom Metazoa; phylum Chordata; class Mammalia; order Rodentia; family Muridae; genus Mus; species Mus caroli. Next base: position 35,953,803 of record NW_028227259.1, read on the forward strand.
GTCTGTGACCAATGTGAAACAGGATGGCTAGTCCCCACAGATATGCCCAGACCAGAATGTTCTGGAATGGCAGGCTCCCCATTCAGGCTTTGCCTCCATTTTTTATGGCTCCCTCTCTAAGACAAATGCCGCGTCAGGCCAGCCACTGGGACCCCCATTTATCACCATTTAATGTATATTAAAGCGTTCTTACCTCTGACTGAGAAAACAAACAAAAATGCTGTATCAATCACACATGGCAACAGGCAGCAGGCTGGCAGGGCCAGGGGGGTGTCTGGGGCTCCCCTCTTCTATAAGACCTGTGGGTCTTGGCCAGAATCTCCCAGGGTCCTGGGCTGCCCTGGGTGTAAGAGGCATGACTGTGGCAAGCCATCTACTTAGCCTGTTCCTCACAGATGCATGTCTAGTTTAGAGGGGAAAAAAACCGAAGCACCAGGGTCCAGGATGACATTGGTTCCTGGCACATTGGTGTCAGCCCATGACCTCCTGGTACACCTGCAGAGATGCTGTCTGGGATTCTGGGACCCCAAGTGTAGGAATCCACCTGCTGCCTGTAGGGCACAGCCTGGCAAGAAGCAGGCTGCACCCTGGCTCTCCTTCCTTGAGATCAAGGCCCATGACCTCCTCATTAGTTTTAGGAAGACTGAGGCACAACCACAATGGAGCTGGGTGGACCCAGGTCAGATGCCCACTAGGGGAAATGAACTCAGTCTCAGGGTGATGATGAAATCAACAGAGTTAACAAAACTCCACTTCTGTCCATTCATCCCGAGCTAATTAATGTGACTGCTAAAATTTAGACCGAATGTAGCCACCCACAGCAGGGCCAGTTAACTCATCCTCCTCCATACATGGAGACACTGAGGCGCGGGGGTTGGCAGGCTCATACTGAGGCTCGAAGCCCTGTACTTCAGCAGCCCCATCCCCAACTTGGGGACCCAGGTCACCCAATCTTGGTCCTGTCCTCTCCCCTCCTGCTTCCTCTCCATCTCTTAGTAGCCACCAACCATTCACCCTCACATCCCATAATAAACCTGGCCATCCCCTGGGGGTGTGAGCCCTGTGGCAGCCCCAGCAGTGGGGGCTGTGGGGACTGCAGTGGGAGGGGAGGGGCACAGGCTTGGGTTACTAAATCAGTCCATGCCTGTCACCAGCTCTGGGCCGCAGGAGCTGCCCGAGTGGAAATAACAAATGGCTGTCATTGTGGAGCCAAAAACCTGTGATTATAATTATCACACCCTCGGTGACCTTGCGTAAACTTTAATCCCTCTCCAATGGAGCATTTAAATAGCGTTCTCTGGGCTGCAGAGCCCCTGCCTGCCTGCCGCGCCCCCCGGCCCCAGCCAGTTCCCAGGGGGCAGAGACGACTCTGGAACAGCAGTGCCTGCCAGAAGCCAGTCAGACGCATTGAGCTGGGGGTGCCCCTGTTGGCCCAGCTGGGGAGCCTCTCCCTTCATCAACCCTATTGAGGAAGAAGGATCCTAGAGGCGGAACAGACCTGATGAAAGCAGTCGGTCAGTCGTGAGAGACTGTCGCCAGGGTCCTCTGTCAGAGAACCAGTCCTGAGCAAAGGCAGTGGAATCAAAAGTCACAGCTCTCCTAAGGCTGAGGACGACCAAGCCCACATGGGGGCTCTGAGGCTCCCCAACTCAGCCTTTTCCTTGGCCAGAACCCTGACAGCCTGAAGCAGTCCAGGTCCTGGAGGACTGAAGGCTGGTACTTGCTCAAAGTTCTAGACGGGAGGACTTGGCCCAAAACTGAAGCTCACAGGGTATCTTAAGAGTGGCTCCCCACCAGTGACAGAACCCCGGAGTGTGTGAGGTGCGGTACCTACGGGCAGGGATCATGAAGGAGTAGGGCTTTTCACCTGGACCACCAAAGGAACCCCCTTGTTTTATGAACAATTTATAGACATGTAGTAGTTGATTCCTGACATACTTCTTCCAAAGGTGGCCTGGCCTGGCCTTTTGTTCACAGGGGCACTGGATGCAAGACCCAGACAGTTGATGTCAGTGGCCTAGTAGGCTGGGCTCTGCCCCCATGTTTAACCATCTCACACTCCTTGCCCTGAGTGGTCAGGGTGTTAGGAGACCAGCCTACTGGGCCACTGATGTCAGATACTCTCTACTAGGCTAGAAGGCTTATCCTTCTCAGGAGGGACAGGATCACACCAAGCCTCACTTTGGCTTTGTAGCAAACCTTGATGACAGACACATAACCTATAATTCTAGCGCTCTAGAGGCTGAGGCAGGAGGATCACAAGTTTGAGGCCAGCATAGGCATCTTAGTGAGAACCTAGCAAATCTGGGCAGCAGTGGGGGATGTGGGGGGGTGGGGGTGTTGGAAAGATGGCTCAGCAGTGAAAAGCACTTGCTACTCTTTCAGAAGACTGGAGTTAAGTTCCCAGCACCCACACCAGGGCGTCACAGCAGCGGCGCTCCTCTTATAGGCTCAAGGCACACCAGGGTACACACGTGTATATGAACAAATTTAAAGAGGAAAAAAGAAGCTGGGCGTGGTGGTGCACACCTTTAATCCAAGCACTCGGGAGGCAGAGGCAGGTGGATTTCTGAGTTCAAGGCCAGCCTTGTCTACAGAGTGAGTTCCAGGACAGCCAGGGCTACACAGAGAAACCCTGTCTCAAAAAAAAAAAAAAAAAAAAAGAGGAAAAAAGAAATCTTGACTCCAGTCACACTGCCAGTCTTCTGCTGTGCCTGTTTCTTTAGAGCTTGGTCCCTTGGGAAGGAAGGTGTTGTCTGTTGCTTCATTTTGCATGAAGAATGGTAGGTGTGGGGCAGTGCCAGGCAGCCAGCCTTTGACTTATGTCGCCCACTTTGGCCTCCCTTGAAAGGGCACCTCTCAAATGTGAGCTCAGCTTCTTGCTCTGGGATCTCGAGCGGGCCAGCTATCCTTGGCCCTGTGGTTTTGGGGTTTGCCTGAAGGCACCTCAACTCCCCAGTTTTCTCCTGGCTGTCCTTCTTAAACACTTAGCTCCATAGGAATCCTGTCACTATATAGGAATGTCCATTCCTAAGTGAGCCACACTCCCTCTGTGCTCTTGGGTCATCTCTCCTGGGAGAGCTGCTGTTCAGCTGTTCCTCACCCCCTCTCTGTGGAACCTCACAGCTCGCCTGGCTTCCACAGGGATTAGACCATTTTATCTTCTTCTTAGATTGACTTACTTCACTGTAGGTGTTTGCGTGCTTTTGCTTGCATGCCTGTATATGCGCTGCGTACTCGGTGCCTGAGGGAAGCCAGAAGAGTGTCGGACACCCTGGAACTGGAGTTACAGATGGTTGTGATCCACCATGGAGGTGCTGGGAACTGAGCCCAAGAGCAGCACGTGCTCAGGCTGCCGAGCCATCTTCCAGCACCTCTCGTTTTGTTCTTGCTGAGTTTACCTGGTTTTGCTCTCTGGGTGCTGGTAACCTCATGTTACCCTCCGTCTCCTTGCTACCATTGAACTGTTTCGGCGGATTCTTCTACCTCTCAGAGTTGACACCAGAAGAGAACTCCCGTCACAAGTGCTGTGGGCAGCGGGGCCTGACTCCCTTGCAGCTCCAACAAAGCTGAGCTGCCTGCTGACTCCATTACAGCTCCCACAGGGCTGGGCTCCCAGCAACCTCCCTCCTGGACTTGTGGATAATGTGTTTTCAGTGTGTGCTCCTGTCTCTGGTGCCTCCCTCATGGGGCACCTGTCATATGGGACCAAGTCCCACACCCTTAATCACCTTTTTAGAGATTGTAGCTCCAGCTACATCATACTCAGGTCTTGGGGTGGGGAGGAGCAGACACAGTTTGGCTGCCAGCCACATTCAGCTCTGAAGAGCCCACATTGACCATGGGTTAGCACAGGCTAACCCTCCAGATTGCCACACCCTGCAGCTTCACACACTTCACTTAGCGTGAGATGGTGGACAATAGAAGGCTCTCTAGAGAGGCCTAGAGAGTGACAGACCTAGGGGAACTTTGTGGGTTACCCTACCCTGCGAGACCCTGCCCTATAGCTGACCATCAAGGCCAAAGAAACAGACTAGACTGTACCATGCTCATGGCCGGTGCCCTGGCCCAGTCCAGAGAAAAGCACTATATAAATGTAAATGTCTTTCCCAGCACCTCCCCTCCCCATACACACTCATTCAACAAGCTATCAGCACAACCCTGTCACTCCGATTTTTCACACTTTGTGTCTGTTCTCTGTCTAGGGCAATCTTGTTTCCCTAGACTCTGGCAGGCTGAGCAGGACAACAGACAGCGGGACTGGCTGACCAAAGGAGAGGCCCCAGCACGGTCATAAGCCAGGCTTGAGGTAAACAGTCATCTGGGTCAGGGAGAGGACGAGGGGAAAGGGCAGCTCCTATCTGGAGACCTCTCCTGGGGCTGCACTCTGAGTAGAGCAACTCTGTCAACCTGGGGCCTTCCGTTCTCTCAGCCGCCACCTCAGGGAGTTCGGGGCCGCAAGACTTCCAGTCACTCCATCTGAGAGGCAGAGAGTGGAAGGGGTTCTGGGAGCAGTGGTAGCCTGCTCAGGATACAACTGGGGCCTTGCTCCACAGCTAGGACGCCTCAGACAAGGAAGGTGGGACCAACACACCAGGGCTTTCAAAAGAGCTGGGGCTCAAAGCCAACTCAGGATAGGATCCCTGGTGTATTGGAGGAGAAGACAGTAGATTCTGTCATGGAGAGTACAGTGGCAGGGTGTGGCCACCCTCAGAGCATGAGTCTCAGTGCCAACATTTACACAGAGGGTCCAGCCTTCCTTCTTGCCATTCCATCCTAGACAGGCTCTAACATATGAGGACACTACCCTCCTGTCTGGATTTCCTCCTACCCACCTACCCTAGAGTACTTACTGCTGCACCAGGCTAAGACGCTCTCAGCTTGGTAGCTGTTCATCCCATGGCTTCTGAGAACCAGGAGAAACAAGCAAGGCCAAGGCCTTCAGCAGGCTGGAGATATTTCTTGGACAGAGAAAGGGCAGGGCCAGGCAGCTCCCCCAGTCTCCAACCCCCAGATGCACAAAGGTCATGGATAGTGACACAAAGAGCCCCAGGGTAACTTCAGGCTTGGTCTGTGATCCCCACAGTTGAGAGGTTAAGACAGGGGGATCTTGGTCTCCAGACTAGCCTGGACTATACAGTGAGATTCTGTCTCAAAAGAGTTTTATGTAATATAACTTACACAAACAAATTCCCATCTTTGAAGCCTATGGTTTCTGCATGATCTGCAGTGTGAGCAGCAAACACTCTGACAGGGTCTCTCCAAGCCGGATGTCCTCAGCCACCTCCTACCTCCTCTCAGCGACCACGGCCCCCAGTGCTTCATCTAGGATTTTATGCAGACTTGGCCCTCTAACCTCTTTGGCTTTGGACTTTATCCCTTGTAGCATTCAGAGCAGTATGGCCTGGCGGTCATATCTTCTGTGGACAGACATCTGGGGAATCTTCTGGGTCTTCCAGGTAAAACCAAGTGATGGTGTGTCCCTTTGATACCAGGACTACTGAATCAAGTGGTAGATGAACACGTAGCTTTTAAAATTTTTTTCTGTTTATGTGTAGTCTGTGTGTCTGTATAAGTATGCCACATGCGTGCAGGTGCCATCAAAGGACAGAAGGCATCCTCTGGAGCTGGAATTAGAGGCAGTTGTGAGCTGCCTGGGATGGGAACCAAACTCAGGTCCTCTGGAAGAGCAGCAGGTGCTCTTAACCATTGAGCCATCTCTCCAGCCCTTGTTATGTGTAACTTTTTTTTTTTTTTTGGTTTTTCGAGGCAGGGTTTCTCTGTGTAGCCTTGGCTGTCCTGGAACTCACTCTGTAGCAGTAGACCAGGCTGGCCTCGAACTCAGAAATCCGCCTGCCTCTGCCTCCCGAGTGCTGGGATTAAAGGCGTGCGCCACCACGCCCGGCTCGTATGTGTAACTTTTTTTTTTTTTTATATTTTTATTACATATTTTCCTCAATTACATTTCCAATACTATCCCAAAAGTCCCCCATAGCGCCCCCCACTTCCCTACCCACCCATTCCCATTCTTTTGGCCCTGGCATTCCCCTATATTGGGGCATATAAAGTTTGCAAGTCCAATGGGCCTCTCTTTCCATTGATGGCCGACTAGGCCATCTTTCGATACATATGCAGCTAGAGACAAGAGCTCCAGGGTTCTGGTTAGTACATCATGTTGTTCCAACAATAGGGTTGCAGATCCCTTTAGCTCCTTGGGTACTTTCTCTAGCTTCTCCATTGGGAGCCCTGTGATACATCCAATAGCTGACTGTGAACATCCACTCCTGTGTTTGCTAGGCCCCGGCATCGTCTCACAAGAGACAGCTATATTTGGGTCCTTTCAGCAAAATCTTGCTAGTGTATGCAATGGTGTCAGCGTTTAGAAGCTGATTATGGGATGGATCCCTGGATACGGCAGTCTCTAAATGGTCCATCCTTTCATCACAGCTACGAACTTTGTCTCTGTAACTCCTTCCCTGGGTGTTTTGTTCCCAATTCTAAGAAGGTGCACAGTGTCCACACTTTGGTCTTCATTCTTCTTGAGTTTCATGCGTTTAGCAAATTGTATCTTCTATCTTGGGTATCCTAAGTTTTGGGCTAATATCCACTTATCAGTGAATACATATTGTGTGAGTTCTTTTGTGATTGTGTTACTTCACTCAAGATGATGCCCTCCAGGTCCATCCATTTGGCTAGGAATTTCATAAATTCATTCTTTTTAATAGCTGAGTAGTACTCCATTGTGTAAATGTACCATAATTTCTGTATCCATTCCTCTGTTGAGGGACATCTGGGTTCTTTCCAGCTTCTGGCTATTATAAATAGGGCTGCTATGAACATAGTGGAACATGTGTCCTTTTTACCGGTTGGGACATCTTCCGGATATATGCCCAGGAGAGGTATTGCTGGATCCTCCGGTAGTACTATGTCCAATTTTCTGAGGAACCGCCAGACTGATTTCCAGAGTGGTTGTACAAGCTTGCAATCCCACCAACAATGGAGGAGTGTTCCTCTTTCTCCACATCCTCGCCAGCATCTGCTGTCACCTGAATTTTTGATCTTAGCCATTCTGACTGGTGTGAGGTGGAATCTCAGGGTTGTTTTGATTTGCATTTCCCTGATGATTAAGGATGTTGAACATTTTTTCAGGTGCTTCTCTGCCATTCGGTATTCCTCAGGTGAGAATTCTTTGTTCAGTTCTGAGCCCCATTTTTTAATGGGGTTATTTGACTTTCTGGAGTCCACCTTCTTGAGTTCTTTATATATATTGGATATTAGTCCCTTATCTGATTTAGGATAGGTGAAGATCCTTTCCCAATCTGTTGGTGGTTTTTTTGTCTTATTGATGGTGTCTTTAGCCTTGCAGAAGCTTTGTAGTTTCATGAGGTCCCACTTGTCAATTCTCGATCTTACAGCACAAGCCATTACTGTTCTATTCAGGAATTTTTCCCCTGTGCCCATATCTTCAAGGCTTTTCCCCACTTTCTCCTCTATAAGTTTCAGTGTCTCTGGTTTTATGTGAAGTTCCTTGATCCACTTAGACTTGACCTTAGTACAAGGAGATAGGAATGGATCGATTCGCATTCTTCTACATGTTAACAACCAGTTGTGCCAGCACCATTTGTTGAAAATGCTGTCTTTCTTCCACTGGATGTTTTTAGCTCCCTTGTCGAAGATCAAGTGACCATAGGTGTGTGGGTTCATTTCTGGGTCTTCAATTCTATTCCATTGGTCTATTTGTCTGTCACTATACCAGTACCATGCAGTTTTTATCACAATTGCTCTGTAGTAGAGCTTTAGGTCCGGCATGGTGATTCTAAGCCTGATAAACAGCTTCGGTGAAGTAGCTGGATATAAAATTAACTCAAACAAATCAATGGCCTTTCTCTACACAAAGAATAAACAGGCTGAGAAAGAAATTAGGGAAACAACACCCTTCTCAATAGTCACAAATAATATAAAATATCTTGGCGTGACTCTAACTAAGGAAGTGAAAGATCTGTATAATAAAAACTTCAAGTCTCTGAAGAAAGAAATTATAGAAGATCTCAGAAGATGGAAAGATCTCCCATGCTCATGGATTGGCAGGATCAACATTGTAAAAATGGCTATCTTGCCAAAAGCAATCTACAGATTCAATGCAATCCCCATCAAAATTCCAAATCAATTCTTCAACGAATTAGAAAGTGCAATCTGCAAATTCATCTGGAATAACAAAAAACCTAGGATAGCAAAAACTCTTCTCAAGGATAAAAGAACCTCTGGTATGTGTAACTTTTAAAGAAGCAGCCCCTGGGCTAGAGAGATGGCTCAGCAGTTAAGAGTACTTGCTGCTCTTTTCAAGGATGTAGGTTTGAGTCCCAGCACCCACACTGCAGCTAACAACTGTCTGTAGCTACATTCCAAGGGATCTGACGCCCTCTTCTGGCCTTCATGGATACTGTACAAGTGTGGTACACAGACACGCAAAAACAAAATACTCATAAAGTAAAAATAAGTAAATGTTTAAAAAAAGAAAAGAAATGGCCCAGACATTTACTTAACTTCTGTGCCTCCCAAACTGTCCAGCAGCGTGCAAGTGAGGGTCTGAGTATTCACTTCTCCACTCCGGTGGCTGTGGTTGGCATCTAATTGATGCACACACTTGAATGTCCCTGATGATCTGTGATGTCAGGCGCCTCTGCACATGCTCATTGCTATCCATGAACCATCTGTGGCGGAGATACTGCGCAGAGGTCTCGGCGGTGGCTCAGAGCTGAGCTCCGTGCCCCGAAGTGTGGGAGCCCTGGCTTCCATCCCAGCACACAAACACACAGTACTGCTCAAACCTTTTATCTGTTTCTAGCTCTCTTTTTTAAAAAATTGCCTTTTGAATTTGAGTTGAAAACTGAATGTGGCAGTGCACATCTTTAATCCTAGCACTCAGGAGGCAGCAGCAAGCTGCTCTTGAGTTTGAGGCCAACCTGGTCTATATATTGAGTTGCAGGATAACCAGGGACACATAAAAAGACACTGTCTTAAAAAGCCAAATAAGAGGGCTGGAGAGATGGCTCGATGGTTAAGAGCATCGACTGCTTTTCCAGAGGTTCTAAGTTCAAATCCCAGCAACCACATGGTGGCTCACAACCATCTGTAACAAGATCTGATGCCCTTTTCTGGAGAGTCTGAAGACAGCTACAGTGTACTTACATACATGATAAATAAATCTTTTTTTTTAAGCCAAAAAAGAAAAATATGAGTTAAAATGAAGAAAACATTAAGTTATGCCAGGCAGTATTGGTGCACGCCTTTAATCCCAGCACTTGGGAGGCAGAGGCAGGAGGATTTCTGAGTTGGAGGCCAGCCTGGTCTACAGAGTAAGTTCCAGCACAGCCAGGGCTACACAGAGAAATCCTGTCTCAAAAAACAAAACAAAACAAAGAGAGGAAGAGAGGAAGAGAGAGAGAAAGAGAGAGAGAGAGAGAGAGAGAGAGAGAGAGAGAGAGAGAGAGAGAGAGAGAAAGAGAGAAAGAGAGAAAGAGAGAAAGAGAGAAAGAGAGAAAGAGAGAAAGAGAGAAAGAGAGAAAGAGAGAAAGAGAGAAAGAAAGAAAGAAAGAAAGAAAGAAAGAAAGAAAGAAAGAAAGAAAGAAAGGGAAAGGGAAGGAGAAGAAGGAAAGGAAAGGAAAGGAAAGGAAAGGAAAGGAAAGGAAAGGAAAGGAAAGGAAAGGAAAGGAAAGGAAAGGAAAGGAAAGGAAAGGAAAGGAAAGGAAAGGAAGAAAAGAGAAAACATGACGTTAACCAGGTGAAGTTGTTAAATTCTGTAACTGTTTTTTTTTTTTAAGATTTATTATTATACATAAGTACACTGTCGCTGTCTTCAGACACACCAGAAGAAGGCATCAGATCTCCTTACGGATGGTTGTGAGCCACCATGTGGTTGCCAGGATTTGAACTTAAGACCTTCAGAAGAGCAGTCAGTGCTCTTAACCACTGAGCCATCTCTCCAGCCTCTCTTTAACTGTTTTTTAAAGTACATTCACTGATGAGGTGGATCACTGGTAAAGGACTAGGCTGCCAAACCTGACAGTGATCTAGGATCACCAAGCCTGAAAATGACCTCACTTTAATCTCTGAGATCTCCAGTCTCCTAGAAGGAGAAAACCAGCTACTCCTGAGTTGTCCTCTGAAATCCATACCATGCATGCGCACATTCACACATATATAGGCACACAAAGTAAGTGTAACTAAGATACTTAAGTATGCTCAGAGTATTATAACCATCTTCACAGCCTCTTTCCTGCTAGGCAACCACTGCCCTCACTAACCTGCCTAAGCTCCTCTCTCTGGATCTCCTGTTCTAAAATCCAGTGCAAATCAGGCAGTGTGCAGATTCGTAGCTGGATTCATCTGTCAGTGTGTTTTCAAGGGTACTAGTCCTAAGCTCCTACACTCCTTTTCATTGCTGATTAATATTCCATGAATAGACTGCCTTTTGTTCCTCATTCACCAGCGGATGGATAAAACTGTTCATTTTGGGGAAAATAACGCTCTCCTAAGGGTGAACGCGACCCAACCTGGCCAGCCCCAAGCCTTACTTACCTGCTAGACCTCTCTCCAGACACTTGCTCTTCTCAGACACCTGAAAATTTCCCAACACCCTCTCCCAACATGAAAGCACCCCGGACAACTCCTGAACCCCACAGCCAGTAGCTGTCTGCAGTGATGGGCTTACAACAGACTGCTCTGGCCAAGCCTTTTGGGCCAACTTCCTCCTACCTGGTGACTGACTGGCCCCAGGGTGGGCAACTGAAGGTCACCTGTCAAATCTTGCAGATATTCCTGCAGTGTTCAGGAAGCCTGTGGCCACAGAGAGCAGACCCCCCCCCCTGTGGTCCTGCGGAGCAGATGGTTCCCGAAACAGATGTCTTTGATCTCTGTGGCATGGCCATAAAGAACATCCTTACGGCAGTGCTGCTACAGGCACAGACGCTATATCTACAAGTAACAGCGCCCAAGGAGTGCACACGCTGGGTTGTGAGGCGTGGAGGTGAGAGGATGCTAGGGGCAAGAAGAAGGACTTCCAGGCTTCCCACCTCATCTGTGCTCCAATCTTCACAGTGAGACAGGGCCTGGCTGTCTGGGGCAAGAGTGCATCCCCACCCTTGGGGCAAAGGGTTTCTGTTACGACAGACAGCACCCCTGTGGGCACAGGCTTCACTCAGGGCAACATCCCAGCCAGGCACCTGCCACAGCAGGGATTCACCCACCCTCAAGGCTTGATTTATAAGGTGCCTCGTTCCGGGTCATTTGCTTTCTCCAAAGGCTGCAGAAATCTAATTGCTCTTTAAAGAAAAAAAAAAAAAAAGCTCCAAATAAGTCGGTTAATTGCAAGTGAGCAGTTCCTCGAGTGGGCAGCCACACTGGCCTGGAGATGAGCACACGGGTGGACTCTGAGGGGGAGGGTGGCTGCTGCCCGGTGGGAGGGCTGGGTGGGCGCAGCCAGAAAAGCCTGCCTGTTCAGCTGGTAGGAGACCAGAACAGCCCAGCAGAGAGCTCGGTGTGATGCAAAGGTTAAAACTCTCTCCGGAGACCCTTCTGGCCTGGCGGTTAATTGGAATAACAAAGTCAATACGTGTGGCTGCCAAGGGACACAATCTTCGTTTGATCTCTCTCCTGGGCAGATTAATTAAGTGTTATCAATTAATGGCCCTGGTTAAAGGGGACACATGTTAGCCACTTTTGCAGGCAATGCCGGCCTGAAGGAAAGCGACCTGGTTTCTGTGGGTAATGGGAGGGGATGATAATGGCGGTTAGGGCTGCTCAGTCATCCATGCCTTCACACCCTCACACCACAACGGAAGGACGGACGCTCTCCAGCAGATCACTTCAAGCCTTCCTGTGTTCTCAGAACCCAATGCAGTGGGATGGGGCAGAGGGGAGTCCAGGAGGGCATCTGCTACCAGCCCAGAGCTCCACCCAGGGCCAGCATTCATGGGTAGATACACCAGTCCCTGAACAAGACACAAGGTCTGCTCACAGATCCACAGCTTCTGACCTGGCACAGGGTGCCTCACAGGGCAAGCATGCCTTTGCTCCAGCTGGCCCTGAGCCACTGTGAGCTGGTCCCCAAGGAAGCAAGAATAGGCATAGGCTGCTCACCGAGCAAGGTGAGCGCCACCTGGTGGCAGCTGGCTCCCTAGCAGAGGGGACATGGCTCTTGAATGAACAGGGCTAAGGAGCCAGTGTGGGTACCTGCTCTAGCCATGTGCAGCAGCCTTCCAAGACAGTCCCAATTCCTCTAAGTCCCCGCTTAGACCTCTGGGACCATGGTGGGCCATCACACTTGGAGTCTGGACAATGAATATTATTTGACTGGGATCCTGTAACATCTAGCCTAACGGGAAAGAGGTGGAACAGTGGAGTCAGCTTTAGCCAGGTCTCAGAGAAGCAGTCATGGTGTTCAGGAAGAGGCTGCTTCTCCTCTGTTTTCTGCTGGCCCAGGCAGTGAGGGTGTTCCCTTCTATGTGTTTCCCAGGGAAGATGGGCATCAAAGGCCCATCTCCAAGGGAAGATGAGCATCGCAGAGGGAATCAGTTTGCCGATAAAGTTGAAGAAACTTTGCCTTGCGCCTGGGCTTTGTCATCTGCCAGCAAGGAGGCCCATGCAAGGTGAGGCGCCTTTCAGTGGCTTTCTGATTATTATGGTGCAAGCGTATAAAGCACTGCAGATCGGAAAGGAATAGCAGGAGTAATAGTAGGAGTAATAGTAAGGCTATGATGGCATTGGTGATGTCAGGTACAAGGGTAAAAGCATGGCAATGACCGTGACAATTGAATGTGGTAATAATGGTGGTTATGGTGATGGTGTAGATGGTGCTGATAGTGAAGATGCTGCTGCTGCTGCTGGCAATGGTGATGGGAGCATTGTTTGTAATGGTGGTCATGAAGATGGTGTCAATGCCCATGATGGTGATAATGGCAACTGTAATGGTGATGGTGCTGGTAGTGATGGTGGTGAGCGTAGAGATGCTGATGGCAATGATGATGACTGTAATGGTCCTCGTGATGGTGGTGGAGATGATGGTGGTGCTGATGGTCATGTAGTGTGTTGGTGATGGTAACAGTTGCGTTGATTGTCTATGACAAATCACCTGAAATCACAGCAGCTGAAAACAAACCTTACATGGCTGCAAACTTTGGTCATGATTAGGCACCCCAAGCTGAACTGTGGCAGAATCCCTTCCCAGCCGCCAGCAGCTCATGGTGTTCATTGTCTCTCGGCCACACTGTTCCTTACCACACTGACCTGAATGAGCCGCTATCTCCCACCAGAGCCAGTGGTAAAAAAGACAAAAGACACGGGAGAGAAGAAAGGGAGACCTGGAGCCGTATCCATGACGGAGGGCAGTCTGTTTCATAACCCACTTCAGGAGTGACACCTTCCTGCCATATTACATTGACAATAGAGTGGCCAGTTGCTGGGGGACATCTTGATAGCTGCTACAAAAGGGGTGTCGAGAACAAGGAAGAAGCACTGAGTGGCTTTCACCCCTGACTCCTTACCTGTCAGTCTATGCAGCCAGGTTTCAGCTCCCTAGAAAGGAAGACAAACTTGGGCCTCGCACCTGGGGCCTGGGCCGTCTGGCACAGTGTGCTGTGGGAGACTTGCCTTTTCCTCTGAGACAACTTGTAGATGTCACATTCCAGAACCCACCGGGGCACCAGTCAGGAGGAAAACTGAAGGACCAGGGACTCAAGGGCACACTGTGTAGGGCACTGGTGGACGGGCTGGGAGGAAGCTGAGGCTGTCCCTGGAAGAGACCCAGGCTGGGAGCCCTTAGTCACAGCCACACTTCCCTGACTCCCTAGAATAAATTCCCCTAACAATCCCATGCTGTAGTCCCTGAGGGATGAGCACAGAGTCCCATAATTCTCCCAATGGGACAGTTTGTAATAAACTTGCTTCTAAAAACATATTTGCAAGTTGCCACATTTTTTAAGCAGAACAATCTCCACTGCGGCTCTCCGTCTCTGTGATGAAGTGGCCGACTCCCGCACATGGATCCTGTCACAGAGTCACCCATGCAGGGGAAGTGCACTCTTCAGTAGCCCTCTTCAAAAGCGCTGCAATGTGTGACTTATGGCTCTTTAAGTAGTCCGCATCCTGCAGGTGACAGGTGCAGTCTACACATCAGGCAAGGGCAGAGTGCCAGGCTGGCTCTGTAGAGAACGGCGTCTGGGTAATCTGAAGCTACTGAGAGACCACTACTTCCAGTACCCAGTGGCTCTCTGCCCCAACCTCAGCCCTGTCCAAGCCTACCCAGAACCTCTTGGGATTTGGGGGTGGGAGTCAGCTGGTTCCACGGGTCTCGGATTATCAGATGATATAGTGTTGGGGTCCAACGGCAGGACCCCTGAAACCTCCTGGCTCTATGTCTGGTTCCTCATAGCTCATCCAGGGTCTCAGGACCCCTGTTACCTGAAATCCCACCACAGCCTCTTCCCTTGTGAACGTGACATGTCACCCGGTCTCAATGAAACTTGTTTCCCACAATGCTTTAGCTATGGCCGTTCAGAGTCTGTCCTTCCCCTCCATGGGGTGAAACCGCCCCCACACCTTAGCTTTGCTTCAGAGATCCCTTTGCTGGAAGCTCAGGATGGTAGGACCTCCCACACTAGAAGGATGATTTCAAGACCAATCCCCACCTTCTTCCATGTCAACAGTGTGGACATACCTGGGGTTGGGACAGCCAGGTGGGGACACTCAGGTGACCTGGGTGAATGACCACAGAACTAAATGAAACTGAGCTGTCTGCTTTTCTTTCTTTATTTGAGATAGGGTCTCACTGGCTGATCTGAAACTTGCTGTGTAGGTAGGCCTGGCTGACCTTGAACTCACGGAGAGCAGCCTGCTCTGCCTCTTTTTCCCCAGTGTTGGGATTAAAGGTATATGTTACTACATTTGGCCTATACTGTCTACTTTTCTGTGTCTACTGTCTAGAAAAACTGCTCTGGGTACACTGAGCAGGTAAGGCTCCAACCTTCCTCGGACCACTGTCCTGGCCATCAGCTCGACCTGACCAACTGTTATCTAGGAACAACAAGGGCAATACAGCAGCACTCCTCACCTTCCCAACCTGCTCAGCTGGCCAGGGGCCCATCCTGGGGAGAGAGAGAGGTGGTCCAGTGCTTGGGCAGCCCTCACTCCATCTCTGTTTCTTGTCATAACCAGTGACCTTGCCCATTGGTGTGGTACATGTCTGCATACACTAGACACCTACCCCAGGTGCCAGTAGACAGTGGGAATTACCGTGACAGCAGGTGAAGCCGCGAAGCATCTGTGGACAGGATAACTGAGAAACACGACATGGATGTCTATGCAGTGGAACAGTACTTGGGCTTTACAGAGAAGGGAATCTGATGTGGACCACGGCGCATGTGCAGGTTACCCTGAGGACACCGGTCTGAGAGTGTCACAGAGTTGTAAGAAGCCATGGCTGTGTGCATTCAACACAGGTATATTCTTTGGGAAACCGGGTGGATCAAATGGGGTGAGGCACAAACCTTCAGATGCTACACACCTCCAAAATGGGGCTGTAACCAAACAGAACACACCGCGAGTAAACAAGGTTTGTGAGCTGACGCCCTGGAAGCTGACATAAAAAGAAGAGGAATTAATTTGGGAGTCACAGTGTGTTTCGGTGACAGGAAGTTCTTCCCACTGCCTCTTCTGCAGGCTCCTCTTAGGTCTGACTCTGGGCCAGTGCTAACTGCCTATAGCATGGAGAGCAGGGCCACCCTGAGGT
Source organism: Mus caroli (assembly GCF_978045245.1). Taxonomy (NCBI): domain Eukaryota; kingdom Metazoa; phylum Chordata; class Mammalia; order Rodentia; family Muridae; genus Mus; species Mus caroli. Next base: position 35,969,587 of record NW_028227259.1, read on the forward strand.
TACTGCCTGGCTGGAGGTCCTGTGGAGGGCAGGGGTCTACCTTACCACTCTGACAGATCCTGACTTCAGCTGCCAGAGGTATGCGGGTTTTCTCCACAGAATTTTGGGTCAGGTAGGGCTAGGGACAAACAGGAACCCAGAGTGTTTGGGCATCCTGAAGACATAAAGGCAGAGAAGGGCAGAGCGATGCTGTAGTGAGGGTACCCTCCTAGGGGCAGGTGTCTGGGGCAGCATGTGGCCTTAGAGGCGATTAAGATGGCCTCACCTTCCCACCCAGCTCTTACCTTCTACAGCCATCTCCAAGTTCCTCAGTAGGCTCCAGGTTTCCACCCACAAAGCGAGCACCAGGACCCCATCCTCCTTGAGGGGCAGGCAGGGTAAAACACAGCTCTAGGTGGCCCATGTATGCATTGTTGCCCCACAATCTTGTACCCACAGCCCACTGGCCTCTTCTGGGGTGGGAGCCCGCAGAGATATATTAATTATATTTCTCTCACTAATGGGCTGCTTACTTTATGATGTGGGGACACAAAAGTAAATTTTAAAATCAATTATACAATTACATATGTAGCAATAACAGAGTACACGGCTAATCCCCGCCGGGTCAGAACAGCAACCTTCCAATAATGCAGGTTTCATTAGGGGAAGGGCTGTTATTGCCAAGAATTACAGAAATAATGGGAGTGGGTGTATTCAGCGAGAAGTAACAAATGAGGCTGCTCTGGAGATAAGACGCCGAGCCGGCTGCTCACGAGCACCGTGGAGGCCGAGTACATTGGGGGTCACTAGCGCCGGGGAACAGGAATTAATTTTAGACGCTTCCTGGAGCCCAGAGGGTGGGAGAGTGGGGGCTTCTGTTGAGCCCAGAGGTGGGAGGACTGGTGGGAGCGAAGCAGAAGCCCCTCACTCAGCCACACACACCCCCGCCCCTTTCTAGGGCTCTCAGGCTGTAAGCCCCTCCACTACATATACTGTAGCAGATCAGTCCTTGCTGCCACACGCATTTGTGGTCATTCCTGATCTCAGGGGTCAATGTTAGGTGCAGGGTGGGGCATGTCTCGAATATGTGCCCTGTTCTGGATCCGAGGAGGCCAGGTGAGCCACTGGAAGTGTGCACAGTAGGGATAGGCCTCCGAGAGCCAGCATGGAAGTCTTCCCAGGTTTAAAGGTGGGCCACCACCTCAGGGATTGTTTCCAGGTGGGAGTTTCAGCAGAGTCCAGTCTGCCAAGCAGGCAGCCAGAGTAGCTGGAAGGGCACTGGCTGTGAGGTGGCGCTCTCCGGAAGGCAGCCCACCCCCTCACAGACCTTGTGAGGGTCAGGGCAGCAACCATCTTCCCTGATGCCCCGCCCCCGGAAGGAGGAGGGACTTTGGCAAACAGTAGCAGGTCGCCCAGTGAGCTGGCACCTCCTGTTTGTGCTGAGGGGACTTGAAGCTTGGCCACTTAGAGGCTCACCAAGGCCACTACTCAAGGGTCTCTGGGCTGGGACCAGAGCTAGCAGAACCAGCCTGCTCCATATGGTACCCGGAGATCAAGCTGCTGGGTCTCTAGTGAGACATCTTCCCCCATAATTGGAGCAGGACTGAGGCTAGGACCTTTTGCTACAGGGTCCTTAAACCAGCTCCTAAAGGGTTTCAGGCAACATAGAGAACGGTGGCCAGAAGCAAGGGCCACATTGCTGCCTTGTCCTCAGAAGCTCACACATCCTCAAGTCATCCCCCTGTAAGTGAGGGGGGTGAAACTAGCAGACCTAAGTAAAGCCAGGGCAGCTTGGGGAGACTTACTCTCTCTCAGCCTCAGAGGCTGCTGCAGGCATCCCAGATTGCCCCCATCCCCCCTCACATACACACCAGTGGCTGCGGCAGGTGGGTGGCTTGAGACAGGACAGAAAGAACCGCCCAAGTGCTTCAGAGTCCTAAGTGATTACTAGAGGCCACCGGGTTACCATGCATGTAAATGAAGCCAAGACAGCCCATGGATCAGGCCTTTTCTTCCAGGCGCCAGCAAAGAGACTCTGATAAGGGGATCTTTGTAATTACACGGAGCTACACTGGTCAATTCTGACTTTTAAATACTGTAGGGCCCGAGAAAGGAGAAGAAAGCCGGAACACATGTTTTCTGGGGCAATAGCTTCAGCTCCTTTTGAATTTGCCGTCTTGCCGCAGAGCCCGCAGCCACGGCCGCCCGCCTCCTTTGTGAGCGCTATCGCTCCATCACAGCGCAAGATCATTTCCAAATTAAATTTTATGGTCCATTACTTACTGCACCGACACTGGTCTAATGGAATCTTAAGTGGAACTGACTGGACCTGCGTGGGGCCGGCCTCTCAGTTAAGATGTTATTTAGTTCTAATTATCAGATAATGAACTCGGGAAATTTAATTTTTAATATTTGTATGTCAAAAGTCCATCGGGTTTTGGTTAGAGTTTAAATTAGAAGTTAACCTGGGTTGAGCACCAAGTCCCAGGACTTGCTTTTCTAAGGATGGAGGCCACACAAAGCCCCTACTGTGGGCTGCCTGTTTCCAGATGTTGGACCTAATGTCCCCAAGGGAACCCAGCAGGAAGCATTCCAAACCCATACCCTGGCTCTGGCCTGCTGCAGGGCAGACCAGGGGCTTGAGAGCTCAGGGCCAGGTATCTATCTGCAGGCATGTGAGAAGGAGCCATCACCCAGACCTATGGCCGTGTGCTAGCGTCATAAGTGCCCTGGTTTGCACAGGGGGCTGCCTCCTGTGTCCCCCAGCTGACAGAGAGGCAGCGTGTCATCCTTATAGGTGTCTGGGTGGGAAACATCTTTGGGAGGACATTATTTGGTCGCCGGAGGCCAGCCAAGTCTCTGGTTTGATAAACTTTATTTACGCAGACACTCATGGAGCAGGCTTGTTAGCTTGGGTACATCCAAGAATCTCTGGCAAAGCCAGGCTCTGTGCTCTACCCCACTATGGCCTAGACCCAAAGTTGAATGTTCCAACTGCCCCAGGGGGCTCACTGGTCCTTCTTCAGTGCAATCAATCGCCAGGGTTTGAGGCCATAGCCACCAGACACACAGAAACCGGAGCAGAAGGGGTGGCAAGAGAGTCTCCTGGAGGTGAAATGGCTGAGGGTGCCCTGGAGGATTATGGGATTGGCAGTAGAATTGGAGATGACTAGCTGAGGTGAGAGGCCTCCTCCAGGAGCAGGTGGCCCAGTTCCTCTGTCCCCTGCGTACACACGAGGCTGCCAAGAGGCCAATGGGGAGAGCTGGTTATATCTTCCTCAAGGTTCCCAAAGTTTAAGGGGCAGACTGTCCATTTATTATCTGCTACAGCATAGCAAACACGGTATACTATCTACATCAAACCAGGATGACTGACAGCCAAATCCCTTAGTCTGACCCTAGAGCAGGGCTCCATTATGGCAGCCTCCTCTTGGCATCATAGGGTTGGCATCATAGCCGAGTGGGTCACTTTTCAGACCTCAGCAGGACCCATTTGGGCTGAGCTTTCTCCAACATGGTGGAGGGGACCACAGAGGGCTGGAGCTAGGAGAGAGGCAGAGCCACAGTAGGGACCATGATAGAGGTGAGGCTCACTGTGCAGAGGCTGCACCAGGTAATATTACCCTCCTTCCCTTTGGCCACACCCTCTCAGGGACCCATCCCTCTTCGCCTTCTCTAGTTTGAAATTTGTCACTAAGACCATACGACACTACTTTTTGATAGAAAAGCATCAAAGAACATACACTTGGCATCTGCTGCCCATAACTGGGTCAAATTCACCATCCATTCCACACACTGCCTTCTATAGGTACCTACTTTCTGGCCAGATAGAGCCATCTCCCCTCCCACTTCACATGCCCCACCCAGAGATACCTACACTACCCACTCCCACTGGTGAGGATCTCTGGCCCAATCAGCTTCCTGCAGCGCCAGGAGACCTGGACAGCAGCCGCAAGCCAAGAACTCCTTCCTTCTCCAGAACCCAGGAGAAATGGTCCCTGCCTGAAGGACATTGTTCAGGGTGCACTGTGACAGAGTAACACACAGAACACGGTGTCAGGATGGAATCGATGGAGAAGCAGTGGACAGGCTTACATGGGATCTCAGAAATAGTCTTGACCAACACAGCTCTCCATAGCATTGAGTACAAGCCAAGCAGAGAAGGGAGTCCTTTGATGTGTGTCCCTGGTGGACCTAAACCACAAATGAGCTAGTTTTTACATTTCTATCCTTTTTAATTAACTAATTGTTAGCTCATAGTACATTAGGTTTCATTATAATGTTTTTCTTTTCTTTTTTTTTTTTTGGGGGGGGGTACAGTTCAAGACAGGGTTTCCTGGAACTCACTCTGTGGTCTAGGATAGCCTAGAACTGCAAGATCTTCCTGCCTCTGCCTCTCAAGTGCTGGGATTGAAGGCATGCACCACCACCTCCTGGCATAACATTTTTCAAACAAAAGTTGATTTTTTCCCCCTTCTTCTTCCCCATCCCCCTTACCTCCAGCCCTCCCCCCTCCAGCCCTTCCCCCATGGCCTCCTTTCTGCTTTCTGGTCACCTGTGCCTTTTGCCCCTGCCCAAACATCTCATTTCCCTGACATAGTCTTCGGTCTAGTTTCAAGGTCTGTGGTCCGTATCTACTCTTGCCGCACCGTTTATATACATGTACACAGTAAAGCTAAACTTGACCCTGTAGGGAGTGACACCCTCGTGTCTGCATGGAGACAATTGTACACAGCACAGGTTTAGTTGGCAAACTCAGCAAAGTTAGCAGCCCAGAGCTTTCATTCACTAGCGTCACCATGATGATATATATCTAAGAGACAACCTGTGAGAGAGAACAGGGAACGACATCCGTGTTCAAAGACGGCAGTGTGCTGAGTGAGAAACATGACCCACAGGCTCCCTGAACGCTCTGTCCTTTTTCCTCTCCTATCTACTGTTAGGGTGTTAAAAGGGTGGAGAAGGGTGGAAGAAAAAAGAACCCTTAAAGTAGCCAAAGTCCAGCTACAGCCAGATCCCTGGTCACATGATATTAGGAGACAGCAGGACACGCCTACTTTGTCTCTCAGGGAAGGGAAGCCTCTGAAGAACTCAGACAGGGAACTGTCACCCGAGGATGCCCTGTCAGTGGCACCCCCATGGCTGTGAATGAGTAACCTGAACAGCAGGGCCCTGACCTCCCACTCCATGAAGTGGGCCACTGGAGCCCAGAGGGATCTTTACCCCAAGACATTGGCCTGTGGTAGTCAATGTAGTATGGGCAGATGGTGGTAAGCACTGTGGGCACGTGGAGCACTCACATGGAGCACTCACATGGAGCACTCACATAGAGCACTCACATGGAGCACTCACATGGAGCACTCACATGGAGCACTCACATGGAGCACTCACATGGAGCACTCACATGGAGCACTCACATGGAGCACTCACATGGAGCACTCACATGGAGCACTCACATGGAGCACTCACATGGAGCACTCACATGGAGCACTCCTGGGGGTGATAGACACAGGATACTCAGTTGCCTTGTGGCTCATCAAGTCAGGGTGGATCTCAGCTAGTGTAATGTCCTAGTTGTCACAGTGTGGACCATTCCAGGCCAGGATCAGATGAATCCAGACTCCAAAAGGAGCAAGGTCCTCTGGAGCCACCACACTGCCAGCATCCCACCCAGAAAATCCTTATCTCGGCTCAAGTTGGTTCTTAATTACAATCAATACCCAGAAAGGCTATTCAACTCCAACGGCGTGTCATCCTCGGGTGGGAATAACCACAGAGGATTATGCAGATAGAGTGACAACCCGGCTCCGGAGGGGTGGCCCCGAGCTACCCAGTGGACATTCTCCCAATTATCAGGCTGTGGCGGCCACAACTTGCCCACTAAATCACAGCAGCTGGGGGCAGCCAGGCCCTGACCAGTGTAAATCACTTTCCTACTGCCACACAGCCCAGGAAGTGGCTCTTCCACTCAGATTAGCGCGACCATCCCCTAATTCAGGACCCGGTGATTGATACCACCTGCTCCGCACATGCTGAAGCCACCATCTGCTTCCGAGAAACATAAACTTTGAATACACACGTTCTGCTGATTTTAACTGGGCTAATTTATGGCTCACAAGCGGAGGAGCAGGGTTCGCGTCAAATTTCTCCAGCCACCCGGGAGCCCACAGCCAGCCCTCGTGTCTGCGATGGAAGCTTGATAAGGTCACCGTCAACCACAGCTGTGTGGCACCACAGCAGCCCCCCAAAAGCACTGGGGAGAAAAGAGCTCAGTGAAGAACCCCCCTTGGAGGGGATTTATTTCTGAATTAAACACTACCAGCCCCAGAGGAAGCCTATTCGTTTTCACAATCAGCTTTCTTTCCAGTTGTAAACAGCCTCTTTCTAAAACTTGTGCATGATTTTAATTACAGATAAGTTTCTCTTTAAAGGCCAGGGCATTCATGCCTAGGTTGCTAAGCTGAATTCGATACATCTCTATGTTAGCAGTGTCCAGCAGCCACACAACAGCCACAGAGCTCGCCACGCACCTGGTTGGATGGCACCCAGTCAGCTCTGGGGTTCTGGGTGTTCCTTGGCCCGGAAGCACTGAGAGAGAGCCTCACTTCTCCATAGCACTTTGACACCCTCTTGCCTTGGAACCCAGGAAAAATCCCCACTTGCCTCTGTGTCGTGAGTCAGTAAAGTGAGCATTGCAGCGTTGCATCTCAGACTCACCAGAATGCACTCTGATCTCCCGGAAGGCTTCCAGCCCTGACATCAGGCACAGCTCTCCTCCTACACAGAATCAGGGGCCAGTGCAAAAAGCCAGGGACTCTGAACCACCTCCTCCAAGAAGCCTTCTGATCTGCCCTTCAGCAGCCCTCATGAGGAATCACCACAGCCCATGACTGGTGATCTCTGTGCTGCCCACAGATAATATTAAACAAGCCTTTTAACATCATTCACGTCTCTTGGCCCAACACAGAAGCTGGCAACACTGCCCCACTCCCACTGAGCAAAGGCCTAGCAGAGTCATACTTGCCTCCTTGTTAGACCAGAGTGGGTACTGAAGCCATCTCCCATCTCCCAGGCCCAGAAACAGGCTCTGGTTACCCAAGTGTGTACCACTGTACAGGAGAAAAGCTTTGACCAAGAGGTGATTGTCTGCTCAGTGCTCATGACCCCTGGGGCCTCTGGGACTTCTCCAGGCAGCCCAGGAGCCACCCTGTCTGAAAGGGGGAGGAGACAGCCCCACTGCCTTCCATAGTACTGTATGGAAGATGGGATCTCCTACACTCTGCCAATCTTCTATCCCCTATACAGGATAGCCGAGCATCTCCCAAGAGTAGGGAAGGGGTGGACTCTCAGATAAGAGTCTAAAACCCTCCCCACCATCTCCTCTAAGTCTTATATGCATGATCACAGCTGCTCTGAGTAACATGGCAACAGCCATTTTTTTTGCCCAGAAGCAAGTGGCTCATAACATCATCCAAGCAATGGTCAGACAGCATGCTTGCCATTTCTGGAAATGCAAGGGCCCTATCCAGACACCAAAGCATGAGGTGGAGCCTGCTGTATTAACAGCCCTGGCTGACCCATGGTTGGGGGGGGGGGCAGCTTTGGCAACAAGTAGGGGAGACAGAGATGGACAGACATGTGCTGTATGTGTCGGTGTGAGCACAGGGTTAGGTGTACACATGAAGGCTCCTTCAAGGGTTAGAGGCTGATAGAGAGTCCAGGAGAGCTTAGTGGTCTGTGTGCCTATTCCATGGGGTTTTTAAGCTCATCAGGGTTTGAAAACACACCCTTTAATCAATAGAAAAGGAAGTATCATAGAAGATCTGTAGAGAGGAGGATCTCTTATAAACATCACTTGTCAATAAAAAAAAAAAAAGGCTAAGCTGGGCGTGGTGGCGCACGCCTTTAATCCCAGCACTCGGGAGGCGGAGGCAGGTGGATTTCTGAGTTCGAGGCCAGCCTGGTCTACAAAGTGAGCTCCAGGACAGCCAGGGCTATACAGAGAATCCCTGTCTCAAAAAACAAAACAAAACAAAACAAAAAAAAAAAAAAAAAAGGCTAATAGCCAATAAGCTGAGGCAGGGAATCGGAGGTGGGACACTGGAAGAAAGAGAGAGGATTCTGGGAAATAGCGAGAGAATAAAAGGAGACACAGGAAGAGATTTGAGAGAGATGGGGGTGTCGGATGGAGGTGACATCGCTGAGGAAGACACTAAGGAAGAAGCAGGCTGGGACTGATGGGGAGGTAACTAACCAAGTGGTAGACATAGAATAGTTTGAATGTGTTAAATAAGGTACAAGTTAGTCAGGGAATGAGCCAAAGCTATGGCCTACGCATTTATTAATAAATAATTAGTATCAGAGTTGTCATTCCGGGAGCAGGGGCAAGGAAGGAAAAATAAAAGGACTTATTTCACAAAGCTCATAAGAATTTCCCACTCATCCCTCAGATGGGAAGAGGTCTGGCTGAGCCTCTTCTGCGGGTTCTGCCTAGCACAACGCTGGGACTTATGACTTCCTAGTGGCAAGTGAAATGCCCAGACTTCTCTCCCTTGGGTGGCCTCACCCCTCAGAACTTTAAATCCCTATTTGATTGCCTCATTCCACAACACATGTAGTTCTGGGATCAATATATGAAGAGAGCCCGAGACAGTTACTATCTGGCCAAGGCTGGCAGACCCTTCAGCTCCAGTCAGGTCTCTCCTGCCTCGCCGCGATGCCAGCATGGAAGGATGGGTGACAGGCATGAAGTTGAAGTGGGAGTGGGGTACACTCCCTGTGGGGTTCATGCCGGTGGAATTAACACAGACCAAGGCTTACAGAAGTCCCTTTCTCTCATTCCCATGTCTCTCCTCTCTTCGAGACCCCCAGCTGTAGGACCCAGCTTCTGACATAGTTCGAATGGAAGACCATATGCCTATTTAACCAGGCTAGACTTGCCTGTGCCCTCTACAGTGGAGAGATGTGATCCAAGAGCAGATGGCCACCCAGTGCAGGTCAGCAGTCACAGTCACATGGCCACAGATGAAGAGATGAGACAATATCACAACTCCTACTAAGGACTCCTCCCTAGCTCAGGACCCTCCTAGTGGCTCATGTGAGATGGGACCAAATGTAGACAACAGAGACAGTTTAGCTTTTACTAAAAAAAAAAAAAAAGCTATAAGATACAGATCTCCCATTTCAATGGCCAGAGTCAATGACAACTCTGCTAAGCTTTGTATCACAGAGGTAGGAAGCCTGTCCCTGCCCCAGCGGGAATCTTAGAGCCCCTGGACAGAGTGCAGATCAATCAGCAATGGCCCTGGGTTGCGATTTCCAAGAGTGTGAGGCCATTCTTTTCCCAGCAGGCGGTTAATTCTGCTCATTGTGAGAAGCAGAAGAACACACTCCCCAATGGCCTCCCAAACTCCAAGGGAGGTCATCACAACCATGTGTGTGTGGTTTCTTGAGGAGGATGACAGGAAAGCCAAACCACGCACATGTGCGCAAGCGCACACATGCATGGCCGCAGGGCATGTGTCCATCTGTGTGCACCAGTTGGGCCTGTACACTGCTAAGTCTCATCTGCCTACCTACATGTGCACACATGCGCTCATAAGCATGTATGTTAACACATGTACAAGTATGTGCACACTCCAGCCAAGTCAAAAGGCACAGGTGTATCCCAACTAGTGATTAAGTGTGTACACGCTCCTCCTTTCCTGCAACATACTGGCCTGGGTGGTGTGACGTCTCTGGTCTATATTGCATGCCACGGGCTCTGCGTTGCCATACTAGAGAGGCTGCTGAGGAGAGGGGCCAAGCCCCTCCCAACACCCACTGAGGTTCTGTATCCCCCCAGACTTCTAGATAGCCTCCAGTGGTGCTGCTCAACCTTCCTATGCCCCTGCTCCCGGAATGACAACTCTGATACTAATTTATTTAATATGGCTCCTCACATTACACCCCAACCGAAAAATTATTTTCATTGCTACTTCATAATTGTAATTTTGCTATCTTATGAATCGTAATGTAAATATCTGATAGGCAGGGCACTTGATATGCAACCCCTGTGAAAGGCTCATTGAGCCCCCAGAGGGTTGGCAACCCATAGGTTGCAACCCACTTCCCCAGAGGCTTGTTTTCAGTCCAAAGTCTTCTGTGAGGCCCATTTAAAAAATATATATATAGAAAAGGCCCAAAGTAAAATGTAAGCAGAGCAACCATGCCAGCTTGGAGCCTGACTGAGTGACCTGTGTCCTCTTAGCCAAACAACTGAGCCTGCCTCCTAACATCCCTGCTGTCCCTGCCTCAGGACATTTCAGGACATTACATGGATTCATTCCCACCTAAGGACAGAGGGCTGCCTTCTTTTTGTCTCCGTCTGGTTCATTGGTTTGTGTGTGTATGTGTTTGAGGCAGGGTCTCACCATGTATCTCTATGTGGCCCGAAACTTTCTATGTAGACCAGGCTAGCCTTGAACTCACAGGCTTCTGCCTGCCTCCCCCTCCCAAATTAAAGGCAGGTGCCACCAGATGGGGTACCGCTGCACTCTTAGCCAGCGTCCACTCAAGTGGCTCAGAAAGAGCAGTCAGGTGACTTCTCTGTAAAAGGGCGCCATCTCCTCTCAGGGACCCGAGTCCCCTCTGACTTTGAGAAGTTTCCCATCGTGTTTGTCTGTAGTGCCTATCTTATTAAAACTTTTTGAAATTATGTTTTATTTGTGTTTGTGTGAGTTTGTGTGTCCCTGTCTGTGTGCATGTCTTTGTGTGGGTCAGCACCATGCAGGTTCTTAGGATCCAACTCAGCCTTGCAGGAAGCACCTTCACCCCCTGAGCCATCTCACTTCTCTGCTCCATTAAAGCTTTTATAGCAAGTCTGATCTGGTTTTTTTTTTTTTTTTTTTTTTTTTTTTTTTTTTGAGACAAGGTCTCACTGTAAATCTCTAGCTGGCCTGGAACTTGCTATGTAGAGCAGGGTGGCCTTGAACTCACAGAGTACTGCCTCCTGAGTAAGAAGATTAAAGGTATGTGCCACCATGCCCAGCCTAGTCTGGTAAATTCTTTTACTTTGCAATCATGGGCTACTCCTGCCACAACAGCTCAGAATGGCCCAAATACAACACTAGGAGAACTTGTCTATTCTCTTTACCAGTGGGGAAACTGAGGCCCAGAATGCTGTGGTGAGTGGCCAGATCACTTTAGGGTGGGTGGCTGCCTCCGATGACACACTGAGGTACTCAGAGGGCTAAGGAAGGCAGGCTCTGACCTGACACTTGATCTGACATTTGAGTCTTTGGAGCCAAGGCTGGCCAGACTGCTACCTGCTCACATGTGTGTCCAGAGTCATGGGTGGCACTGTGTGCTCTTGGCTAGTGAGGCACTTTTCAGGACACAAGTCCAGGATGGGAACTTACAGACCCAATGGCTATGAGCAACAGGGCTTAGGCCAGCGAGGTGTGGGGCGGGGGAGGAATGGAAAGAGTGAGGGGCTAAGCGAAAGTGGGGCTCCACACAGCAAGACACTACCGTGCCTGGGAAAGGGCCGGGACATGGCCTGCCAGGGACTGGCCACCAGGGCTGGCCTCAGAGAGTCACCCCTATCCTGCCTCAGCCCTGCCCTTGATAGGCCCTCTTCCAAGTCTCTGCACATGGCTTAGAGACCCACAGTGGATATACTGGAGTCTTGGACCTGGGATTCTGAGCTGACCCCTGAGTCTGAGGAACATCCATCCCTTCTCCCCTTTGTCTGGAAAGGAAGGAATTCTGGAGGGGACAAGCAGACCTGGTGACAGTGTCTAGGTGAAGAAAGGGACGGCGTATTAGGGTGGCATTGGTGGGTAAGGAATGTACTTCCTGGGGTCTCCTAGGTGCCTGGGACCCTACTGTGGAGGACTGGCAGAGGAGTCCTGCTCAGAGCTGGGCCTAGATTGCAAGAGAAGGAGGTTGGAACTGGGATGCTGCCATGTGGGCCCTGCCTGAGCCCGGGGGGTGGGCACTGCACCCCGGAGGCTAGCCGGCCTCCCGCCATCTTCAATGATTTGGAAGTGTAGAAAATGGGATTATCCAGGAACAGATGTGCACAAAGGGGGTGAAATGGAAAGTGTTACCGTAGCGCCTGCCTTTGATTACCTCTGACTGCCGGGCACCCGCAGCCCCCCCACGCGGGATGAACTAAATTCAGCCAAGCCCTGCAAGCCGGGCCTCATTGAAATTGAATTGATACTTTGTGAACTTCATTTGTGAATAATGTGATCTGACAGGGACAAATGTGACGGGGAATTGTTTTCAAACCTCCTCCAAATGGAACTTATTATTGGGTAAATACAGATTCCTTTGTCTGGGGCCCTCCCTTCCACCCTGGTGTCCGGCTGAATATGCATTGGCTCTACTGGTAATTGAATTGGCAGCGGGGAGGGGAACCGACTACCCTCCCCAGACCATGGGGCAGTGGGCGCGCAGCGGCCTCAGAGGCTACCCTGCCTAAGCGCTCACTGCTGCCCAGCCGCCTGGACTCAGATGTCCTACACATTAATTTCCCTTTGCAGAACATAGCTCGGGCGGGAGCTCAAACCCAGTTAGCTGGATTGATGAAGCTGGCGAAAGGGTGGGACGCACGCTGATTCCACCTTTTCAGCTTCGATTAGTTCAGCCTGGAGTTATTCCCCGTCAGAGCTCCATTACTTGGTGTCGGCTGGTGGGGGGCCCTGGGGAGGGCCATGCCGCGAGGGGCCCAGGAAGGCTTCAGTGCAGGGCCATTATCCTAACAGGCTGTTCCCCAAAGAGGGCGGGCATCAGGCGGGGCTCAGAGCCCTGGAAAACCATGGCGCCTTGCACAGCCACCTGCTGACCCATCCACCTGTGCTGTCCTTTGCAACCAAGGCAATGGAGGACTAGACCTGCTCTCTGCTCGCTCATTCATTCATTCATTCACTCATTCATTCACTTACTCGCTCATTACCACCCTGCCCAGTGCTGGAGGAGAATGGCTGCCAGCAACCCTGAAGAATCCCAGGATTCTTTGCGCTGCCGCGGATCCTGGCTCACACTTGGCAGGCCTCAGAGTCCTTTGTCATTTGCTTACAGCTATGTCACATGGGACATCTTTAAAGCAAGGACAATGACAGCGACCTGCCTCCACAGATGGGAACCGGGCCCAGGCATTGCCCCTCTGTGAACTTTACCACGGCCCCTAGCCACTTTCCCCTCTCCCCTCGTTCCTACCAGTATGTCACCCTGCCCTCCAGAGCAGCACAGCCTTTGTCTGAGACCCCTGAGATCAGAAGAACCCTTCAAATAGCCGCTGCTCTGACCTGAACCTCTGCAAACCCACAGGACAGAGATTACAAATGACCTCTGTGCAACCCCTTCTTGCCTCTGTCCCCCACTTCCTCCTGATCAACAGTTGGATTTATTTTATTTCATTTTTTCTGTCTGGTGAAATTCATGCAGCCCCAAATTTAACCATATTAGCTTTAACTTTCTGTAATATTTAGCACGTACCAGCCTTGACAACCATTGTCAAATCTGATCATTCTTCCTCTCCTACCAACACATAGCCTACCTGCCCCAACCCACAGCCCCTTTCACATATCAATAGAGCCAGGTTACCCCTGTGCCTGGCTTATTTCAGTGTGCTGCCCTCTAGGTTTGCCCATGTGGTGGCATACGTTTTTTTCTTGTGAGGGCTGTGTACTGTTTCATTGAATAGACAAACATTTTGTATTATGTTCATATATCTGAAGTCTAGGTGGATGTTGTAAGAGAAGGGGCAGGGACACAGTTAGAAGGCCACCAGCTTCCCACTCTGATTTTTCTCCAGTCTCAAGAGCTGTGACTAGAAGAGGCTGTGGATTGCTGGGAAGGGTGACAGTCACCCCTCCCTGTTGCCCAGAGTCCCACAATCATGACAGCTCATCACAGGGCACTGGGAGGCCTGGTGTAGCTCAGACCCCATTCCCTAGCTGACCCCAGAGTCACAGTGTCAGCTGGGGCTCTGGAGTGACCAAGGTAGCCCTGAACTCGCCAGCCTGTCACCAACTAGGAGTGTCTGCAGACAAGCTAACCCTGTGCTTCAGACTCCTCTCATCTCACATGTGTGCAAACTAGTGACATAGGAAAATTGCCAAAGTGAAAGATGCTTCACGTGGCTTTTAGCCATACTGGAGGATTCTGTCCGACGCTCAGGAGGAAGGTGCCGGTGAAGACCTCCAACAAAGTCTCCTAAGACAAGACAACCTCACCTCAGGCTAGCAGAACAGTCTTACTTCCAGCCACACTGACTTTCAGGGTGTAAGTTCTACCTTGGGATTCGGTGGTCTAACCTACAGGGTAAGAGGGTTGAGGGTCATGAACCCAGGCAAGGTCATGCCAGGCCCTGGGGTTCCATCCAGACAGGTCTAGGTCTGAGGTCCTGGTTGGGCTAGGAAAAGTAGGCTTTGGCCATTTGGGCTCTGTGTTGACTAGTTTTATGTCAACTTGATGCAAGCTGGAGTCATTTGGGAAGAGGAAACTTCAGCTGAGAAGATGTCTCCAACTGACTGGGCTATGGGGCATTTTCTTGATTGATGATTGAAGTGGGAGGATGCAGGCCATTTTGGGTGGTGCTACTCCTACATAGGTGGTTCTGGGTGCCATAGAAAAGCAGGCCAAGGACACCATGAGGAGTAAACCAGTAAGTAGCACTCCTCCTTGGCCTGGTCCTTAGTCCAAGGTTACTGCCCTGACTTCCCTGAGTGATGGGGTGGGACCTAGAATTGTACTGAAATAAACCCTTTCCTTCCCAACTTGCTTCTGGTCTTGGTGTTTGATTATCACAGCAGTAGAAATCTTGACTAAAGCATGTTTCCAGAGGCCTTAGCTTGTGTTTCATATGAGAATATTGATCCTGCAGTTTTAGAAAGGAAGCCACAAAGATGGACAGTCCTCAAGAGCTGCTTTACAAGGCATGACAGATCCAACCTCCTGAGGCAAGGCCTTCTGAGGGTGATATGACATGAGCCCAAGGCATCCTTACCTATGAACCTCCCTACCTGTATCCACTCCCACCTGTCCACTGCTCACCTGCCTGCCTCCCCACCTGTGTCCACTCCCACCTGTCCACTGCTCACCTGCCTGCCTCCCCACCTGTGTCCACTCCCACCTGTCCACTGCTCACCTGCCTGCCTCCTCACCTGTGTCCACTCCCACCTGTCCACTGCTCACCTGCCTGCCTCCTCACCTGTGTCCACTCCCACCTGTCCACTGCTCACCTGCCTGCCTCCCCACCTGTGTCCACTCCCACCTGTCCACTGCTCACCTGCCTGCCTCCCCACCTGTGTCCACTCCCACCTGTCCACTGCTCACCTGCCTGCCTCCCCACCAGTCTATATCCTCAAAAGTTAGACAAAATGGTCATTCTTTCCACTCACAGTGCCCACGTGAGGCTGGGATAAAGGGGTACTGTAAGCTTCCAAGAGTGGCAGTCAGAAAACCCAAAGACACCCCCTATACCCACATTCTTCACAGGCAAAGCTGACGCACTGATCCCCACTCCACTGTCCTTGCTGCTAAGGCTAACCATTTGCACCCTGGGCACCTGGGACAGTGTCATTATGGGTAAAGGCAGAGCTGAATTCACAGAAATCACACCCCTGCCCATGACATGCTACTAGACGATGAGCCTTGCTTCGGTTGAGTCCTGCCCTGAACTCACTCCTCACCTGTCAAGGGACCCTTTGCACCCTTCACACTGGTCAAAGACCTCAAGAGAATAGGATTGGCCCAGCTTGAAGGCAAACTGGGATCAGAGCAAAGACATTAGAAGAAACCGCACCTCAGCTGTGCTGTTAGGAACTCTGTTAACAGGCAGTAAACACAAAAGAAGGAAGGTTCTATACACTTTCTGAAAATAGTTCATGGATAGGAGTGAAAAGCATGTTACATTTTTGAAAATAAAAGTTATTGTGCTGGGCGGTGGTGGCGCACGCCTGTAATCCCAGCACTTGAGAGGCAGAGGCAGGCGGATTTCTGAGTTGGAGGCCAGCCTGGTCTACAGAGTGAGTTCCAGGACAGCCAGGGCTACACAGAGAAACCCTGTCTCGAAAAACTAAAAAAAAAAAAAAAAAAAAAAAAAGAAAGAAAGAAAGTTATTGTATTGGGTGCACACCCCAGCATTCTAGCTACAGAGGCAGGAGGGCTGCATAATAAGACTCTATCATGAAAAACAAAACAAAACAAAAATGTTACCTATTATCAACTCCCAGGGCCCATGTTAAAAAGTAAGGTCGTTGTGGACATGGGTCCTGGTGAGATCCAAGCGTGTCTTCATAGAAAACGTTTGGACATGGGTATCCACAGAAACACAAAGGCAGATGTCAGGGTGATGTTTCTACAGATCAGGGATTGCCAGCTTCCTCCGTGGACTGGAGGGAGGCCAGGTGTAGAGTCCCTTGAACTTGACCCTGGCCCTTGGCATCCAGAGTTCCTTAGGTTAGTTCTGTGTGCGGAGAGTGCCTCTGGTGGGCAGCATCCCACAGTGTGCTCTGTCTCCATGTTGTGGGGAAGGACTTGACTGCCTGTCATCCTTCCCTGGGCTGTGTGGCCCTGACACCCCATGGAGCTGTGAGCTCTCCACTGCCTATGTCATTAGTGGTAGTAACCTGGCTCTTATGGTCATTAGAGCCTTTTCCAATGCAGGGAACCTTGTCCCCTGACCAGCCTTGAGGCCAAATCATACTTTCATTGTTGTGTGAATGTTTTCTGTTCAATAAGCATGAGGATAGCAAGCCTGCCGGAGCAGGACAGTCAAGCCAGCCCCTCCTGGCAGGGTTGCTGTAGGCTTCCACCCAAGGCATCCTGAACCAGGTGCGCCCCACTTTGGTAAAGTTGTCACCAGGGCCATGCTTCTAAGCCACGGCTGCTGGCTGGTATGGCACCACAGGCCCTTGAAGGATGTAAGAGCACTAATCTGTAACATTTCTTGGAAACATCAGTGTCTGCAGCTGGGGAGTGACTAACCCGGCCCGATAGCTGGTGGCTTTCTGGTTCATCACCCAGAGCTAGCTTTCATTAAGGAGCCCAAGTTCCCTGAATGAGTCAGAACACAGAACAAATCAAATGAGATTTCTTCTCAGTCCTTCTCCTCTTTAACCCCAAACATATTTTCCTATGAGCCCTTACTGTCCCTGAAGAACTGTTCACCAGGGTCTGGTGGTTCTGGGCATTCTGGACTCCACCACTTACAATTCATGTGTGGCCACAGTACTCACTCGGAGGCCAGCTGCTCCTGGTGGTGACTGCACACTCTGAGTCCTACAGGCTTTGGGGTGCAGCCCAGTTTACTCAAAAGGTTATCCCAACCATACTGAGCACTGCCTAATGCCATTAAAGAAGAAGGGGGTGGAGGTGCCTCATGCTCTTGTATGTATACAAAGATTATAGGAAATGCATACAATGTTCAGTTTCTAGTCACAACTCTGACTCCAGGGCACCCCATGACTCCAGCCTCTGAGGGCACACCATACCAAACCTCTCATACACACACTTTTTAAAAATTAAATTTTAGGCTGGGGGAGGGTGTCAATGGCCATCGGGCCACAATTTGCTGAGTGCCCTCTTCTATGAAGGACAGAAGACATACTGGTCACCCTGCTTGCAGGAACCCACTGTCAAGAGTGTTTCCAGCTCCCAGGCACCACACAATGCTCTGTATCCTGGGAGTCAGGTTCAGACAAGCACCAACAGTGCCCAAATCCAAACTTCAGCCCTCGGCCCACAGAAAGCACTCATTCCACAGTTCCCTCCCCACAAGGTTGGAATTCACGGCCACAAGCACGCCTTCAGGGACATCTCGGGCTCCAGAAAGTTGCTCCTGGAGGCATTTTCTGGTTTTTCCATTTATAAAGCAGAGCGAGCTTATAAATCAGAACAGTATTTATAGGAGACACACAGCTAGCAATAACAGGTTCGAGTGGCCAGTGTGTTCCTGTGACTATTTCATCTTCCACGCTAACTTAAACACAAGAAGAAAAGGCTCCACAGCCCAGGACTCGGCTCGGCTGAGAGATTGAGTGCACTTGCAATAATTCATAGACTGCTCGCTTTCATTTTTCTGCTGCCCAGGGATTACATTCCACTATTAAAATGTGCTGTGACCGTGGGCGGTCCTCGCTTGTCAGGCACAGGAAGGGAGAGGACCCAGGAGGAGGGAGGGGTGAAGGTGGGGTAGAGGTTCCATGGCCTCCCGCCACCTGCTGGATGCACCACACATTGCACGCCCCGGCTCTGGGGACAAGGGTCCACAGAACAGTTCCCTGGTACCCACTAGGAAGCTAAGTTCAAGTCCCTATGGCAGCTTCCTCCTTTTGAGGAGGCGCTTGCTCTTAGACTCTAGCTTGATATACTGTCCCCAGCACAGGGGACATATAAGCCCTGGCTGGCACAGCCTATTGCAATAACCCCAAAGACCCAGAAGGAGTCAGAGGTTATGGCAGGATGATCTGGGGTACACACCAGAACAGTGCTTGGATTCAGTCTGGTCCACCACTACAGGAGCCACTGAGTCCCAGGTCTCTGCTACTGGGAGGCTAATCACTAAACTCTCAATGGGTGCTAGGGTCTGCTAGGCTGTGCATGAACTAGAGAAATGCTGGGCTCCCTTCATACTCTCCCTCTCTCCGTGTTCTGGAGATTCCAGTCAGTGGTAGAAGGCAGGAAGAGTTCATTCAGAACCCAAGCACCGTCCCAAGATCCTCAGAGACCCTGCACATCTGACACTCCCTAAGAACTCACCAGGAATGGGGCCATGGGGCCATGGGGCTAGTCAGAGACTGGCCCTTCAGCAGGACACTCCTCGGTAGGCCCTTTCCCTATGAAGTACCCCAAGAGGGTAGAGAGACCTGCTCTTCAGCGACCCCTCTGTCCACCACTCTCCAGTCTTGAAGCGGATAAGCTGGACAATGCAAGCCAAGCACAGATTCCCTAGAAATGGGGCCAATACTGCCTCCCTCAGGAGGCCCCGACCTCAAGTCCAGCAATGGCTGAGCTGACTATCCCTTTTCTGAGGTCCACCCCCCCCCCAGCCCCAGAAGGAGTCAGTCCTCAAAACCCTATGACACTGGGACATTTTGAAAGAAGTCACAGCAGATATTTTGGAAGTACCTGGTGAATGAAAGGATGAGCGGACTGCAGACTCCTCCTGAAGAAAAGACTCTACAGAGTGTGGCCCCTGGAGAGACATCCCTTCCAAATCCTCCTCACAGGATGCCACACAGGAACCAGCAGGCACTTAGGGCGACCCACCTTACTTCCTGCTGCCCCAAGTCATGCAGAATCCCCTAAGTTCTCTCTAGAAGCTCCATGGAGCTGCGGAAGTGTCTGTGGGAGCTAAGCAGTGGGCAGGTCCAGGGCCTCAGACTCTTTGCTTGCCCTTTGCTCCTCCCCTTTAGCCACTGTGCAGGTAAAGACAGAGCATCTCCAGTTACAGAGCACATTAAGCTGCCGTCATGGCAACTGTGTGTTGCGAGGCGTCAGGCAGCCCACAGGCTGGCTGCAGACAGGCACATTCTCTGAGCTCCCACCAAGAGATAGCCCCTTGGGCACAAAGCACCACTGGCCACCTCATCCAAGACACAGCTGACGGCCAGGTGGACTCTGAAGAGGGAGAGAAACAGGCCAGGCCCCGTATCTGAGAGCTACACACAAAGAAAGCTGGCCAGTGCAGCACCCAGAGGCAGGCTAGACCCCTAGCTTAGGACCACCACCAAACTGGTGGGCAGAAGGACAGTGTAGCTCCAGAGGTGGAGCAGGTCTGGACTCCCACATGTCTCAAATGATGGGACCATCTTTAGATGCAGGACAAGACACTTCAGGAGGCAAGTTAAAATGCACTTCAAAGCAGGGGAACCCATCCCTTAGTCCAGGCCACACCAGCCACACCCAGGTTTAGGCGCTCAGGCTCTAGGTTGGACTGACTCAGCAAAGAGTTTAGGAAGTCAGGAGAGGGTGGGACGAGATGTCATGACCCAAGCTTGGAATTAGGCCCTGAAGGCCTGTGAGGCCACATGAGCAGTGGACAGGATGAGGAAGCCTGAACCCTGAGTGCCATATGTGACTACAGGTAGCCAGCCTGGAAAGTTTGTCCTAAGGACAATACCATATAGAGTCCCCAGACTCACCCCAGAAGTCTGTCTCCTTAACAGATACCCTTAGAACAGAGTCCCCGTACCTTCAGGTGTCCCCAACAGAGGTTGTCTATATTAAGGGAGCCTAGAAGTACAATGGTACATCTTATTCCAAAGGGTCCCTATATCTAGGTGCCCCAGCAGAGTAAGTCACATACACTGACCTGTGGCTGGCAGCTGAGAGCCCAAGTCCAGCCAGAACTAAGACCTAAACACACCACTGCCATCCTACCCTGGCCTAGAACATGGCCTGCAGCAGAACTGAGTTTGGAGGTACCCTCTAAAGAGCTTGGTCTGCAGTTCTGAAGTCTTGAGCACAGTGGCCACCGGCCTTGTGCTCCCAGCAGGAAGCTGGAGTTGGAACAAGATAGGGAACTGCAAATCAGAGACTGTAATCAAAGTCCAGCTCAGCCTGAATAGTCCAGGGCCAGAGGGGTGAGGTCCAGATTCTTAGGCCAAGTTGGAAATGAGCGCTTTCCTGCAGAGAGCTAGTGGGGTCAAGTATCCTCTACATCCAACCACTTGAAGAAGGTCAGGCTTCTTGCTGGTCTGATGGGAAGACAAGAAAAATAGGGTCCCTTTGCTTATACCCCGCCAGAGCCCCAGATCCTTCCCTGCCTCTCAGGTGCAGCACTGTCAGGAGCCAGGCAGGGCATTAAGCAGGGTGCAGAAAATAGGTGTGAAAGGCGCTTGGTCACAAGATGTTCCACAGCAGGGTGACACTCCCCCTCCACCAGCCATCCGAGCTGGCTCAGAAACACAATATTCCTACGGTCTTTTTCATAAAGGTCTTTATAGGTTCAGAAATTTAAACACCGCAGAGCCTGAGTTGAATTGGAAAGCAAAAGTCTCTAAGCTTGTACATCTTAGAGGGAAAAAATTCAATTAAGTGGGATTTTAGCTGTTTCAATAAAATTGGACTCTCCCTTTTCAAGATAAGAGCTCTCCGGCATGGAGGAACCTTTATGAGCCGTGAGTATCGCTTCTTCTAAACGCGTAATCCGCGCTCAGGACACAATGCCCACAACAGGAAATCAATGTATAGTAGAATCAATTTGAAAATATAAAATAAACTAATATATGAGTGGAAAATTGACTTCCTATGGATTAAAAGCTGCACAAATAGGAGGGAAAAAAAATCTCGCTTTTTCGCAGGAGGAAGTGGTTTTTGTGGGGCGGGGGCCCAGGAAAGGCCTCTGCTTGCAGAACAGGTGTCAAGCCCAGCCTGATGGTACAGGAGACTGAGCTGGCTTACGATGGAGATAAGACGTACAGGGATACAGAGTCAGGAGCACATGTAAACACTCTCGCTGCGACCACAGATATTTTAGCGGGATTCCCCTCAAAGGGATTCACAGCTGCCCCTCCAGGCTGTAGACAGGGTTGGCTGTGGCCCAGAGCAGCCTGTGACGGGGACTCAGCAGAAATCACAGCCTCATAGCTACTTTTAAATGAAGTTGTTCTCTGAATCAACCCAGCTGGCCAGAAGAAAGAACTATCCCTCCCCTGCTTCCTAACTACCCCAAGGCTCCTCAAGGAGCCCTGACGCTGGAGAAGACAACTGGGAGCACCGTCTGAAATTCCCCTGCAAATCCAGGAAGTGGAGTGGTGGTGGCAACAGCTGTCATAATTGGAAATAATGCAACTGTCCCTTGAGCCCCAGCTGCCCCGAACATGAGCTGTAGCTGTGTCTGCACTCCCATGCACACACCACACGACACACAAAAATAATTGAATCAAGTTTAAAACAAATTGCACAGTGAAAAGCAGCCCTGTCCCTGCTCCCATGTCAGTTCAAGTGTTGGCTACCCAAAGACCCAGCTGCTGCTCTAAACGGAGTCCACAAACCCGTGCCCAGGAGAGCTGGACCTAGGCAGCTGAGGCACACCCACTAAGAACAGCAAACTAGAACCGTAGGCTGCACTCTGCCTGGCACTCTCTGTGCTGCTGGTGCCCCCTAGTTACTTCCAGGACTCTCGGCCTACTCCTAGGCCATCTGGTGCAGAGACCAGTTACCTAATATTTACAAGGTGTGACCTGGCCGCAGCCCCATGGTTACCATTTCTTCCTATTCACTTTCTGCCCTCTTTTCTTTGGTGGCCAGGCCTATCTATCCAAGATGACCTATTTATTAAGCCTCCTTGTTCATAAAACAGCCTTCTGACACTCTGTAGGTGCCTACTGCCCGTTGCCCACTTACAGCCAATTTACGTGGCAGTTGTAAGCTACCACCACACGCTGCTGTGGCTCTGGCCAGTATCAGAGAATGGCAGTAAGCGAGGGTTAGGTCAAGACTCTGCTGAGGGAGGAGAGACAAGTCTGTCCAGCCATCCATCTGCTTATTCTGTCCTCCTCTCTTGAGGACAAGCGTGGAGACAGAGACAGATGGCAGAAGAGCGATTTACAATTTGGCCTGTTCTATTTCCAATTAAACCACAGACATTAGTTAATATGCAGGGCTGAGGATCTCGGGCGGAGATAATGTGCAGATAGCTCCATAAACCTCCTCTTGGAACAAATAATTTTGTACAAATTTGCAAACAGCAGGGTTTTTGTAAATAACTGTCATCTTTCTACCAGCGTGGCTGCCGATTGTGCGGTTTTCTTCCATGATAATTTAATGATGACCTAATTTACCTATTGTTGCTGGGCTCTGGGTGCAACCAGTGTGATTGTCCAATTTAGTCCCAAATCCATCCTGATGGCGCTAATTCATATTGACCAGTGTTTACAAATCGAGCTTTCCCCTTGTTGTGCCTGACAGTTCGTTCCACTAACAAGCCCATCTGTGTGTCCAGTGGACACTACCTGGACGTCTCAGCCAATCGCCCATCCCGAGCTTGCAGCACACAGCAAGGATGGACCACATGTGGCTATGGAGAATATCTGGCTTTGACTGGGCAGACCCAGATATTCTGGGGATAAGGAGCTGAGACATGGAGGGCTGGTGATAATGGTTAGACAGGAGAGGAAGGGAGTCAACAATGACTGGCTAACTCATGCAGGGAGGGGTTGGTAGGTGGACAGGTTGTAGAAGGGTAGAGCTGTAGTTTGGATCTAGAACACTCCCCCATGTGTTAAAGGTTCGATCCCTGTTTGGTAGAACCTTTAAGAGGCGAGACTTGGTGAGAACTTTTCACTGAGGATGTTCCTTCAAAGGGACTATGGAATCCTGGTCCCTTTCTCATTTTCATTCCACAAATATAAGGTAAGCAGTTTTGGACTCTGCTCCTCAGTGTACAATTGCAAGACCAAAGCAACAACATCAACCAATCAAGGACTAAAACCTCCAAAACTATGAGTTCAAATAAGCCTGTGCTTTTCATAAGTTGGTTATCTTCAGTATTTGCTACAGTGACCTCACACTGATAGAAAACTGACTCACACAAGGGGTTCAAAGGATGGATGGATGGATGAATGGTGGGTGGGTGAGTGGGTTGATGCGTGCATGCATGGCTGACTGGATGGCTAGATGCATACATGCATGCATGACTGACTGGCTGGATGCACGCATGCATGCACAGATGAATGAGTCAGGAGATGGCACATGGATAGAAAGTTGGTGGGTAGGTGGATTCACAAATAGGAAAAAAGGCTGATGAATAAGTGGACTGTGAATGAGTGGATGAGTGAATAGATGGATGGTTATATGGTAAATGGATGAACGGATGAGCCAATATAGGGATAAATAGAAGGATGGATATAGAATAGAGATGTATGGCCAAATACATAGATGAGTAGTAGCATATTTAGATGAATGAATTAGTGGATGAATGGTTAGATGAATGAATGCTTAGATATTTAGATGGATAGAAATGTGGTACATGGCTGAATGACTAGGTATATGGATGATTAGATGAATAGACGGATGGATGGACGGATGGATGGCACATAGCTGGATGATATATGACTGGTTAACTAGTTATATGGATGGATAGACATGCAGATGAATGGTACATCTGCTACTACATTATATGGACACATAGGTGCTTAGATAAATACAGATGAATGGTACAAAGATGCTTGGATGGTTGAATGGATGGACACATACAGAGATGCTGAGGTTGTTAGAAGATGAATGGATAGCAGATCGATACATGGATGTACGGATAGATGTATGGATAGTTAGCTGGAGGAACGGAGAAGATAAATTAGTGTAAAAGTAGGTGAGTGGATACTTGGGTAGTGGGAAGACTGGAGGATGGGAAGAAGGGTGAGTGGGCTGTTCAGAGTGGTCATGGTTGTGGCTTAGTGGACAGAAAGGTAAATGCACATGAAGATTTAAGGAGTGTTGCTATGTGGGAGGGTGGGTTATCTGCAGTTGGCTGGGACTGGACTAGAGAACAGATGACAAGAGATGGAGGAGCACTTGTGGAGCACCTGAGCTGGGAACTAGAGGAGAACTGACTGGAGGGGTGAATGCAAGGAAGGTGGGTTGACAGGGCAGGAGTTTGGGTCTTAGCCATGTGTCAGTTTTCTAGACACCCATAGGTAACTTACTTTAAAAGTTCATTTAGGGTCGGGCGTGGTGGCGCACGCCTTTAATCCCAGCACTCGGGAGGCAGAGGCAGGCAGATTTCTGAGTTCGAGGCCAGCCTGGTCTACAAAGTGAGTTCCAGGATAGCCAGGGCTATACAGAGAAACCCCATCTCGAAAAACCAAAAAAAAAAAAAAAAAAAAAAAAAACCCAAAACGTTTATTTAGTACATGGTTGAAGAGGTTTCAGGCCATGAGTGCTCAGCCCTGTTGGTCTGTGCTGGAGCCGTGAGCAGTACAATACCTATGTCAGGAGCACCTGTCAGAAGAGTCTGTTCATCTCAGAACAGGTAAGAAGCAAAAAATAGGAGAGAAATTAGGCTCTGGGGGCCCAGTAGACCCTTTAAGAGCATCCAGCAATGACCTAATTTCTTTCCAGCAGACTCCACTTCTCAAGTAGTTCCTGCCGATTCCCAATAGTGTCACAGGCTGGGAACCAATTTTTAACAGGCGAACCTTTGGGGCCATTTAAGATCTGAGTCCTAACATCAGAGATGCTTTCTCACCCCTCCCTGCAGAGATATGGGACTGGAGGCTTTGGTCCATATTTAGAAACCAACCAAGAGTGGCTGTGACCCCAGGACATCACAACACCTCCAACAGAAGTAATAGGGAGACAAATTAGGGGGCCTAAGGGAGGTATGTCCAACTCAGTGGGTTGAGGTTCTGAGGGTAGAAACAAGCAGGGTAGGGGTGGGGCAGTGTGACATTTAAGGAACAGAGTACAAAATGCCTCATTGTGTATGTGATGGGGCTATGTAGGCTATGGGTGAGGGAGGGACCTAGCAGCCTGAGGCAGGAAGTTCCCTACATTGCTGGAGAAGGTCCTAGTAACCAGAGGTCTAGGAGCTGGGCAGGAATATGAGGCATACTGTCTTTTGCCCACAGGTGTCTGAGGAGAGGGCAGAGCATTCCAGAGGCATCCATTGGAGGGTGCATTACATCACTGCAGAGACCAAAGCAGGATGGTGGGTGTCTTCCTCTATCAGTCAACACTGTGTTGGCTTGAGGCAGAGTCTCTCATTGAACTGCCAGCTCATCCTTCAGCTAGGCCAATGCATTCTCGGGATCCCTCTCTACCCACCTGTGCTGCCATGTGCAGCTTTTCACATGGGTGCTGGGATTAAAGCTCAGGCCTGAGCTCAGGCTGGAGAGCAAGCACCCTTATGTGCTGAGTCATCCCACCAGCCTGATTTTTTAAGTTGGCATATGCTTTTTTTTTTTTTATCCCAGTAGAGTTTACATAGGTGGATGTGATGGTTTGTATATGCTCAGTCCAGGAGTGGCACTATTAGGAGGTGTGGCCCTGATGGAGTAGGTATGTCACTGTGGGTGTAGGCTTTAAGACCCTCATCCTGCCTGCCTGCCTCATTAAGCCAGTATTCTGCTAGCAGCCTTCAGATGAAGATGTAGAACTCTCAGCTCCTCCTGCACCATGCCTGCTTGGATGCTGCCATGTTCCCACCTTGATGGACTGAACCTCTGAACCTGTAAGCCAGCCCCAAATATATGTTGTCCTTAGAAGAGTTACCTTGGTCATGGTGTCCATTCACAGCAGTAAAACCCTAACTAAGACAGCAGACAGAAAGAGCATTGAAGGCACGAGCATGTCCAAAGCTAGACTCGATGTGCCTCATACCTTTCTCTTCCTCCTATAACCTCAGGGCAGATATGACTGAAGACCAGGCAGATTGGACTAAGGCACTAGGTTTAACGGTATTTGACCCAAATCATCCTTGGCTTGGCCAGCACTTTCATTCGGGGTCAGAAGCAAAAATGGAGCAGGTCCTGTGACTGAGAATGGAGACATGGACTGGATGGGATGAAAACAGAAAGCCTGAACTCCCCTCAAGCTATCCAGGATGGATCTGTCAGAGGAGACATGCCACCGTCTGTCATAGTCCCAAACTGGACTTCCTGGCACAAGGCCTCATGCCTGTCCCACGCCGAGTCTAATCCATAATTATGATCAGCATCCCAGACCCAGAAGAAAGGGAAAGCTGGGTTTCATGTTCCCACCAAAGCTCCTGGGAGTGGCTCTTCAAGTTTGCCTGGACCCAGTTGAGGCTGAGCTGACACATGCTCCCTCGTCTTCCCCGGAGGATAAAGCCACAGTGGAAGTGTGGCCTGAAGGCAGAGCAGAGACCACGGGAACCATGATGGGTACAGTCACAAAAGGCATCAGGAAGCCACACGGCTCCACGCCACAACCCATGACACAAATGGTTCTCTTGCTTTAGCTGTTTGCTCTTAGCTCTTAGATGCAACACGCGATGGCGATGCTTTCTGTTCTTTTGCAGGGTTCATTCTGCGAGTTGATTATGTGACCTGACCTGTATAAATTTAGTCAGTCACGTAGATCCAGCTACTATTAAGCATTGCCCAGAGCCCACTTCTCCTCTGGAGAAAACAAACATGTCCCTACTCCTGGTGCTTGCGGCTGGGAACAGGAACAACCTAGCACAGGACACCTGCAACTTAGGTAAAAGCGGTTGCTGCAGAAAGTGATGGAGAATGGGCGGGGCTACAGAGTGATGTAAGGAAACCACGGGGACTCCGAGAGCTACTGTGGCATTCTGGGAAAAAGCAGTGAAGTAAAAACCCGAGAGAAGAATGGGTAAGAAGAGTCACTGAAGACGAGGAAGCATCTCAAAGGCCCCACTACGGACCACGGTCAGCAACGGGCCAGAAATCACCACAAAAGCGTCACTCACTAACTGCTGTGTAGGAGGCAAGGGAAGCGAGGGTGGCCAGGGATGGGCCTGTGGGGACACATCTTGGCGCTGAAATTGCTGTAGAATAAAAAGGTGAGAGAGGAAGGGGAGCTCCCAGGGAGATGAGTGGTCCTGGAACAGGGACAAAGCCGTTGGGGGGAGTCGTGAGGACAGAGCTCAAATCTGTCCTCAGCCATGTTGGACATGAGAAGCCTGGGGGTGTCTAGGAAGAGTTAAGAGGTCTTTGGGTAGTCAGGCCAGGGTTTAGGAAAGCGTCAGCGCATGCGCAGAACCCTAAGGCTGAACGGAGTGGGGCGTGAAGAGGCCCAAAGAGCTGATACTCCGGAGCAGCCACGGGCAGTGAATGGAGTTGGAAGCACTGAGCCTCAAGGCCACAAGCATGCTTCAGAAAAGAAGAGGTGGTCCAGCTGTTTTCATATGAATCTTTGTGGGAGCCTGCGTATTTCCATTTCAGCATCTCTGAGCCTGTGTACTCCACGTGTACACGTGGGATTCTATGTGCAGGGTGACATACCTCCAGGCTGTCGCCACACGGTCCCAAGGACAGACAGAGCAAGTGGTCAGGTCAGAGTCAAGGCTGTCTCAACTACCAGAGGGGCTGGACATCAGAGCTCACATAACTGCTCCTACCTTCCATAAGGGGCTGTAAATGGCCCCCTCTATAACCTAGTGAGGCAGCTCCCAGTACAGCTTCCTCTTTGGTCCTCACAGCCCCAGACCCTCACTGTGGATGCTACAGTCCTGTCATGGCTTTGTATATATGTCTATCCTGGTGTTAAAAGCTCTGGGTCAGACAGGGCTTGGGTCCCGAGGTGGCAGAGGACACACTACCCAGACCCCCACGAACACAACCTCGAGTGTCGATTCCACGTGACTAACTCATTGATCGCCTCGCCTGGGTTAATTAATTAATTAGGGCAGTGCAGAGGCCAGTGGGTTGGGCCTAGGGAACGGATCCTCCACCGGGAGTTTTATTAGTACATAAAATGAGTGTTTAAAACCCACACGGCCACGAGTGCGCTGTCTCGGCTTTTCATTAAACAAACCTATAAAATTACTTGCCTCATTATGTATTTTCGCGACTTCCTTTGCCTCCGATGCTCCCTCCCTGCCTGCCTCCCGCTCTAAGTGCCTATTTGAAATCAATTTCTCTAATAATGGGCTTAACGAGCTCATCAATTAGGGCTGCCATAACCGAGTGTCGCCGGCTCCCGTTATCAGTTAAACTCTGGAACTAATTTCCATGCTCCATCTATCACGGGGTGTCCACAACGTCTGGCTCCTGCTCCGGGACGATAGGGAGACCCCAGGCCCTTCCCACTGGCCATAGACATCTCTGGGAGAGGACAATAAGGAGAGAGAGGCCACCTAGCCCAGGCTTGGGCATGAGGTGTGGCCTCCACCAGCCCAGCGTAATTAGCAGTAATGGATGACGGGGCAGCCTCATAAGACCTTCCGCAGAGCAAACCCCATCCTGCTTTCTCACACTCGGGCGACCACCTCAACCCTCAGCTCTCTCTATGTCACCCCACATCCTTGGGATCCCCAAAGAAAATCTCCTTCAAATATGCAGGCTGGAGCTGGCCCAGGAATGGTGAAAGAAGCTAGAGGAGGGCAGGAATCCAGGAAGGGGCCAGTAGAGCAGAAGGTTCTAGAAAGCTCTGCTGGGGATTGTCCAAAAGGGAACTGCCAGGACATCTAGGCTTCCCAGCAGAGGAGGATCCATGACCCAATAGTGACCTGTGGAACAAGGGCCAGGACCAGGGCAGTATCTGGACCAAATATCCAGGGCCCACTGTTGCTGGCTACACCCTAGGCCTCAGGACAGGCTTACATATATGCAGTATAGGCTCAACACAGATGTATGAGCAAGACAGATGTCTCTGCTCTAGCTAGGCGTGTCTCAGGTAGACAGCAAGGCCCCAAGATGCTATCAGTTACACATCCTATCCCTGCTCCAGTATGAAGTGGGCACTAGAGATAAGAACCCAGTGCTCCCTCCCTCATCTTTCCCATGGCCTAGGAAGCCCAAGCTCCTCGCCCTCAGCCTCAGGTCAAGCTTACTTGTGCCTAGAACCCAGAAAAAAAAATTAGATACCCTGGCCCAGATGCATGGCCAAAGAAACTGTCACACAAAGTGTCCCTCCGTGGCTGGTTGCAGCCCCTATGCCCACCAGGAAGATGGTTGAACAGCGCTGAGGGTGAGCAGTGAGGTGCCGATGGGAGGCAGGCAAGAGGGCCACCCGGCACCCACCCACCTGAGGCCCAATCCCAGGCTGGGGGAGGGGCACTGGTCCCTCCAGGTGGTGAGGGGCACCCGTGTCACCGCTTAGCCTGCTGCTCCTTGCGATTTGTCATAATCAGTCAGCTTTTCTCATTAGCGAAAAGCCATTAGCTTGGTTTTATCAGCAGCTGGAGGGATGGCTGGCAGGCCTGGCCCTTCCAGAGCACCACCCCCCAGGCTGCCCACTGGGTCACTACCAGAACTAGTTGGAGACCACACTGTCCCTAAAACAAGCGTGGTGCCTTCTGAATCAGCTCTGGGCACCCCTGCCTAGACTTGGGGAGAACTGAGCGGGAGTGTTTCAGGAGATAGCCCTGGGGGAAAAATACCTCCTGCATGTTATTAGCCCGTAGGAATCAAGGTCATCACCCCGTGCTGGCCACCAGCCCAGAGGCCCGCCCAAGGACGAGGACTAAGGCGGAGATGGATGAAAAGCTTCTGGGGGTAAGAAAGGGAGCGAAACCACAGGTGAGGGCAGGGCCAGGGGCAGTGAGGAAGGAGAAGAGCTGAAGGCAAGAGCTGGCTGAGGCTGGCTACTCACCCAAGCGTGCCTGGGCGGGGAGGGGGGTGGGGGTGAGAGAGGAAGAGCATGGTGGGAAGGGAAGACGGAGCGGAGCGACACAGGGAGACTCTAGAGGCTGTAGAGGGTCGGGGAACCTGTATAGGCAGAAATGTTGAGAGAGTGTGATAGAGGGGAAAGGAGGGCCTCTGAGGAATCACTGAGCTGGAGATCTAGAGAAGCAGGTCCCGGGGCTGGTGAGATGGCTCAGTGGGTAAGAGCACCCGACTGCTCTTCCGAAGGTCAAGAGTTCAAATCCCAGCAACCACATGGTGGCTCACAACCATCTGTAACGAAATCTGACTCTCTCTTCTGGAGTGTCTGAAGACAGCTACAGTGTACTTACATATAATAAATAAATTAATTAATTAATTAAAAAAAAAAAAGAGTTGCCTTGGTCATGGTGTCTCTTCACAGCAATGCAGACCCTAAGGCAAAAAAAAAAAAAAAAAAAAAAAAAGAGAGAGAAGCAGGTCCTAGGCAGCTGCAAATACAACCACAATGGGGCCAATACCCTCAGGCATGCCCATCTGCTGCTCCTAAGTCCTATTTATTTATTTATTTATTTTTGATTTTTCGAGACAGGGTTTCTCTGTATAGCCCTGGCTATCCTGGAACTCACTCTGTAGACCAGGCTGGCCTCGAACTCAGAAATCGACCTGCCTCTGCCTCCCAAGTGCTGGGACTACAGGGGTGCGCCACCACACCCGGCTCTAAGTCTTTTTTTAAAGATTTGTTATTTTCAGTTATGTGTAGGTGTGGTGTGTGTGTGTGTGTGTGTGTGTGTGTGTGTGTGTGTGTGTGTGAAGGTGGCCTTGAAAGCTAGAGGGGTTGGATCTCCTCATCCTCTATACCAGTGGTTCTCAACCTTCCTAATTCTGTGACCCCTTAATACAGTTCCTCATGTTGTGGTGGTCCCCAGACATAAAATTATTTTGTTGCTACTTTAAAACTGTAATTTTGCTTCTATTATGAATTGTAATGTAAATATCTGATATGGAGAGATGGCTCAGCGGTTAAGAACACTCACTGATTGCTCTTTCAGAGGTCCTGAGTTCAATTCCCAGCAACCACACGGTGGCTCACAACCATCTGTGATGGGATCTGATGCCCTTTTCTGGTGTGTCTGAAGACAGCTACAGTGTACTCATACACACAAAATAAATAAATCGAAAGAAAGAAAGAAAGAAAGAAAGAAAGAAAGAAAGAAAGAAAGAAAGAAAGAAAGAAAGAAAGAAAGAAGAGGGAGGGAGGGAGGGAGGGAGGGAGGGAGGGAGGGAGGAAGGAATGCAGCTTCCCTTTGAAAAAAAAGGAAGGCGGGGCATCATGGGAAGTGAGCCTGTAAAGAAGCCCTCCCTCCAGAGTCCAGTTGAAACTTCTTGCCAGCTGAAAATCAGGAATTACAACACACCAGCCGTAATGGCACTTAGGAGGCAGAGGCAGGAGATCTCTGTGAGTTCATAGCCAGTCTGATCTATACAGTGAGTTTTAGACCAGCCACGGTCACTTAATGAGACTCTATCAAAAAAGGAAAAAAGAAAAAGGAAGAGGAAAAAAACTACAGGACAATTAACATTTTCTTAAGATCTTTCTCCCTTCCCAGCCTAGGATTTTATAGAAATCTCACCCGAAATGCTATTTACAGAGAAAGCGTGTCCCAAAGTCAGCCATAATGCAATCCCAACCCAAAGCATCTTAGGAGCCACCCTGTAATCTCATTTATCAAAAAAAAAAAAAAAAAAGAGACTTTTCTTTGCACCCCTTTGAGACATAACTTGACAGGCTAACTAGCAGCATTTACATAGCAATCCTGAAACAATTAACTGACTGACTGACAGAAGCCCACACCCAGAAGGCAGGTAGGCAGGCAGGCTACAGAGGAAGCTACCCCACCAGTGGCTTCTCACATCCTAAGCAATGTGACACAAACTCTGTCCTTACATGCTTGTTCTGGGACATGGCTACCTGTAACATACACACAAACAACTCTGCAATCCACTGGCCCCCAAGAGTGGTCACAGGGAGACCAGGGGAAGGAGTCATGACCGTGAAGGCGCAGTACTGAGGGTCCAGACCTTAATTCCCTGGTTGTGGGCAAGGAAGGGCAGCAGGGGGATGTTGCCTACCCCTGAGAGTCTGAAAGGTATCAGCTCACAGTGGACCAGGGAAGAAGGGAGCAATGGTTATGGCTGGAGGCTCTTGGCCACTAACCAGCCAGTTGCAGTCTGCAGTCAAGGTGTCTATGTCCCAACCAATGGAGAAAACACTGCCTGCAGCCGGAGGGGAAGCAGATGGGCTGCAGGATAAAGACAGTTTAATTTTTCTTTTCTTTTTTTCTTTTTAGATTTATTTATTATATTTAAGTACACTGTAGCTGTCTTCAGACACACCAGAAGAGGCCATCAAATATCATTATGGATGGTTGTGAGCCACCATGTGATGCTGGGATTTGAACTCGGGACCTTCAGAAGAGCAGTCAGTGCTCTGAACCACAAAGCCATCTCTCCAGCCCCTCTCTTTTTTTTTTTTTTTTTTTTTTTTTTTGGTTTTTCGAGACAGGATTTCTCTGTGTAGCCCTGGCTGTCCTGGAACTCACTCTGTAGACCAGGCTGGCCTCGAACTCATAAATCTGCCTGCCTCTGCCTCCCGAGTGCTGCGATTAAAGGCGTGCGCCACCACGCCCGGCTTTTTTTTTTTCTTTTTGAGAAAGGTTCTTATTCTGTAGCCCAGGCTGGCTCACAAACTTCTTGTCTCAAACTCACAATAACCTTCTTGTCTCAGCTTTCCAAATGGGATTAAAAATATGAGCTACCAAACCACCCAAAAAGCAAAAGCCTCCTACGGAATAGAAATCTTAACCCATTCACCACTTTGGAGCGTAACTGAGGCACCTGAGTCAGAGGGACAGTAGGACAGAAAGACTTTAGATCCCCTTCTCCCCCAGGGTTGGGTGAGTGGAGAAAGATTAATCTGCAGGGGAAGAATAACTTTACTGGGAGGAGCACTTGTCTGGGAGGAGCACCTGCAAAGGAAGACAGTGCAGGGGAGGGAGGACTGCTGGGGTCAGCACACCTGCAGCAGAGCAGTATCTGCAGAGCTGGAGTGTCCATAGAGAGCAAAGGTGTGCTGGGTTGGTGTCTGGACATCAGGTGCTTTCTGCTGTAGATCCCCCCAGAAGAGGAGGCACTTAAATTGTCCAAGACTGCAGAGCGAGGCAGGATGCCTCTGCAGGTGCACTGGCTATATGTCCCCACACTTTCTGCCAACCAACCATCCTTAAGCAAAATGGGACTTTTTTTATTTTTTTGCATGGAACACCTGCTTCCTCATACAGAGAGGAGCCACTGTCTAGACTGTCTACACTCCCTTGCCTCAGTTGCCCTTTTTATAAAGTGTGAGTGCCTCGGAGTGGAATTCTGTGAGATGACAGAAATGCAGTACCCAGGATCTTGTCTGCTGGGAAACAGCTAGAGAGAATGGCGGGGGGGGGGGGGGGGGGGGGAACCTGCACACAGCAGGGCTGGTGACTCTCCAGAGAAGTGACAGGGAAGGGGAGCACAGCCCATCAGCAGATACATCAGGTTCCTCAGGGCAGAAGCACAGTGAACCGGGAGGATAGGACACCTGAACCAGAGGTGGGGGGCTCCGTGTGTGGGAGTCTCCGGAAGAGAGGACTCTTCACCTGGTGGGGCCTCTAAATGCCGAGACTCTAAGTGGGAAAGTCTCCAGGAGGAGACGTCCCCAGGAGGGGAGTCCAGATATGGGAATTTCCAGGGATATGGGGGTCCCCAGGTTTGGGGGGTCTCCAGATGAAGGAATGTCCACCACGCTAAAGGAGGTGTCCATGTGAGAGAGTCTCCAGTAGAAGGATGTACTGTTAGTTTTTGTCAACTCAGCATAAATTAAATCACCCAGGAAGGAGGGGGCTTGAGAAATTGCTTCTGTAGACAGGCCTGAAGGCCTGCGGGTCACGTAAAGCAGACTGAGCAAGTCATGGAGAGCAAGCCAGCGAGCAGCACTACTCCATCGTTATCTTTGCTTCAGTCCCTGCCTTGGCTGCCATCGGTTATGAACTGCAACTTATAATCTAAAATAAGCCTTTCTGGTAGCAGCTGGAAAGACCAACTGTGAAGTATAGTAACCCTGTTTTTCGTTTTATTTCTTTCGTTTTATTTATTTTTTATTTATTTATTTATTTCGTTTTATTTCAAGTCGCTTTGGTCAGTATTTTATCACAGCAACAGAAAGCAAATTAGAACAAGGAGTCAGCCTCTGGCCGGCTTGCTTAAGCTGTCCCCCAGGGCCTGGCTTTCAAAAGTCCCAAGCTTGGACAGGCCTACCTGTGTGTAATCCTTCCCTACACCCTGTCCCAGCCCAGTCCTTGGGCAGGGACTCTGGACTGAGGAGTAATGGTGAAGGGGCTCCCTAGAGAGGAGGTCTGTGAATCTGAGGTCTGTGTCCAGCCTAGCCCTTCAACATGGAAGGTGTGCCAAGATCTCTGGGATGATATGTGCAGTTCCGGCTTCTGATGGGAGAGGGCAGGGCATGGTGGGGCTCTTTGGGATTGCAACGGGGATACCCCTTGTCCTGATCCTACCCCAACTCTGAATTCTAAGAATACCTGAGTCTTCCCAGCAGCCTTCCCTAGGGCATTTGTGCAAGAGATGCTGAGACCACAGTCTAAACCAAAATTTGAAAGGGGTGGAGAATTATGTGACAGCTTACAATGTTACCACAGCCACAGACTCCCAGAGAGGGGCAGCCAGAGAAGCATCCCAGGTGTGTGGTGGTGGTGTGGGGATCAGGGTGGGGGCCCTGCCAGGACAATTCTTCTCTGTGGGGGCTCAAAAAAAGCCACCCCTACAGGCTAAGAGGAAAGGCTGGAAGCAGGTGTCAGGACAGCTGCTGGGCCTTGGAAGCCCTCAAAGTCCTCACCTGCCAACCTTTCCTTGGGATTAGGGCAGTCCTACTACTGTGTCTTGTAAACCCAGCCAGCTCACCCCAAGCAGCAGGCTGGCAGGGACAGGGTTAAGAGCATGGTGCCTCCCCCGTTCCTTTGAAATGGCTCCCTGGTTCCGGAATGACTCTGGCTTCCCCTCTTAATCTGTATTTTACGAGTGAGAAGCTTTGCATTATGCAAATCGTTAGATAGGAACAGGTGACATTTCAGCAAAGAACATGAGCAGGCGGCGGGCCGGCCGGGCGGGCTGCTGATTTAGACATTAGTATTTGTCACTGGGGTGGAGGGGGCGGCGGGACTCGGCCGCAGGGGGCTCCTTGCACCTTAAGGTGGAAATCTCAATTGGGGTAGGCCCTGAGCTGTGCTCCAGCAGCTATCCTCTCACGGGGAGCAGGGAATAGTATCTGCACCCACAGCCCCCCAACACACACACATACACACACACACACACACATGTAACAACATCTCCTGGAACTCAAGGCACCTGTGGGCAGCGTCAGAACAGCCCCATTGTGCTGATTAAGGAAGCCAAGGCTGAGCAGGGTTGGGCAAGCCAAAGAGGGTCTACCCGACACAGTACCGTCCCGGCCCTAGCTGTAGCACCCCCTGCTTTTGCACATCCTACCCCTCCACTGCCACCTCCCAACCTCACGGTTGGCGCTGGGCGCTTTCCTGGTCAGGCCTGTGTGGCGGCCATCCATCATCCCAGCCTCAGAGGCAACCACCGTCCGTTTCCTGGGAAGTTGCTAGAGAGGAAATGGACGGAACGCGAGGCCACTGCACTTCACAGCTTGTCTTTCAATTTTCTAGCTGCCTGCCGCTGCGCGTGCTCGCTCGCCATGCTCGCCCTTGCTCCTGAACGCCACTGAGCTCGGATGGGAATTAAAACAAATGCGGTGCTCCACCACTCTCAGGCCTCCAGGGGCCAGGCGCTCGCGACCGCCAAGATAAATTTCCTTCTGGAGACCCGGAAAGCTAGGACTACTTCCACACTTGCAGGGTAGAAACTCACCTCAAACCGCAGTGTTGTTCCCAGACCACCGCTGCTCCCATGTAGGCCTCGGACAGCGGGAGGCTAACCTCATTAGGCTCCTCATTAGCTGTTTGAACCCTGAGTCTGGGTGACCTCTGCTGACCTCAGATTCCTCTAGTTCAGACCGGTTCACACAGCAATGGAAGTCCCTTCTTGGTCTTAAGGGAGCAGGAGCTGGAGAGATCAGGATTGGAAAACCAAGCTGGGACCACAGTGTGTACTGCAGGCGCTTAGGAGCCCTCGGGGTGGCACAGTGACATCTAAATGACAATTAGAGAGATTTGCCACCATTAGCAAGACAATCTGAAAACGTCCAGGTCCTATTAGGAAGCAGGAGTGCCTAGTAATCAGGGTGAGAGTATTCAGGAAGTGAGGGGCCCTCTCTGGTGACCTGACTCTACTCTCTGGACCAAGGGACAGAATTGAGGATGAAGAGGTCAGACCAAGATGAAACAGAGGCTATGTGTGCAACAACCCCACCCCATCCCACCCCACCCCACCTCACCCCACCCCCACACAGCTTCAGGCATTTGCTTAAGTGTTTGAAAGAGGACTCCACCTTGACTCTGCTGGCTTTCACACTAGGTTAGGGACAAAGATTGCTGTCCTTTCTATCTCCCAGGAAAGGCCACCTCCTGAGGTGGCTAAGCTAACTCCATGCAGCCTGGTGGATCTCCCTAAACCTTTGGGCCCCACACCCTGCTTCCCAGTGAGGTGTCTGCCAGCTTCCTGTCTTCTGAACCATTTCCAGGAGACACAGGAGCATGGAGATTAAGGCCAGAACCCAGGAAAAGCACAGCCATAACTTCTTCCAGAGCCTCTGCAGGTCTAGACCTCTTTATGCACTTGACTGCACGGAGCCTCCCTCCCTCACCCAGCCTGAGGGGCCCACTCGAGGTGAGACCTGACTCCAGCTACCCTGACTCTCAGAACTCTATCTCCATGCCAGAAGGTTCCTGCCACAGAGCCTAATCTCAGCCCCTTTCCCCCCATGTGGAATGTGGCTCTGTGGGCCACACACTTTGCTTTCTGGCTGGATGAATGAAGTGTCTTTGTACAACTGCAGAACTCGTGACTCCTCAGCCCCCTAGAGCACAGCAGCTCTTCTCAGCAGAGGGTGAAAGCAAGGAGGATCAGGCCTAAGATACCTGCAGCTATCTACCACTCAACCATGAACACAAGTACCAGGGAGCCAAGGCCACCGATGTGGGAGAGATGGGTGGGTGACCTCCCACTAGAAGCTCTGCATTAGGCTAGGCTCAAGGTCACCTGTGAAGACTAGCAGAGAAACAGGTAGCATTAGCCCTGCCTAATACATGGGGTAGGACACTGCCGGGTGGGCTCTCCTCTGAATCAGAAAGGAGCAAACAATTTTTGGCCCTGCCTCAAGGATTTCCCACCTCTGGGCATGTTCCTGCTTCACTTCCTGTCATCTATAGAAGGTTTCCAATCTGCCCTTGTGTACTGCTTCTCCATCCCACCACCTTCCATCTAGCCCTGTCTGCTACAGAACATTAACCCACAGAAGATACGACCTTAATAGCTGGCAATGGATGAGTCTCAAGCCTACCCGTTAGGCAGACCCTATGCACCTTCCAGGATACTTGGCAGTTCTCCAAAGGGTGCTAGATTAATCAGTGCCACTTAAAACAGTACCCACAAGGGAGAGGCAACCTACAAAGAGTAAATGGCTCCAGTACAAGGAAGGGCTGGAGGCTGGAGAAGCCTCCAACAAACACCCCTGCTTCTAGAGAAGTGTTTGGCTTCTCTCTTCATCTTAAGTCCTCCAGTGTAGGGAATGTGGCTCGCCCAGAGGGGAGGTGTGCAAGCTCAGAGCTTGGAATGCTTCTGTGCCTTGGGCTCTTAGGAGAGCAGGCAACAAGACTTCCTGATCTTTCCCTAATGGATGGCCCAGAGCACCAGCTCACCTTCATTCCAGTGCTGCCCACCTTAGACTAGTAGGGCACTCCATAAACTCACGATGAAGATGAAGGAACTCAGACCCAAACCTAACAGTCCGCCTCCTGAAGCACTCCCTGAGGGCAGAAGCCGCATGTGATAAATAAAGGGGTCCCTGCCCTACCTGCCTGGAAAGAGCAGAGACCCCCCTCAACCCCAGGGTTCCAACAGCTGAAGCTCCCACCCCCAATCCTGTCCAGAGGAGGAGGATCGCCAGGCTCAGCAGTGACATTTAAGAAGAGAAGAAAGGGGCCGCAGTTCCAGCTCCAAGGAGGGGCAGATCTGAATTAGCATGAGAAAGGGGCCGTCCTTATCACCCAGGCCTGCGGAATGGACTCTCTCATCCTTGTCCCTTTGTCTACTGTCAATAATCACTTACCTTCAGACCCATAAATGCCATTCTTGGGGTGTCCATAAGCGGCTAGTTCCTTTTTAAATTATCAGGTAGAGATATTTACAGGCTTCTATGGAGGGTGATGGTGGGAGAGTAATGAGCTGCCACTCCAGCTGCCCAAACATGAGAGAGCCCCACCACAGGGTGAATGGGCATGGAACCACTGTGCCCCACTGCAGAGGGCATAGTGCAGCCAGGTCCTAGTCATAGAAAGTCAGGCACAGGGTGGGGTCCCCACTGCACACTCAGATACTCACAGCTGTACACACTCATCCCTCACACAGTCAGGGGCATGTCCATACACATGGCTCACATATTCACACATGCATGTACATACTGTATGCCCCTCAACAATCCCAAAAGCTCCTCAAAACAAACAAACAAACAAACAAAAATGCTTCTCACCCCTGACTCCCCGCCTAGGCTGTCAGGACAACTTCAAGGCCACCTATTCCAGCTCCTGTTCATCCTCAACTTCCCCCTTCATCCCTAGCTTCCCCCTCATCCTCAGCTCTCCCTCATCCCCAGCTCTCCCTCATCCCTAGCTTCCCCCTCATCCTCAGCTCTCCTTGATCCCCAGCTCTCCCTCATCCCTAGCTTCCCCCTCATCCTCAGCGCTCCCTCATCCCCAGCTCTCCTTCATCCCTAGCTTCCCCCTCATCCTCAGCGCTCCCTCATCCCCAGCTGTCCCCCATCCCTAGCTTCCCCTTCATCCTCAGCTCTTCCACATCCCTAGCTCTCCCTCATCCCTAACTTCTCCCTCACCCCTAGCTTTCCCATCATCCCCAGTTTCCCCCTCATCCTCAGCTCTCCCTCATCCCTAGCTTTCCCATCATCCCTAGATCTCCCTCATCCTCAGATCTCCCTCATCCCAGGCTCCCCCTTCATTTCCTACTCCTCCCTCATCCTCAGGTCCAACCCATCCTACCCCACCCCCACCCCAGCTCCTCCTTCCTCACACAGTCAGGAACTCACAGAAGTCCACCTGCTTCTGCCTCCTGAGTGCCATTTGGGCTTGTCTAGTATTTGTGTCCTACCAAGGACAGCACTGAGTCAGTGGCTTCAAGTGCTTTGCAGGCTCACCACACAGCACTGAGTCCACCTCAGGAGCCCTGGGGTGTTTCTTGGTTTCTGCTGTGAAGAGGCCCAGGACTCTTTTCACCCAGAGATGAAAAGACCACTTGCCTCTCTCTTCTCTGACCCTGCAGGACAGGCATTGAGCCCACCCTGTCCCAGACCCTCTCCTAAGATCCTGGAGTCGTGGACCCCAGGGGTGCAGTAAATCTAGGCTGCTCTGCCAAGGAGCCAGAGGCGATCTGGACAGAA
Source organism: Mus caroli (assembly GCF_978045245.1). Lineage (NCBI taxonomy): Eukaryota > Metazoa > Chordata > Mammalia > Rodentia > Muridae > Mus > Mus caroli. The sequence goes on from NW_028227259.1 coordinate 36,009,496, forward strand.
TGCAAATGAGCTGCCCAGCCCTTTGTCTACAGTGGCCACATCCCTACTTCCCTCTGTGTCAACACTCTTGGCAGTGAGAGGCAGGTGACAGGTGTAATCACCACAGAGCCTGCAAAATAACAACCCAACAAAGTGAGATCAGGGGCATCTCAGGCAAGAAAGGGTGCGGCTGCAGGTTCTATCTGTTCGGTCAAGGGCAATGGTGCAGTCCAACCCTGAGCACAGAAAGCCAGCTGGCTCCTAAGAAGAGGAAGGTTCAGAAGGAGGTACTGGGATAGCTGGGTATATTTAGGCAGGTGCTATGTGGGCGTGGGGCTATCCCTGACCCAGAGAATGGCCTTTCGGTCTCTGCACTATTGCATCTCTTCCTGCCCCAGGCAGGAAAGCAAAGAGGTGGGGCAAAGACAACACATACACAAACATACATACACACACACACACACACACCTCCCCAATATCCCAAACAGTGGAGTAGGCATGAGGAAGCTGTCCCAGCGGTTCAGATGCAAGGGAGAAGGAGGAAAGAGAACACAGAAGGATAGGAGGGCCTCTGCAGGGAGAACTGGAGACTACCATCCATCAGTGTCCTGGGGCCTTGGGGTCTTGCCTGAAAATAGGCCCCATGCATATCCAGATAGAAGGATATCTCATGCTTACAACTGAGTCTGAGCTAGGCTACACTGATCTGTCACCTGTCCCACAGCCAGCCAGGTGGCACTTGGGTCCCAAGGGACCAATCTCCCTTAGGGCTAGAGTATATTAAGATATGAGGTTGGAGCAAGGTGACAACTAAGGCCGACCCAAGAAAAAGGAGGATGGTGAGATTCGAAAGCCAGTCTGTTTAGGCCCCTCACGGCCCCTGCAGTCTTGCTGTCCAAAGGGCGATGAGCCCCTGGGCGTGGCTACAAGCTCCCTCCGGGGGCTGGTAACCGCTGCAGCATCATCCCACACCGCAAGCCTCGGCTCCACCTTAAATGGGTCTGATCAGCGCTGCACTGGTGAGCACATGCTAATATTGGCTCCAATAAAGAGCAAATCAGGACCCAAGTCGACTCGTCTTATCGCACAGTCAGAACTGATGGCTTCAGAAGTCATAAAGATCCCATTTAATCTCGCGCCTATCTATCACACGGCCGCCTTCATCCTCTTTGTGCCGGGGTAATATGTGCTCATTACGAAAGCAAAACAGATCTGGCATGAATAAACGCGGGATGAAGTGCTCACTCGCAACGTGACAGCATGATCAGTGGCGGCAGTAATCGCAGAGAATCGAGGGCTAAATTATTCCATAACCGTGATTTGAGGGGACAGCCCAGAGCACCCCATAGCTGCCTGCGGCACCATGACGTGTCCTGATAAAACATCCTTCCCAATTTACGGGGCCGCGCTTGACTAATCTGCCGCGGCGCGCACACTGTCTAATCATGCCATCAGCACGAGAAGGGGCTCAATTGGGACTCAAGTGGAAGGAGGCTGGAGAGCCACCCTCAATTGAAATTACATTTGTAAATGAGGCAGAGTTTTCTGTTCAGAGTGTGAATGTTATGGTAAATCTGCGGGAGGAGACAGCAGAGGCCTTGGGCTGATAGGGGACTGGGGAGGGGGGGTGAGGGGACGCTGCAGGGGTGGGCAGGCCGCTACAGGTTCCTTGGGTCGGGGAACAGGGGAGGGTTAAGGACACTGTTACTGAGAGATGATGGCACCGTGGTGACAGGGGTGGATGCCAGGTCTGGTTTGCTAAAATAGAACCAGTTCTATCAGGAACCAAGAGCCGGCTGTGGGAAGGCCGTAGGATAGATGAGTGAGTGCCATGTTCTTCTCCGCCTTCCAGGGAAGGCCCAGCCAGCCGCTTTCTGAGTCTCTGTCCTGGCTACCTCCTTCCATCACTCTGTTGGTCAGTACATGTGTCTCTCCGGTCCCAGTGACTAAGGTAGTATGGTGGGGGCTCATCCACTCTCAGAGGCTGGTCTGGGTTGCTGAGGTTGGAGTCAGGAAGGGACTGGGCTCAGCTTGGTATAATGGGCCACGTGCTCCAGGACCTTGGAATCTACCAAGGTCCAAGGGAACTCCCTGGAGATACTCAGTAAGAGGGTGAAGAGGAGGGGAAGCCTTAGCCCTAGAGGAGGCCATGACCACAGTGTTTAGGTCCCAAGCTAAAGGGACCTTTGTGCCTGGACCCATACTCCCCAGATGGTGGGCATCGCTTACACAGTGGATAGGGACCCTGTTTGCCAGACAGGGTGTTGTGTGACAAAACCTTCCCTGAGAAGACACAAACACAGGTCTACACACCCCAGATGGGAAACCCATGACAGGCCATGGTACGATTACCATTCAAGTCCAATTTGGTGACCCAGTGAGTCTTATCACTTACAGAAATAAAGGTGGGGATTGCTTCCAAGTGCAGAAATGACCCAGAGATGACCACATCCTCAAAGCCAACCTCAGCATGGGACCACAAAGCTAGAACCTGAGCACACACTGCCCAGCCGGCAGGTAGCTCAACAGGTCGAGAATGTTCTTTCCAGGCAGCTCAGCGGGTTTGTGCGACCTCCGACCTCCGGGCAGCTGGCCTGGTCTGAGAGTCTTCTTTGCAGCTCAGCATCCTTACTCTCCTAGGGAGGGACCTCTTGAATCTGATAAGTTTCTGGGACTTCCTGAAGATATTTTAAGTTGTTTACCTTACTGTTTAAAGGGTTTCCCTGCAGGATGGAAGGGAGGAAAAATGTTACACATTTAGTCTGGGCTGAGGGGTGAATATTGGGCTTCTGAGTTTGTTCTGGTCATATGCTGCTTCCTTCTGGCTTAGGAGGTGGTTGGTACCCTGGTTAGCTGATGGTGGCCTGGAAGTCCCAGAGGCCAGCACTGGCTGTGCCACCACATGACCTGCAGGGGGCTCCCACTGCCTTGTCTGGCTGCCTTTGAGGCTGGCCAGACTGGCCCCCACAGCCAGCTAGGTAAGGTGGCTCAGGCCTCCTCACAGACCTTTATGTAAATCAAGGCCTAATTAGCCCATCCGGCATTGGTGTAGAATATCATTTTTTAATTACCGGCCCTGGGCAGGTTTGGCTGCTGCCTGTTGTGGGGCCAATTACCATAAATCCCCCGGTAACAATTAACAATGCTGGAGCCGGGGCGCGTAGCCAGTGTTATAATTGTGCTCGCTCTTGTTAATTGGCCTATCTGACTCTTTACTTTTTATGCCGCTCATCTGCTCATTACCGCAGCCATTTAATTCAATTAGCACCTTAATTAGAGGAACAGCCTTGTCCAATGTCGGGGCCTTGTCAGGGAGCCGGCCTGATGAGCAGAGACAAACACACCAGGCAGCACAGGGAGGCAGCACAGGGAACTGGGGGGCTGAAGGCTGCCCAGGGGGGTACAGCTAGCCTTCCCCTTAGCCACTCTTGGGTACTAGAAGCCACCTTGGCATCCCTGCTCCTACCGGCCATGATCATAGCTCTACCCTTGAGCACTTCCACCCACCCAGGACACTCCACTGCATTGTGACCTTCAGGCACCCACAAATCTGCCCACACCCTCCAATGTCTCTAGAGACACCAAGCCCCTGGACACCACCCCCAATTGAAAGGGTCCCCAGTGGTTTTGTTTTGTGCCAGTCTGTTGAAGCCGCCATCGCCTGCCTATTAATTCTCCTAATTAGAATTAAATGAAGCATGCTAAATTGCTAGATTAACCAATAATTAAGCAGCCAGCACACTAAAACTGCACACCCATGTGGCCAGCACCCCTCTGTCTCCCATGCCAGAGCCAGGGGTGGGGGTGGGTAACCATCAGAAGAGGCAGGTGGTGGTCTGAGGGCTACAGCTTCTGTGAGTGTGTATGCACAAGTGTGACTGAGTGTGTGGACAGATGTGGAAGGGAGCCCAATGTAGAAGCCCCACAGAAGCATGTGGGGCAGGAGGTGGGGTCCTGATGCAATGTCTGGGGACCTAAGGACCTGTTTGGGGACACAGGCTCTAGAGACACATAGACAGGGCCTCTAGGAAAACCTGGAGTGGTACTTTGGGGCAGACCAAGACCCTCCTGTTGCCAGGTGGCACTGCCACAGACCTGCCAGGCCCCAGTTACAAAGCTCAGACACAGCGGGAAGTCCCCAGCATCGCTCCAGGAAGGAAAGGACAGCAGAGGGGAAGAAAAGCAACTATAAGATTGCCCCTCAAGGAAATGATAGCCCAGGAGCTTCTATCTTCATGGTCACCCTGCCTCATCCAGTTTCAGCTGCTATGCCTGCCTCTGCCCTGCCTCCCTGCCACCCTGCCACCCTGCCTTATGTACCCACCAAGGTTCATCATCACTGTCTACAGCCCCCAAAGCTTGTCAAAGCTAGCCAGTGGCTCACACAGCGCCACGTCTGTAGGGAGCCCCCTGGTGGCCAGTCTGGGCCCTACTCAAGCACCACACATGCCCTTGAGGAGGGTTCCCAAGAGCACTGTGTGACTCTCACACCTTGTCTGCCACAGGAGCCAGGCACCCATCCAGGGTACGGGATTCGAGCTAGTATCTCAGTCATCACAGAGGAGCGCAGTGTACACCCTTCAGCCTGCACGGTGAGATGCTCAGCCAGCATGGAGGAATGTACTCTGTACTCCAGCCAATGCCAGGAGAAGGAGGTTTATACTCAAATCCGAACTGAGTGTTCTCAGCAATGTGCCATCTTTGAGACCATGGCTGACTGCCCAACCTTGGACCACCTTAGTTTCCCACACCTTATAAGGGGCAGCATCTCTAAGAGTCACTGTGAGGATTGTTTTGACTTAGGTGGCCAATCACCTTGCTTGGGATAGACTAAATGAACAACACACAAGAGTGATGTCCACATGGCCCCAAGATGCCTCCTGTTGCCACAGGAACAAGCTGAGACAGGGTCAGACAGGGGAGTCTCTGTAACTCCTTGTGCCCCCAGATCATGGTTTTACTGGCACCTGTGATTAGATATGATACTGGGGAGGGGACACTCGGAGATCATTCAGGGCAGAGCCTTGGCTTCCTGCAAGGGCTTGGCCCCCACCCTGTGTGGCGGGGCCATCCATCCCCACAGCCCATCACATCAGGGCCTCGAGGCTGTAAACTTCCTCATAACAGCCGCTCCTGCAGCTGGAAGATATTGACTCTGAGGAGAAACAATGGCACGAATAAAATAAAAATAAAAAAGTTAATTATCCTTTGTGTTTGTAATTTAATTAAAGATGCAGTAAAGTTTTACTGTTTTTCCAGGTGATGATGTTTAGAGCTCCGAAAAGCTATTTGTGCTGGTGAGATTAAAGTGCATTTTAAAATGTTCCTCGAGTACTTTCACATTTGTTGATAGATTTTTAAATTAAACTTTAAATTGTAATCTAAATTACCTCCAACAATTCATGGCCCCTGTAATGAACTCCCACTGTTCCCGCTGTCATCCTCCGATGATGGACTGTGAATGGGGCTCCAGCCGCTTGCGCCTGAGGAACTGAAGCCAAATCAAACCCTCAGACGCCACACGCCAGACCAGGCAGGAGGGCAATCGCCCTGGCAAGGACCTCTGGGACACAGCTATTCGTTCTGGGACTGAGGAGACATCTGTCCCTGCCCTGGGGACCCCAGTCCCACAGCCTTATGCAAGGGTCTGAGCAGGGAGAACATGCATCTAACTAGAGACACCGGAAACCCCCGGAGGCCGGAGGAGGACCACAGAGCTGGGAAGGCAGCTCAGAGCCAGAACCTGAGGCCAGGGTGGCAGCACATCTCCACAGGGCAGACAACACTCCTGGCAGCACATAGCCTCCACTCCAGGCGTCATCCTGCCCAGAGCAGGGTCAGCAAGGCAGGGCTCAGTCCAGAGTGTAACAGCCCTGCTCCTCCCAGGAGAAGCGGAAGAAAACGATCAAAATAAATTATGTGTTGAAATTTCTCCAAACATTTTGCCAATTATCTTTTTTCATTCCAGCTTGAGTTTTGTTCTAGTCCTGTGTATCGTTGCTGTGACTGACCAAGACAGGTTGAAGGCAGCTCGGGGGAGTTCAATCTTCTCAGCCAGCCAAGGAAAGGGAGAAAGGGTCAAGAAAGCAACTACATTCTGTTGCATGTGACCCTACACTGTCCACTGCAGTGACCTACTCTATGAGCCAGTGAGGCAGGAGAGAAGGCACCATGACACAAGGCTTCCAGCCATCACCTCCTTGGAACCTATGATGTGGTACTCAGCATGCAGGACTGAGGAGCAGAATTTACACAGCTAGTCCCATTGCCAAGTCTCAGCCATGCACATCACCACAACTTGAATAACAGTCAACAGGTAGAGGCTCCTCCACCACAGCCAAGCAAGCAAGCAGGACAAACACACATGAACTGCCCAGGTGGCTTCTATGATGCTTGGCCGTAAAGATCAGAAGCTGTGCCCTGGCAGAGACTCCCTTTGGAGGCTGGTGTTGGCTTCAGAGAACACCCTCAGCCAGGGCTATGCCCTAGGAATACCCACTGGCAAGTGTATGCTCATACTGAAAGGCCATAACTGGTGGGTGGGGTCAGCTGCAGAGTCATCCCAGCCAGGACCTCAAGACAACCTGAGCTTTGCTAAGACCTCTCACAGCTCAGCTCCTGCTACCCTTGTTCCCAAGCAGCTGTCAATCCAAAGCAGCATCCTGAAAACACATCCCCTGTTTCGTTGGTCCACTTCTCAGAATCACTAAGATCCAAACCTGATGACAGGAGAAGCCATGGCTAAGACGGACTTCCCGGGAGTGGCATGGCTGCTGGAACCCCACCTGTGATTCAGAGAGGCCAGGATACTCTTTGTCCATTACACAAGTGGGAGCAAGTCTGAAGTGAAGGTAAATTGGGGAGCTATCATGGGGAGAGACACTTTTGATAAGCCAGACAAACACATATGACACCCCCAGGGGCCTCCAAGGATGTTGCTCCATCTGCATTACCAGAACAAGCCAACAGGGGGTGTGGTCTGGGGGCAAAGTCCTGCCCAGCTTTAAGCCATGGTCAAATGTAGGCTGTGGGCTGCAGGGAGGTGGGTTCCAGGGTGTATCCATTACTTTCCTTATTGCTGAAAGGTTGTTCCTGACAGATGGAAAGTCGGGGGAGGAAGGATTGACCCCAGGTTGCAGTTTCTAGGATGTAGTCCATTGAGAGTAGGCATGGTGACTGGAGTGGGATGTAGCAGTGCCTTCGTACATGACACTAACCAGAGAGCGTAGAGCTCAGATCAGAATAAGAAATAGCTATTACCTTCAAAGCCTGTCCCCAATGATCTATTTCCTTCAAGCAAAGGCTCCACAACTTTCAGACTGGAGCACATCTAGAGACCAAACATTCAGACACATGAGCCTATGGCAGACAGTTCAAACCCAAGCCATCACAAGAGGAAGAAACTTCTTCTATGGCCTGATTCCATCCCTTCACCAAAGGATCTATACCTCTCACTCAGCAAACCACGCTCTGAGAGAGGGGCAAACACTTCAAAGACCAATAGACAAAAGGCCCAGGTAGATCGTGACCACATTCAGGGCAGGAGCAACTGTGGTCCAGGTAAGACACATGTCTATCTTGTGGTGGAAACTGGGATTTGCAATCCATCTCTGTGAGGACACAGCCTTTTGGTGCTGGTAGTATGTGGTGACGCTGACAACCACATGCATAGAGGTGGGGTATCTGTCCTTCAAAGACAACTTGCCCATGGTACAAGGCACTTGCATCCAACAGGAAGGAGAGAGAACAGCTATATCCCATTGAGATGATCCAGCCCAGACTCCACTACTTTCCCAGCCTGTGTTGGAATGATGGACACTGTCTAGTGCTCCATTGTCTCAGTGGTACGGCAGCTAAGCAACAGTTGACCAGTGTGCTGGAGCTCTGACGAGGCGTGTTTCCCAGCAGATGTCAGGCCCGCCATGTCTGCACTTATCAAATGATCAGTGTCTAGGGTTTGCCAAGATAGTCTTTGAAAGTAAAACACAAGAGTCACATCTGCTGTCTCTTTAAGAAGGAAGAGTCACATCTGCTGTCCCTTTAAGAAGGAAGAGTCACATCTGCTGTCTCTTTAAGAAGGAAGCACAGCACCAGGTTAGGACAACACAGCCCATACTGGAGACATGATGGCTCTGACTTGGGTCCCCTGACATTAAATGTTGCCACCTTGACCAGGAAAGCAGCAGCCTGTGTCTTCCCAGAGTGTCTCCCAGTGAGCCCAGAACCAAACCGCCTCCCAACCAGGCCAGCTGCTTCAACATGATCACAGATGCAGAGATCATGGTAGGATGATAAGAGTCTATGGCCCTTTGTGACATGCCCCTGATAGGAACCAGGACCACCACTGGGGGCTCTCCCATCTGGGGAGAAGCATAAGGATGGGGACACAAGCCACAACCAGTGAAGTAGTTTAGGAGCAAGGACATCTATGTAGTCTGTCCTATGTCCTCTGTGACAAGCGCTTCCATGTTCCCACCTGCCATCAGATGGCTGCTGCCTCAGTCTTGTGAAGAAGTCACTGTAAGTGTGCACTGAGAGAGGCCCCACTCAACTGCCACCAAGCCCCTCTGCTCTCTGATCACAGTGCCAGCAAAAGAACTACAAGAGTGGCTGAGGGACCACCATCAGGAGCAAGGCTTGTTCACCTGAGTGCTGAGATGCTCTGCAGTGAGTGCCCCAGTGACCATTTATGTGGGGCACAAATATCTTCATCATCTGTGCCTATTCTGGGAAGTTCTGGCAGGTTCCAGCACACAAACACAGATCTTTACCACATTCTTTGTGTGTGGGTGTGTTTGCTTATTTGTTTGTTTTTTTTTTTAGGCAGGGTCTCTACATAACCCTGACTGCCCTGGAATTCACTATGTAGTCCAGGCTGGCCTTGAACTCATAGACGTCTGCCTGCTTCTGTTTCTGAATGCTGTAGTTAAAGACGTATGCCTACCACACCTTCTTGTCACCAGTATTCCAATCAGACTGCCATTAACTAATCCAGCATGAGCAACTTCCTTGGGGTTGTGGCTCCCTCTGCCTGGGCAGGGCATATCACAGAGTGGGCACCCCAAAGCACTGTTCCCAGGTTAATTTTTTCTCCAATGTCCTTCAGGTTACCCTTGGGGCAGAGACCAAAGGGCAGGAGCTGGTTCTGCCTGCAAGGCCAGACCTCAGCTTGTGGCTTCTGATCCAAGGACCATGGTGCACAGAAACAGCACTGACACACAGGGATACTTCCTCAGCCTCGGGACTTAACCTTCAACCCATCAGTGGGCAAGGTCTGCTGGGTGACTCTTGGGAGCTTGGATAAAGCTGTAGTCTGTGTGCTATTGGAGTTGCCCTGGAACAAGGAGGGTGGAGTTTGTGTTCTCTGTGGGCCAGGGACCCTGGGGATCATGGAGACCCTAGAGAAGGCTTGCAGGAAATCCTCAGGGGACAAGGGATAGTCAAAGCAGTGAGGGAATTAGGGAGCCTGACCATATGAAGGAGAGAGATGTAAGGCAAGGGTGGAGCAGGGAGCTTAGATGCTACATGATTCTAAAGATGCACCTCAAGGCAAAAGTGGCCAGAGCTTGCTGTGTGTGCTCAGATCCATGAAGGCGGTGGCAGTCTCTGTGCCCTGCATAAAGCCTACCTCTCTCACCCAGTCATGGGCTCTGGCACCAGCTTGAATTCAGCCTCCCAAGTTCAAGGTGCCAGGGTCAGCTTCTCTTGAACATGTTTGGAGCATCACCAGAGCCCACAGCCACCAGTCAACTCCATGCCCCTGACTCAGACCCTAGTGTTCCACACTTAGATAGCATCTTGGATGTTTCTCCAGGTCACTGCCAGTGTGATACTCATGTGGACCCCACTTGGCTCTGAGCTCCTGCCATGCCCTCTGCCCCCAGCCAGACTCACTTTGCCTCCTCCCTACGCACCTGTCGTGCTGGCACCTGAAACCCCACTACCTACCACCAGGTGGCTTTGCATAGTGTCCTCCAGGGCTAGACAACATCTCCTGCCTGCACCTTGGAACAGTACAGTCTTCTAACTTTTGCTCATCTGACACCTACCGAGTATATACACCCTTCTGTCCAGATCTTCTGACCACTGGAGACCCCAAGAGACTCCATGCCACTTGGCTTATCGGGGTTCTCCTGGGGAGTCACTAGGTCCCAGCTTCTGCCCATTTTTCTTTCAGGAGCCTTGTCATTCTCAAGGTGATGGGTGGTGGGCTCTTGTGTATTCTATCAATCCCTTGTGAGTTTCAGATGTTGTGAATACCATCTGTTAGCCTCCTGCCCATTTGTTAACATGGTCTATTGAATTCTTTATCGAGCAGAATCCTTCATTTTGATACCATCAAATCCATCCATTCCTTACCTTATGACTTGCTCTCTTGGGTCTTGTTTGAGAAATCCTTTCTTCCAAGGTCACAGAGAAATTCCCTCCCAGCCTGCAGTTTCACCACTACCCAGTACTCAGGTCTCTGACCCCCTTACATTTGGGCTTCCCTTCATATATGGCCTGTGGTAGGGATTCTGTCTTCTCTTTCCCAGGATATGAGGGGACTGTCCAGTGTGGTTTGTTATAGTTTTCATGGCTGCGTAACAAATCATCTTTGCTCCCAAGCAAACGTCTCCATCTGCCTTTGTGTTTGGGCACCAGGACTTCCAGGAGGACCCAGAAAAGGACCCACACTCTCTCTGGGACAGAGAGCATCCCCCTCTGGAAGCAGCCACAGGTCAGTTAACTTCTCCAAGTCTCCAGGGTAAGCTGGTCATGTGACCATGGCCAATACTCAGGTCAGGTGCTCAGCTGGGCACACGTCCCTGCATGTGTGGCCACTCTGTGGGATGGTCTTGAGCTTTTCAGATTTCTTACTTCAGTCCTAGCTGACCCCAGAGCCACAGACTGGAGAAAATTAGGCAGACATATGTGTTGTCTCTGTCCCTTGTGTGGCATCTGTCACCATCCATCATGGTATGAACCAGCATGGCCCTAAGATCCATCTTCATTGAAAGAGCAGACACAAGCCTACTTATTTTTTCAATTTTTTTTTTAAATTTATTTATTTATTACATATAATGTACACTGTAGCTGTCTTCAGACACACCAGAAGAGGGAGTCAGATCTTTTTTTTTTTTTTTTTTTTTTTTTGGTTTTTCGAGACAGGGTTTCTCTGTGTAGCCCTGGCTGTCCTGGCACTCACTTTGTAGACCAGGCTGGCCTCGAACTCAGAAATCCGCCTGCCTCTGCCTCCCGAGTGCTGGGATTAAAGGCGTGCGCCACCACGCCCGGCCTTCAATTTTTTTTAAGTTAGTTACTTTTTTAGGGTTGGCAAGATGGCTCAGCAGATGTCTTAGTTGGGTTTTCTATTGCTGTGAAGAGATATCATGAACACAGCAGCTCTTTTTTTTTAATTTTTACTTTTTATTGACTCTGCATTTCATATCATGCACCCCACTCTCACTCATTTCCCTGTCCCTTCATATCGACCCCCCACCCTTGCAACCTTCTCCACAAAACACACACACACACACACACACACACACAAACAAATCTCATGGAAGCTGTAGTGTCACAGTGTGCTCCACAGTGCACCCTTTTGTCCACACTTCTTTACCTGCAAATGTTTTGTTGCACTGAGTCACTGGGCTGGTTTGAGGCCTGTGGTTTCTGCTATCCTATCAACCCTCACCAGGACTCCTCTCTGACATCCTACTGTTGCCCCTTGTTGTGGAGATCCTGCAGCCTGGAATCTAGAGGACTGGCTCCTTCACACTCTCCAGCAGTTCATAGATCGGGTAAATGTAGGGATGGACCAACTCTAAGCCCTGCATCTGGGCCTGGGTGGTAGCTGAGCTGACCAACCCGCTAGTTCTCCTGCACCCATACCACCAGGGCAGGCTCTCCTCCAGCACTGCCCCAGCTAGCTCACCCAGTGCTACAACTTGCAAGGAGCAAAGCCAGCTCTACTGCTCTCATGCCTGCAGGGACAGCTCTCCAGCCTGCTATAGGTGGAGAGGGGTGATGGGGAGGGCATCTCTAACTCTCCTATGCCACCACATGGCATACAAGTGGCGGGTCCAGCTCTTCCATGCTCATACGCTTGGGACTGCTCACCTGTGCCTCACCCCCATCCAAGCACCAGGGTCAGCTCTACTGTGCTCCCCAGTAAGGGGCAGGGCCCACTCTCCTGCTCTCGTGACACCAGGTCCAGTTCTCCCACTTGCAGCAGGCGGCGTGGGGTGAGGTAGTGGAAGGACAACTCTTCAGGTGAGTGGCTCACACCCTCAGGGCTGGCTCACCGGCAACTCTCTTAAGCAGGGCCAGCTCTACTGGGCAAGGTGCTGAGTCTCACTCTCCCAAGTACAGCTGTTGAGGGGTGGAGCCATCTCTCCTGCTCTCACACCTTTAGACCGGCTCTCCCACAATGCCCAGGCAAGGGGTTGGGTGAGCTCTGCACAGCCCACCAGACATCAACATGGCCCCAGGCTGTGGCATCTCAGATCAGAGAATGTCTACTTTGCACTTGGTGGTAACAGACCCCCACAGCTGGAGGGCCACAAGCCCAGACATTGCTGTAGGTGGCAGTACATGCCAGAACCTCACCATGGCCTTAGATGGCATCACCAGCTACTCATGTCAGGCTGCTCCTCACTACCCTCAGCTCTCGGGGATTCTGCCTCTCTTCATTGTTCCCACATCCTTCTGATTCTCTTTCTCTTCCATCTCTCCACCACTGACTTGTTCATCTTAGTGGTGTCCCAGGCCTCCCAGTCATCTCAGGAGTGGTCCCAGGAGTGTTATGCCCTGCACAGGGCCTGGTGGCACCAGGCAGTGGTCATCTCAGGCTAGTTTCCTGCCAGGGTCCTGTGGTGCCAGACTTGGGGCTTGTCTCAGGCATGGTCTGCTCATGGGGGCGTGGTGGGGGCATCTCATGGCAATGGACTGCTGACCATGGAACTCTTATAAAGGACATTATTTAATTGTGGCTGGCTTACAGTTCAGAGGTTTAGTCCATTATCGTCATGACAGGAAGCATGGTAGCATGCAGGCAGACATGGTGCTGGAGAGAGTTCTACATCTGGATCTGCAAGCAGCAGGAAGTGACAGTGAGCCGCTAGACCTGGCTTGGGTTTCTGAAATCTCAAAGCCCACCCACAGTGACACACTTCCTTCAGCACCTACTCCAAGGACACACCTCCAAATAGTGCCACTCCCTATGTGCCTATGTGGGCCATTTTTATTCAAACCACCACAGCAGGGAAAGATTCTTGCTGCCAAGCCTAACGAATTGAATTTGATCCCAGGACCCACATGGTGTAAGGAGAGAACGACTCTGGCACATTATCTGGACCTCCATCCATATTTGATGGTGTGTGTGCCTACACATGCATGTGCGTGTACAAAAACAAATGCATAAGCAGTAATGAAAATTAAATTAGTTAATTTTTTTAATCACATTTCTTTTATCTTTTTTTTTTTTTAGGATTTATTTATTCTTATATGAAAGCACACTGTAGTTGTCTCCAGAAGCACCAGAAGAGGGTGCCATATCTCATTACGGGTGGTTGTGAGCCACCATGTGGTTTCTGGGATTTGAACTCAGGACCTTTGGAAGAGCAGTCAGTGCTCTTACCTGCTGAGCCATCTCACCAGTCCCCCAAATTAGTTAATTTTTAACTGACCATAAATGCTGTGTATTTATCACACACCACATAACCTGAAGGATTGGATGTAGCTTGGTTGATAAGAATGCTTTGCCTGAATGTTCAGCATGTTCAAAGCTCTGTGCTTAAGCTCACATGAAATGGGGCATGGTGTATTCACATGTAATCATAGCACGCAGGAAATGGAGGCAGGAGGAAGTTTAAGGTTATCCTCAGCTACATAGTGAGCTTGCAGCTATCCTGGGATACATGAGGATATGTCTCAAAAGCAAAGCAAAGCATAATTTGAAACATATATAGATCGAAAATAACATCAATAACTAAATAGCATACACATCTTCATGTACTGACACTTAAAATCCACTCTGCCATTTTTCTTTGTTCTTTTCTTTTTTGTGGGGGAGTGAGTTTTTGATAAGGGTCTCACTATGTATTTCTGGCTGTCCTGGAACTCATTGTGTAGACCAGTCTATGTTCAAACTTATAGAGATTTATCTGCCTCTGCCTCTGCCTCCCAAGGGATTAAAGGTGTGCACCATCACTCCTGGATACTCTGCCATTTTTTTAAGAATGCACTGCTAACTTCTATTGTTGCCCTGTTGTAGCTTGAACGTCCTCTTTCTACCTAACTGAAATCTTCTGTCTGTTATCCAGCATCTTCCCCTCACATCAGGCCCAGCCCTGGTCACCCCTTCTATTCTGCTTTTGTGAGTTCAGCTGTTTTACATTTCATGTGTAAGATCGTGAATCCTTTGTCTTTGTGCATCGGGTCCATTCATTTCAACCTGATGTCCCCAAGGTCATCCATACTGTCACAAAGAACATACCCAGAACTTTTCTTTTGAAGACTGTGTAGCAGGGGTCTGGAGAGATGACTTAGTGGTTGAGATCATTGGCTGCTCTTCCAAAGGATCCAGGTTCAATTCCCAGCGCTCACAAAGCAGCTCACACGTGTCTGTAACTCAAGTTCCAGTGGGTCTGACTCCCTCACATAGACATACATGTAGGCAAAACACCAATGCACATTAAATAAAAAAATACTTTTAAAAATAACTGTGAAGTGTTCTACTGTCTGTGTATTACGTTTTTGTCTATTTATCTACTAATAGACATTTAGGGTGAGTCTGTATCCTGGTGTTGTGAACAGTCCTGTAAAGAGTGGAAGGGAAGATGTCACTGACTTCATTCCATCTGGACATACAACCTAGACATGAGCTGGCTGTGTCATGTGGTAGTTATATTTTTATTTTTCAAGGTTTTTAAGGTGACCTCATCAGCTCATGTATCTGACTATTTGGTCCCCAGTTGGTGGAACTGTTTGGGAAGGATTAGGAGGTGTGGTCTTGTTGGAGGAGGTGTGTAAGTTTAATTTTTTTTTCAAAACCTATTTTTAATGATGGTTCTTAAATGCTTTAACCTCCCTTTAGCCCACCACCCAGAGGTAGTTGGAAAGAAAGAATATTGAGTAAGTGGACCTGTTTAGAAAGGTTCTTGGGAGCAACTCCCATCTGTGTTGTCTGGAAATCAGCCATTCAGTTCACAGGTCAGCAGCAGCAGCTCGATATACTAGCAAACACTTCACAGATAAACCAGCAGTCCAGTTCAGTAGAGTCAGGATAGCAAACACGAATCAGCAGTGGGGGCATTACCTAGCAGAGACAGTCAGGCCTCAGCTTCTGCACAAGTCAGCAGGAGGGACACCAGAAGTTCTCAGCTGTGTCTCTCTCAGGGAATCAAAGATCAGCAAACCCCGCAAGATCCACAAGCATTGCGCAGCTAGCTCTATAAGCAAGTCTAGCTTTGCCTCCACTGTCCATTGAGTCCTATTTTTACCCTCCAAACATAATGTGTCCTCCATGGGTCTTGTCTTATCATGTGGCTTGTCTCAGCACATACATCTGTCTCAGCTGATCAACTCTGTCAACAGCTGTCACTCTGCTGATCAGCCCAAGTCTGCAGAAACAGCAAGAAACGGCAGCACACCACCAGAACTTTTTTGATGCATTTCTCTCTATGGTGTCCCCACAAATGCAGCTCAACTATCCAATGTAAGGTGGACCAATACATGCGTGTCATTAGTGAAGAATCCCTCATCGCGTGTCCTTTCACGTGCTTGCTTTATCAGAACATCCTCTCTCCTGTGTCTGCTTCAGCCAAATGTTCCTTCACGTGTTTGCCCTAGCAAAACAAAATCCAACTGACTTTCCAAAGGACCCTTAAGTTTCCACTTCAGAGCTATGTCACTAGGGGTGGGCTTTGAGGTTCCAAAAGTCCAGGCCGTTCTCAGGTAACTCTCTCTGCCTCCCACTTGTGGATCAAGAATGTAAGCCCTCAGCTACTGCTCTAGGACCATGACGTCCTGACTTCCTGCCTGTTGCCATGCTCCCTGCACTCTCTGAAATGTAAGTCCCCATGAGATTCTTCTAAAAGTTGCCTTGGCCATGGTGCCTTGGCACAGCCATAGAAAAGTAACTAAGGCACAAGGGAAACAAGCTCCATACCATTTACATGGCAGCTGTACCTATTTGCTTAGCTCCAGCTCTCTTCATACAGGTCGTTCTAAGAGTGGATGATCACCCTTGCTGTTTCAGCTTGCAGCTTCCTGGTGATGATTGAATTTTGAAGATCTGCCATACATCTGCTGGCTATTAATGCATCTTATTTTGAGAAATATATATTCCAGATCCTTTACACATTTAAAAATCTCTTTTCATACTCATTTGTTTTCTTATCTAGTATGTACATGTATGTGGGCACGCAGGCGCCATCATCAAGTGTGGATGTCAGAGCACAACTTGCTGAAGCTGGTGCTCTCCTTATACCATGTGGGTCGGGGATCAAAGTCAGGTCGTCAAGCTCAGTGGAGGGTGTCTTTACCTACTGAGTCAGCTGGTCCCCCTATATATGTTTTAAAGTCACATTATTCTCTTTCTTTCTACTGAGTGGTTTTCTTTATATCCTTTAGATAGTAATCTCTTGTCAGATAACAGTTCACAGATACTTTTTGTTGTGACATGGCCTCACTATACAACACAGGGTGGTCTAGAACCCTTGGTTCTCCTGTGTCAATCACTCAGTGCTGGAATTATATAAGTATGTGTACCAGTTGTCCAGATGGCTGGAGAGACGGCCTACTGGTTAAAAGCCTGTTCTGCTCTTGCAGAGGACCCAAAGTTTGGTACCCAGAACCCACCTTAAATAATTCACCACCACCATCCCCGCCCCAGTAACTCCAGCTCCAGGAGATCCTAGGCTCTCTGCCATACTCCTACCTCACAGCAGGCACTGTCCACTGCCATGCCTTGCCTGTCATGATGTGTATCTCCTGGAACCATGAGCCAAATAAGCCCACCCTTCCTTAACTTTCTGCCTGTTAGGTGTCTGGTCACAGTAACAAGAAAGGAACCCAGAGACTGCAGACTTTCCTCTGTTCACTAAGGTTTTCCACATTTCCCTGATGTTTGCAGTATTCTTTCTCCCTAATTATTAGCTCATATGAGCCCTGATATATCTTTGTAAAATCTCTTGAGTTCATTAATTTTTTTTTTTTTTTGGTTTTTCGAGACAGGGTTTCTCTGTGTAGCCCCGGCTGTCCTAGAACTCACTCTGTAGACCAGGCTGGCCTCGAACTCAGAAATCTGCCTGCCTCTGCCTCCCAAGTGCTGGGATTAAAGGCGTGTGCCACCAACGCCTGGCTTCATTAAAAATTTTAAAGACTTTTTCATTTTATTCTTACGTGTATATATGTTTTCCCTGTGTATGTATGTGTACCATGTGTGTAGCTGCTGTCCGCAGAGGACAGAGAGAGCATTTGAGTTATGGCTGGTTGTGAGCCACCATATAGGTGCTGGTAACCAAATGCAGGCCCTCTGCAAGAGCATCAAGCGCTCTTAACCACTGAGCCATCTCTCCAGCCCCCTTTGGCTTTTAATATCTTTATAGCTGCAGATATTGCTGTGGGCACTAGTGTAGGTATGCCCTACAATCCCTAGCATGAAGTGTTTTAAATATTTTATAATAACTTCTTTGTGATTTTTCTCCTAACTCAGAAGTTATTTAGTGCTTAAGAGTCTTTCTTCCCTGACATCTGGATTTTCCATAATCTTTTGTTATTTATCTCTCTGCATGATTGTTGCAGTATTATGTTAATTCTTTGACATTTATTATATTATCCTTTATGGCTGTGTGGCTTTCTGCTCCCATAATCTGGTGTTTGGCTGCAGACAGCATCATTCCTCCCTCTTCCCCTCAGCCCAGCCACTTCTGCCCTGGCCTCTCTCAGACAATGAAGAAGCTAATCCAGTCTTTTCCAGTAGTATATGCAAAGCATCATCGACCCTCATGTCTGAACTGGCTGTGGGCTCAGCCCACCTCCTCTCCTGGTGATATAACCATGGCCTGGTGTGGGGCCCATTCTTGTGAATAATAAGTTGCAAAAATCTGTATTCTCCATGGGTTATGCCAGGTGATAATTAATAGCTATAATTGGACTAATTCAAATCCAAGTCGTTCTACATATTTTTATAGGTTTATTCTCATTTTATAAGAAACTGTGAAAGGCAAGGGGAATCTCTGTAAGTTCGAGGCCAGCCTGATCTACATAATGAGTTCTAGGACTACACAGGGAAATCCTGTCTCCCTGTCTCAAACAACCAAGATCCAAACACATAGTTTTATCATAATCCTCTTTCAGTAATAATTGTAATATTTAGGACTATGCTATTTAAGGTGTATATGATTGTACATTCTTCACTGATTTATTAATTGTATTGTGAATGCACATACATGTGCATGCATGCCCTGGCACACATGTGGTGGTCAGAGGACAACTTGCAGGAGTCAGTTCCCTCTTTCCACTGTGTAGATCCTAACAAGCAACCCCAGCTCCTCAGACTTATCAGCAAGCCTCTTGAGGAACCATCTCACCAGCTCTCACTGACCCTTGACCTTTTGTCCCTTTGAACCAGGGTCTTTTTTGAACAAGGTCTAATGGTCTTTTTTGACCCTGGGGCTTTTTTTTTTTTTCCTTTTTGTTCTTAGTCCATTTGGTTTGACACAAGGAGGGCAGCCCTGAGTTTCTCTGGTCCTTCCTCCACCTCTTGACTCTTGGTCTCCCTGTGTCCTTCCTAAAGCCTTCTGAGAACATTCTGCAGCAGCTTCAGTCAGCAACACAGCACTCACGTGACAGCACTCAGTCAGTTATCATGTCCATCTCCGCCTCCTCTTCTGTGTCTCCTAATTTTTACACAGCCAGTCTAATTTTTTTCTCTTCTCTTTTTCTCCTTTACTAGAGTCACAAAGATCCCACCCATCTCCAGACATAGAGTGGATGAGCAGCCTGCCTTGCATTGGTGTCTCCCAAGCTCTGACGCTCAGCAGCTCTGTGGCCCAGGATCTGTTATGCCCATGGAGAAGCTAGATTCCTGACCTTGTTGGGAGGGAAGAGAAATATGAAAGCCCCACAATATTCTTGCAGTAAATGCCACCATGCTATTCTGACCCCCATGGGACAAGATGATGTTCAGCCATCAGTCCCCTGCAGGGTGCCTAGTCATCTGTACTACTGAATCTGAAGGACTGGATAAATGGGTACTATTTGTTATAAACATGTGACCCAGTCTGAGGCACTTGCTCACCTATTTCTTCTTCCCTGTGTGGGCTTAAGTTTACTCCAGCCCTCAGAGTCCCTGGAGCAAGAGGTGGCCAAGGAGGGACATAGCAATGCAAGAAAACTGGAGCCCTCAGCTCAAGTTCCCTCCAGAGGCCCAGGGTCTCACCCCAGGGCCTTCATTGCCAGTGGGGAGTAATCAACTGGCCCCACAGCCCTGTGTCCTAGCTGCTAGCAAGAGACTAACAGTCTCTGTTTCAGAGGTGCAGGACAGAAAGGGAGGCAGGAGCCCAAAAGTAACAGGGAGGCAGGCTTGAGCCCAAACAGCTGACCAGCCATCGCAGACCTCAGGCACAGCCCAGCACCACTGGCGGGATGATAAATGGACACTATTTTTAACGAGAGACGCCACAAAGACCATTTCTATTTGTTTTTGTGGTTCACCAGGGCCGTTGGGCCTGCGTATTAATGCACTCTGAAGGAGATAAACTGGGAAAGCTGAGCTCTGAGTCCACCCGATACCATCAGGCACCGTGGGGAAAAATGCCTCGTAATAATCTTGTGAAGGTTTTCTAAATTAAGACCAAACAGATGACCTGCGGTGTATCGCCCCATCAGCCGCGCCTGCCTCTGTGCTCCTATCCATCTGCAGACAGAGTGACAGCCACTGGGCATCAGAAGGAGGAGGCAGCCCATGGCAGCCATGTGGTTGTGAGGACATGGCTTTCCATGGGGTGGCTCTCTAAGGACTCTGGACATCACTCTGGCTCCCCAAGAGGAACAGGAACTGACCCAGCATCCAGAGCACTGCTAGGCTAGAGGAGCCAAGTAGGAAGGCATAAGGTGACCTGTCATGGTTTCCTTCTACCATCTCCCACACGTATCCTCTGAAGGCCACTTAGAAGCCACCAGTGTCCCCAACCCAAGTGCCTCCTGCCTCACATCATGCTTGCCACCTCCTGCAAGGGTCTAGCTTCCTCCTGCTCTACCAATCCTTGTTTTCTGGACCACAAGGCTGGACCTCTCCTGAAAGAGAGAACACAGCTACTAAGGGCAGGGGACCAGGGACCTGCCACAGGCTCTGAGACAGTACCCAAGTGCCCTTACCCATGACTGTGGTCCCAGATAGTGTCTCCAGGACCACTGGCCTTGTGTTCAGCCCATGTGACCCAAAGGCAGATAGAGCAGGTTGGAGGCCACACTGAGAAGTCTCCCACGAGTTCTAGCTCCAGGCTGTGTGGATCTCCCAGGATCAGCAGCCCTTTGCTTACTGGAGTAGCTATGGGAACCTTTAAGCTGTGGGAACCTGAGGGGTCTTCCCAGCTTTGCCCTTGAGTTAACTACTTGCTTGTAGGTACAGCAGCTGGGAGGATACAGGCCCAGGTCCCCGGCATGGTAGCCACTCTCCACACACTCCACGAGCAGCCCCAAGTGTGTGCCATCTCATTTCCTCCCTGTAGAAGCACCTACCCTAGGCGGCTCCAACCATAGACCTTGAAAATCTCAACCTCCTCAGGTAGCTTAGCACCATGTGCCTACTCCACACCCAAGGAGGCTCCTGGGCTCAAGGGAAAGAGCAGGTGGCCATGAACAGGGTCCTGGGTCAGGGGTAGGTGGGATCCAAGACCCTTCTGTTTGTTGCCCGTTCCTCCCTGGTTTCTGCAGCCTCCAAGGCCTGACTAAGGTCAGCCCTCCACAGCCTTTCCTGGAAGCCTCCATGTGACCTGAGAAAGGATGCCCATCTGGGAATAGTGACCAGGCCCAGGGAGGCACTTGCAGCCAGGCCCAGCACTGGCCAGAGGTCAGTCAAGGAGTCCTACAGCCACTCTCCAGCGCTCCGGGGTACAGGGCAAGCTCAGGCCCTCAGGGCGGCCCCAAAGCTGTTCTGGATACCCTGTCCCATGCCCCCCCTCGGCAGATCAATAGCTTTGGATTCTGAAAAGAACCCAAACAAAGAAGTGGGCTTGTAAGTATCCAGCTTGTATCAGCTGATAAATGGTCCCCTCTTTAAGGGACTTATCTCTTTAGGACTTGCGGGATGAGGGATGGCGTCATTTGTCCTGTTGGCTCGTCTGGACCAGCCGAGCCGGATCTATTTAAAAGATAGTGTGATACTGTCGACAGCAATAGACAGGGTAATTGCAGAGCGACTGCCGGGGTATAAATTACAGGGCTCTAAGTGGTGGAGTGGCCGCTGGCGAGCGGGGGACTCCTGACAATTTACTTGTCCCTCTGCCCCGCTGCCTGCTTATCACGGGCCAGCAGAAGAAACGCGTTCTGGGTGAAAAAATTAAGTATTGATCAAATTAACAGTTTTTACTGATCTTTTTAAGGTAGAAAAGGAGTGCAACAATTAAATTTAGAACACAAAAGACGCAGTGGGATAACTCTTGACCCCAAGTGGCAAAGTCAGTGACACCAACAAGCAGGAAATACAGCGTGGGCAGGCGGCTGACCTCCGAGATTTACTCAGCCTGCTTTTACAGGGCCTAGGCTGGAGTGGGAAGTCTGGCCTTAGACAGGGAGGAGTATCTGGGACCCTCATCCCTCGGGCCAGCCAATGGCAGTCAAGCTTACTGAGGACAACCCCCTTTAGCAAGCCACCAGGGCTGGCCCCCTCAAGGTGCAGGCTTTGAGGATGAACAAGGGACTCAGGCATCATGGGTACTGCAGCCCAAAGGCATAGGTGGGCTTTGGATGGTCCTAGCATGTGCTAGCCATGGGGAGGACTGGGCAAAAGCTGACCACTTCTGGCCTCAGTTTCCCCTACAGAGAGCATGGTCTCCCAGAATGTGCAGGGTTCATGGAGAAACCAAGAAAAGAACATAGTTACCACTGCCATTGCTATGTGGGGGCCTTTCTCTCCCTCTTCAGACACCCTGGCCCTAAGTGCAATAGTCTGGAAAGGTTAAAGATGCAGAACTTCACACTCCTGCCAAACTATGTGCTGGGCATCCCTGAGACTAAAGGAAAGCCCCCCGCCCCCCCACCATCATCATCTGCTTGAGGCCCTGCACATGCCCACTGGAGTTTGCCTTCATGTCCTGCTGCCTTCCCTCAAGGGACGGAGAGCAGGCTCATTCACAGGTGATCCACTGAGGCTTAGTGTGAAGTGCAGTCAAGCAAACTTGCAGAGTACCAAGAGTACCAGCACCCAACGAGGGTCAGAGGACAAACAGGACATGGGACTCTTGAGCCCAGACAAAGGTGAAGGCCCCTGAAAAACAAGGTCCCTCTGGCCTCACACTTTATCCTCTCTACAAGGCAAAAGAAGTCCTGAGGGCAACTGACTTTCAGGAGGCCAGGGCTCTGGGTGACCATTGGACAGTGACTGTGGAAACCAGTACACCCCAGGCTGGAATGGGAAGGGCTCTGTGTTGAGAATGGAGAAAACAGACAGGCAAAACTGGGAGCCATACCCACTGTGCCCCTGTGAGGGGACAAGCCGCCTCAAACCTGGAGGTATTAAGGCACCTGGGGTTAGAAACAGGTCCCACAGCTATGAGGGAAGGGCAGGCAGGAGTCCTGAGGACCAGCACTGGTGGGAAATAGTGGCTTTGATGGAAGATAAACAAAGGGCCTTCGAGCAGAGCAGACCCCAACCTGGTTGGAGCCATTAGTTCCCTAGTCCCAGATGGGCAGGGATAAAGCCTGGAGGACTCCCACCCTGACATGCTGAGAGACTTCAGCTAGGCTTAACTGTGGCGCACCTGGGTCCCTTGTCTCTTCCACTACCTTGTGCTGCTTGAGAAGAGTCATCCCAGAACCCAGGCTGTTGTTCTTGGCTGCCCAGATTCTGGGTGAGACCCCACAGAGCAGGCATGACTCAAACTACTGTTGGCTGAACTCCAACATGAGACTCTGTGGCCTACCGCTGCCCATGGGACAAGCAGGGTCACTGCAAGCTGCAAGTGAGTGGAGTAACATGGTAGGGAACAGAAGGCCACCCAAACCATACCTCAGGAACTAACAGAGGGCACAACCCCCAGCCACTCTACAAAGGCAGGAGCCACAGCTAGCCAGTGGCCAGCCCACTCTATCAGGACAAAGAGTTGACTCACCGTCTCGATCCACTTTCTGCAGGAGTCTGGCCTGTTACCAGTTTGAGGTGCTTACAAACAGAACTAATAGAGGCTGTGCCCAGCACCTGCAAGGAAAGGCCTCACTGGAGCTTGCTAAATGGTGGAGGCAGTGTCTGCCTGCCCCTAGCCCCTGTGGCCCCCACAGCCCCAATATACACAGGGAGGCAGACAGCAGCAGGGAGGGCCTGAGAAGTCCAGACTCCACAGGTACCGATCCATCAGAGCTGGCAGGCCCATCCAAACTGAGATGTACATCCCCAAAGCTGCTTTCTCTCCCCGGGGCTGCCCAGCACATCACCTAGATGTGTCCAGGACTCCAGGTCTGGCCTGGGCCAAGGCTGCCTCAGGGCCCTCAGGGTATGGGTGTGGGATGTGGGTGTGGGTGTCTCTGTAGGTGGGTGGGAGGGATGTTTCCTCTACATGACCCTACCATTAGGACTTGTGACACAGTTTCTAACTAAACTTTGCGTTGGAGGAAATTGTAGATTCACAGAAGGTTATGGAAAACAATATGGAGATCCAACATGCATGTCCTCTGGTGTCTCCCAGCAGACATCTATTGGCCACCACAGGACACCATAGCCAGGACATTGGTATTATTTGATCCAGACACAACATGGCCCCTTTGGCATCCTCACAGAGCATGTCCTTCTCTTCTCAGGCTTGAATCTCTCTCCAGTGCTTTGATTCCCTCATTCCAGGGGCTAGAGATGGCTTGGCAGTTAAGAGTGTTGGGTGTTCTTCCAGAGGACCTGGGTTCAGCACCCACATGGTGGCTCACAACCACCAGTCCCAGTAGATTCTATGTCCTCTTCTGGCATCCACAGGTAGCAGTCATGCAAATGGTACAGAGACATACACACAGACAAAACACCTGTGCACATAAAATAAATAAACAACAAAAAGAATTGTTTTGTTTTTTGAGACAGAGTCTCTCTATGTAGCTCTGGCTGTTCTGGAACTCACTCTATAGACCAGGATGGCCTTGAACTCATAAAGATCCACCTGCCTCTGCCTCCCAATGACTGGGATTAAAGACGTCAGGCACCACCACCCAACTAAAACAAACAAACAAACAAACAAACAAACAAATGGATATTCTAGAGCCAGAATGCAGCTCAGTTGGTAAAGTGCTTGCCTGACACATGCAAACTCCAAAATACATAAGAAAACAAATAAACATTTTGAGAAATATTCTAGGGTAGACAAGATGCCCCAGCAGGTAAAGATTCTTCCTGCCAAACCTGATGAATGACTTGACATCAATCCCTAGGTCTCATGAGGCAGAATGAGAGAACAGATTCCCAAAAGTTGTCCTATAACCTCAGCACACACACACACTCACACTATGGCATGATTGCATGTGCGCACACACATGCATACACACAGAAATAAATAAATAAATATTTTTTAAAAATAGGGCTGGAGAGATAGATCAGCAGTTAAGAGCATTGATTCCTCTTCCAGAGGTCCTGAGTTCAATTCCCAGCAACCACAGGGTGGCTCGCAACCATCTGTGATGGGATCTGATGCCCTCTTCTGGTGCTTCTGAAGACAGCTACAGTGTACCCACATACATTAAATAAACAAACAAACAAACAAATAAATCAAAGCTGGGTGGTGGTGGTGGGAGCACCCGAGAGGCAGAGATGGGTGAATCTCTGAGTTCAAGGCCAGCCTGGTCTACAGAGTGAGTTCTAGGATAGCCAGGGCTACACAGAAAAACCCTGCCTTTAAAAAACCAAAAATTAATTAATTAATTAATTAATTAAAATTGTATTATAGACAAGAATTCCTAGAAACATGGTCTTAAGGCTTTCACTGCCTGACACAGCTCTCTGGAGTGCGGTCACCTCTCCTTTCCACCGCTGTGTACTGTTCTATGTCCTGCCGTGTGCTGCTGCTCCATGATGGTTGCTGTGACTGGTTTATTCATCTGTCAGAGACATGTTGGTTGTTTCCAGGTTTCTAAAACAAAAACTCATTACATGACTAAAATGGAAATGTCTGGTTTCTCTGGAGAAAAGTATATGCCTACCCAAGACAGATTGATAGAGCAGAGAAATGGACTAGGGGTCCAAGGACACAGCTTCTCAGTAGAGTTCCATGTGTGGGGCTCCCAGACAGAGATCTGCCCCTGGGAACTCTGCCCATCAGCCCCAGCCTGAAGCCTCTAACAATGTTCAACTCCAATTACACACTGCAGAAAGGCCCAGGACACTCTTGCTAGGATCACAGGCTCCTGAGTTCCTCCCTGCTCCCCTCATCCCTCCGAGGCTCCAAGTCTAGCTGACCCAGCTTGTCTGACGCGGGTGACCTAGGAGAGCCAAGCTGAGGGCTACCTGGGCCCCTGCCAGCCCTATCCTGAGACCCTCTTTACCTGCCCACCACAAACACTTGCTCTGGGACCCCTCCTGCTCCAGTAGAAACTGGCAGAGTCTCTGAACACAGAGTCTGAACTGACGCTAACCCCAGGCATTGAACCAACAGAGGCCCTGAAGGCTCTGACCCAGCTCCCCAAGATGACCCACCCCACAAAAACAAGTGTCCTTAGGTGGCCCTGAAACTTTGCAGGGAGATGGTAAACCAGGAACTGTGGGGTCCCTGCTGCTCAGAAGCCATGCCCAGCATGAGTGCTCCCACTGTCTGTCGCTTGGTGGCGTCAGGGTGATAGGGGAAGTTGGTGAGGTCCTAGGCCAGATTGTGGGACACCAAGTGCTGAACGACAGCCCTGGGATCTGGAAGGTGCTACTGAGAGATCCTGCTGACCTCAAATCCCACCATAGAGCATGCACAGGCTCTGAAGCCCTCCCACAGCCCACCCCTGAGAGCACATGTGAGCCCAGCAGCCCAGGGTGCATCCCTGCACAGCAGAGCAGATAACGAACGGGTTGTATATTAAAGCCCCAGGCTAAGCCATGACATCCTCAACATGAGGGCAGGAAAACTGGACCAAAGATGGTTTGTGATCAGACATATATAGCTGACAGCTTCCTTACCCAAAGGGGTACAGACAGGAGCTGGGACCCTGCTCCTAACTGATTGGACTCCATTTCCCCAGAGCAGAGATTATCAGACCCCACCCCCATAATCAAACAATGAGGGTGAAAAGAAAAAAAAAAACAGACGGGGGCAGGAAGAGAGAGGGGAGAGAGAGAGAGAAAGAGAGAGAGAGAGAGAGAGAGAGAGAGAGAGAGAGAGGAAAAACCCTCACCAGCAGCATGCCCCTCAGAAGACAATTTTTAAGCATGAAGAATTGCTGTTGCAGATCCTTCTGGAAGTCCCCCTCCTGCGTTTGATGCCTTTTCTCTGCATAGTAATGTGTCTTTAAAATAAAAAAAAAAAAGGAGCTACTGATATATGTTACAAGAAGTGTATCTCTTTCACCAAGACAGAACATTTTAATTCCCCGACACCTTTTAGTGATTGCTTCAATTTCCGAAGATTTTGATAAAATCATGCGGTTTAGGAGTCACGGGATGGAGCCAGTGCGGGCAGAGCGTAATGAAACACTCCTGTTTCACCGCCTTCATTTGACACAGCCCAGCTCGGGGGCTAATAAACGCACTGTGATGAATGTCCGAGCCACGATTGTAAAAATATACTTGTAATTGGGTTAATATGCCTTAAAATACGGCCCATCAGTTATCTTTCCTTCTCTCTGCGGCACGCGTGTGCAGGGGTGCACGTGGGCTGCCTGCCTCTCCTCCCCCCCATGCTGCTGCCTTCATCGTGCCCCCCCCCCCTCCACCAGGCCACAGGCTGTTTACAAACCTGTCTAGATCATCCCAAGGCTGGGACTGAACAACTGCAGCAAACGTGCCTGGTACTGGGCAGGAGCTGACAGACAGGACACACAGGGATGGGTGTCCTTCAATGCAGAGGTGGGGTGGGGTGGGCTCCAGGTAACCCTCTGGGGGTCTTGACAGGAGGCCTAGAAACAGCATCCCCTCACATGGCTCCACTTGTCTCCAGTGGACATCTATCCCAAGGAGGCAGGAGCCTGGAGTGGGGCTATAAAACAATAAGGAGCGAGGCAAAGAAGGCTACTAGGGAGAAAGGCTCTGCCCTGGAGCACTATCAAAGCAAATATGCCAAGACTAAATCAAGGGTTCCCTAGCCTGGGCCCCAGTAAGCCCATGGTTGAAATCTCCAGACACAGCCTTGTTGCTGGTCTATGTTAAACCATGCTGTTCCCTGCACGCAGAAGTGTGTGGTTCCCTGAGGCTCTGAGACCCCAGGATAAAGCCTTTTTGACATCTCTAGGACTATAACCTAATCTCACGGGTGTCCTGTAGATGTTTGTGGAGCGGTTGGGTGAATGGACAGATGGACTGAAGGATAGGTAGGTGCTTGAATGGACACGTAAATAGTAAGATATAGAGATGTGAATGTATGGGTGGGTAAGTCCATAGGTAGATGGCTGGTGATCATATGGATGAATGAGGAAACGAATGAATGGATGGATGGAATGATGGGGTGCGTAGATAAATGGATGGACTATTGGATTAAGACGTGGATGGATGAATGAGTAGGTGAATGGCTGGGGTAGCTTGATTGGTAAGTGTATAGATGGGTTGGATAGTGAGTCGGTGAGTGGGTGGATGGGTAGGTAGATGGTTAGGTGGATCTTGGTCGCAGAGATTGCTAAATGGGTTGATAAATGGATGATAGATGGATGAGTGGATGCATAGGTAGATAACTGAGTACTTATTCTGAAGAGTCTTGTTTGAGAGCTACTATACAGGGATGTAAAAGGCTGTGGCAGCCTTTGATTGATACCAGGAAGCTCTCACTCTTTTCTCTAGGGAAGAGGCTTTCTTTCTGTGGGTTTCTTTGGGTTCCTTCTCCTGAAGAGCTTCACCCACCCCAGGTCCCATTTCTTGCTGAACACCCTCTGCCTCCATTTAGCTCTCTGATTCAATCACTCAGCCCCTCCCCTTCTTCCTCCCTGTTCTATGGGTTCAAGTCTTAGGCCCCCTGCAAGGCTGAATATATTCAGTCTATTAGAAACGAGCATGTGAGGGCCAGACAAGGTACAACCTGGTAGCACCCAGGAAGAAGACAGGGCTCTAAAGAGGGGCCCCTGAATCAGTGGAGGAAGTCAGCACTACACAACAGACCCAGGTGTGCTAAGCCAGACTTCCTGACTCACTGCATCCTGGAGCACCACCGAGGGACCAGAATGTTCTGGAAATGCCATCCCATGGGGATGTGCCAGCCACCCAAGAGCCCACTACTAAAGGAATGTAATGCTTGGCCTCTCCCCAAACAGGACCAGAAAGATGGCCTAAGCATTTCGCTGGCCAGATGAGGTGCCAAGTGACTCATCAGGCTTCACAGCCCTGGGAAGAATGAATATGAGACAGGTCAGGCTGGGGGTATCTGGCTGGGACAGCTAGACCGAGAGCCAGGCAATCAACACATGGGGTCTGTATGAGAAAGGCATGGACACTGGCCCCATGTTTGAAAGAAGGACCCCTCTGCTTCAGCCTGGATAATTGAGATCCCTCAGTCCCGCCTTTGCCTCATCCCAACTCCCTTGCCTCAGAAAACACACATGACATGTGAACACACAAATGTCATGTCAACACATACACTAGAGAGGAAGGGGGAGCAAGTGAGCCATGGGCATCTGTACACACCCTTCCTGGGGCTAATGACCTTGAATGCTGATCCTTAGGAATAAAGTATGTATGTATGTATGTATGTATGTATGTATGTATGTATGTATATACTGTGTTCCCTCTCAGGCTAGAGACACCTCTGTCCTTACTTGAAGGCTAGCCCTGCAGGTAGGTGGACAATAACACAGGGGCTGTGTGTAAGTTCTCGAGAGTCTGGGCAGGCCCAGATAGAAAAGATGTACACATAACCCTCAGAAAGGGTCAGTGTTAGAATGCTCTGGGCAATAGGGTCACACAGGAGGGGCCCTGCAATCAGCTATGCTATAAGTAACCACAACACCTTGTGCAAATACAGCCAGAAGCATCCTCAGACCGTGTGTCTTCCCCAGATCTTGAGAACCATGAGTATACTAGGAAGCCATACACCCATTCATCCAGTGTGATCTGGATATGAATCATCATATGAATGTGTTGGCGTGGCATGTATGTCACTGGGCATCTGGCCCACCAATGTAACTGTGAAAACTGCCCTGTCTGCCTATGGTCACAGTGGGCCCAGGCTACTTGCTCTATGGCCCACCATCCCGACCATTTTCTGAACTTCTGTATTTCCCCATCTTGTGACAATACATACATACACTATGCTAGGTGCTCTCGGAAAGGTGAACACAAACTCAGGCTCAGAGGCCCACTTGCCCTTGGGATGACCCTCTGGAAGGAGGGATGAGAGAGCCACAGACTACTTCCCAGGACCAAAATCAGAACCAACTGGGCAAAGCATCCCCAGCTGCCCTCTGTGACCAGTCTGTCAGTGGAGGCTGAGATCCCACCAGGTCCTGCACCAGTCACCAAAGTGCAGGTAAGGGTAGGAGCAAACTACACAGAAGAGCCCAAGTCCCTAGCCTCCATGAATTAGGTCATGAGAGATGGAAGGTAAGACACAGAGACCTCCTGAAGGTATCCCAGAATTCAGCAGTTCTGCTAATGGGGTCTAAACCTGAAGGTCTTCTGCCCCAAATACCCAATAGAGAGAAATGGTTGTCAGGAAAGGTAAGCTGACTTGGGAGTGAGAGGCCAAGGGGTTTTGAGGAAGGGGCCTGGCTCCGTGCCAGGACCAGACAGGGAATAGGGAGTGGATGGTAGCATCCTGGCCATTGTGGCTGAACTCAGCCATGCAGGGCAATCGTAATTAGATAATTCCACCCTAAAAGGTGGGGACAGGAGGGTCTGCAGGAGCCGAGTCCCAAGCCCTGCCTCTCAAAGACCAGAACAGAAACCTCTTAATTGGTTGTGGGGCAGGGCATGACGAAATGCTGTCAATCCCAGGCCAGAAAAGAGGCGCTGGGGGTCCTCTGGCCCAGTGAAGGCTGTGGAGATGAAATGGTATTTGCCTGCTTATGGGAAGAATGATGGAACTCTGAATGAGCGGCTGACCTTCTGGAATGACAGGTGACCCGCAAGATAGCTGTGGTGGGCAGCGGCAGCCGCCTCGAAAATTGCTCCCGCTGCCCGAAAATAAACAATAAGAGAGCAAATGTGGTTTGAAAAATTGACTCGTTTCAACACTGGGGGAGAAAGTGAATTATCTCAGGCCACCGGTCCGAGTCATCGGCCTGCAACAGAGAGGCCAGGCTGAGCAAGGAGACCCCTTGTAGGGCACCAAGGCAGGGGATGTGGGCCACCCCAAAGGTCTCAAGCCCACCCTTCATGGTAAAGGGGGCTCTACAGGGCTAGCGCTACCCAGGAAGGGTGAGGAGGAGGCAGGAATTCTGTCCAGTGGGCAGTCCTCAAAGCAATGACCAGGGCTGAGGTCACAGGACACCGGAGGCTGTCTGCAGACACCCAGTCTGACCTCACCCCCTTCCAGGGCCCTTGGCTCAGCTCTTCAACAGGACCCCACCAACCAGGCCGCCATCTGATAGATGCAGGGACCATAAAGGCTCCCTGGGATGCTGAAGTTGCTTCCTGAGGCTCCCCTGTAGCTCCTCTTCCAGCCCTATTCCACCTACTTCTGTCACCTCTCCTTCTTCAGGGAGAGATGGATGTTCCTTTGAGACCCCAGCATGCAGGGCCTTTGCAGTCCTGAAGCCATCTTCCTCTCTCACTGACTCCTAGGAAACAGCAGTCTCCATCTACTGAGATGCAGGACAGAGACCACTAGGCCATCTCCTGCTCCCTGGCTGTTCGGCCTCCCTAAGGCCGTAGCCTCAGCCAGTGGGACCAACAGCTTTTGCCTGCTCCCATGCTAACAAAGTGGAAGCCTGGGATGTCCAGCCTACACAGTACTCCACCCTGCGAGTAGAGCACCCTTTTAGAGGGACACTAGACTCCCCACACTCACTGGTCAGTATGCATGTCCCTGGAAGCCTTGAGGGAGGGGAGCCACATATAGAACGTTTCTTATTTTAGAGGCCAGACTTGTGAAGGCATGAGGAGCCCCTGGCACCTGCTCAACATGGGGATTTGGAACAATTTTTGGAATACTTTCTGGTTTTGTTAAGACATTCCAGAGTCCAACCTCAAAGAAGAGACTGAAACCAAAATAAAAAAGAAGCATCCTAAAATATGGCCCAGGAAGCTAAGGGTGGGACCCCAAATCAACCATGGCTGGGAGCCCTGCAGACACCAACCTCAGGCCAGAGCAGGGCTATTGCTCTTCTTGGTTTCAGCCTCCCTGTCCAGCTGGGTATGAAGTAATGAAAGGCCTAGGCAGCAGGGCCCATCCACTGCCTAGTGACCAGCACAGAGCCCATGTGCCTTCCATGCACAGAGCCACGTCAGATTCCTGGAGCTACTATGTGATTCAGAGAAGCTATCATGGCATCTGCCTTAAGCAGTAAGAATGGCCAGGAGCTGCACTAGCCACGAGACACCTAGGTCCCACTAAATGCTACTGTGTTGAAGCCAGAGAGGGAGTCTGCAGGTATCTGAGACCCAGGGCAGCCCAGGGCAGCTTTGCCATTCGAGCTTAGCAGCTGTGTACTGTCCCACACTCCCATGCCCTCTGGCAGTGTGCTTAAGCAGAGTCCTCAGAGGGTCTCCTGGGGAGGTGACAGTCAAGGGAAGGGCCAAGCTCAGGGACCCCAGGAGACAGGGAAGGGGCTCCTGGTACAGCATAGAGAGCCTGTGGGTGGGAGGGTCTTGGTGAGTGGTGCTGTTAGGGGGGACACTGTATGTATTCCATGGAGAAAGCATGGTCCAGGGCCAATACTTCCCCAGAGGCCCAGGAGTCTCCAGCTCTCCAGCGTCTCTGGCCTCGCCACTCTCTTCTTTTCCCAGATGCACAGCTCATTCAGCTCACATCCACTGGACTATTTGGGGGTGCTTTCACGAAAAACCCTTTCCACAGGACACCCAGGACCTCTGTCTTCCCACTTCCTAACCTCCACTCCAGACTAGTCCATTCCAGCAGTCATGAAGGGACTTCCTAGATGTCTAGTCCAGAAGGAAACTAAGAGCCCTCCACCCCTCACCCTAAGTACCCCCATTGCTCAGCAGCTCTAGGCAAGCTCTCAGCCTCTCCAGCAGCCAGTGTAGGGACCCTGGCAACACACCACACCTGGGATCATGTCAGGTCAGTGGCTTGTCAACTGAGGTCTAGCTGTGGCTGGGGTGCCTTGAGGTCCTTCCTGTAGACCCTGTCAACTGAAGAGGAACAGCTCACCTTCTCATTCATAAACTGTGCAGACACAAGGCGCTCAACTGCTCCCTGCTCCACAGATGGAGGCTGGAGCAGCAAGTACCACCCTAGCCCTTCACAGCCAGGCATTGGGTCTTCTGATTGTATCCACTTCTCTCTCCAGATGTGTAAGCAAGCTCCTGGCCTCTGGCCTTGACTGGAAAATACAGCCACACACTTCCACAGGCCTCTTCCCGCTTGGGGCTGAGAGAACACCATCCTGGTTCCGTGGCTCCATCTCAACCCTTTTTCAGTGCAGCCCAGAGGGGCCTTCTTTGCAATGGGGTTATAAAACTGGCCACCTACAAGCCGC
Organism: Mus caroli; assembly: GCF_978045245.1. Taxonomy (NCBI): domain Eukaryota; kingdom Metazoa; phylum Chordata; class Mammalia; order Rodentia; family Muridae; genus Mus; species Mus caroli. Next base: position 36,042,436 of record NW_028227259.1, read on the forward strand.
ATAAGGGATTCTGCTAGAAATTCTCTACTGATCCTTTCCGGATCTCATCACTGGATGGAAGCCACATGACAAGCCATCCACCACCAATTTTTTTCTGTCTCAGGCTCTATATGGGACTGCTATGACATGGGGGACAATACTCTTTAGGCTCTGTGAGTCCTGATAACTACTAAAGAGAGCCTTGGTGCACCTTTAAGCAACAGATGGCAGAACATCTCACCCATCAAAGCAAGGCCACCCTTCCAGCTTCTCCCATTACTCAGAACCCAGGGCACTCCCCACCCCACACCCCCCACCATGCCCTGCGGTATGCCAAAACCTGATCTGCCAGTGTTCACTCAGAAAAGCAGAACCTACAGGATGAAAGCTGGGCTTACCAAGTACCCTGGAAGCTATCTCAGTAGTCCACAAAGTTTGTCATGACTCCACATTGTGAGAGCCAAAGTGAGTATGGGGAGAAGAGAAGGCCACCAGATGGGGTGGCCACGGGGAGAACAGGCTTTGGGAAAGGAGAGTAAGAAAAGCAGGAGCCACATCTATCCCGCCTCCTCTAGGCCACAGAGTCTTGCAAAAGAAAGTGGCACCTGTTCTCAAGGAGTTACCCTTGCTGACCCAGGGTTTGGAAGACCTGAAGAAGCACAGCCTTTGTATTATACACCACCACCACCACCACCACCCAGAACATCCCATCATTCCAAGCTGAAGGCCCCTCCCCATTGCCATGGAGACCAACTCCTCTCACTGCAGCCCCAGCACTTACTTACCAGTCTCTAACGATCTCCATGGAAAACATGGAGAAGCTGAATGCTCTGTGGTCTCCCTCTTGATGGACTCCTCCAGAACTCGCCCTTGGTTGACTGCTTGTCGCTTTAAGGACAATGTTGTGATGAGTGTCAGGATGGCCTGTTTTTAAAGCCAAGAAACAAAAGTGCAGTGTGCATACACAGAGGTCCCTTGGGGCTTGTGATGGGTTATACCCAGGGAAACTCATGAGGAGAATTTCACAAGGTGAAGATGCACTAACTGACTCTAACTCCCAGGCTGTCCTAGACGGGCTTGCTCTGAGCTTGCTTGGAGCCTGTGGCTGGAAGAACTCTTTTTTTTTTTTTTTTTAACACAGTCTATTTTATAAGAAATTGTTGTCTCTTGTCATTTACTGGAAACTACCAAAATTGAAAAACATGGAGAATCTGGGAGGGTTGTGTGGTCTGCATTCATACAATCAGGGGTACTGTGTCTCAGGCCAACTGTTCTGGGCTTCGCTAGGTCTCTGTTTGCCCAGGGCATCAGGCTAGTCCACCTGTCAGGGACCACGGAGATAGACTATGGAAGCCAGTACATGAGAGTCTCTCCAGGTGCTCTGCTCTCAGGTTTGGAGAACTAAGGAACCACAGAGCTATGTTCCCTGCCACCTACTGTGCTCATACATACAGACGTGCAGAGGGACCCAAGACTAGGAGTCCTGGACACGCTCAGTCACTGACTCAGGAGGACTTTGGTGCCCACATGGTCGGTGTCTATCTTACCTGTACATAATTAATGTACTCAGATCAGAGCCTAGGCAAGACATGCACAGCTTAGTCCCTATGCTTCCTGAGCCACCCACTCAGAACTTTGGTGTCCCCCAGATCCTCCTTATATCCCTACTTGGTGTCTCCACCTGCCCTGCCCCTGCCCCTGCCCCTGCCCCTGCCCCTGCCCCTGCCCCTGCTCAATCTCGGATGCAGTTGTGGAATTTCTCAATGGCCCTGTCTCTTCCTTTCCTTCCCAGGTAACCACTGACTCTTATCCAGCCCCTTTCCTCCAGGCATCAGTGTGGTACGGGTTTTAGTTCTCTCTCACACTCTTCCCAGGCCATCACTGTGCCATTCCTTGAGGGCCCTTGTGCACCAAAGCTGGCTGAGGAAGTACTAGGCTTAGAACACAGGGACAAGGCACCAGGGACAGTTGTCAATCTGCCTGGTAGTCCCAAGTATGGCAGACACCTCCTGCTGGAGAAGCGGAGTGGGCATGGCTTTGTGTCCTAAAGTAGAAGCACTGTGAGACTCAGATCTCCTGCTCCTGCTCTCTCTGTGAGTCTCAGGATCCTGCCCTAGGACTCATAGGAGGCTTAGAAGGCAGCTCATTTCCTTATCGAAACCACCAGGTGGGAAGACCAGCTCAGGCAAGGTGCTGTCTCACTCTGATTTACAGAGAAGGCTCAGGCATAGCATGAAGGGGGTTGGGAGCAAGTGTACCTTGGAAAAACAGCAGGAGTGATTCCTGGGTGGGCACTTGCCCTCCCTGGTTCCTTATAAGGAGTGGTGACAAACAAGGAGGGCCACAGGAAACACTTGGGCACCATGAAAACAGACTTGACAGCTCCAGCTCCAGGCCAGGCCAAAGGGCTGCCCTGCTAAGAAGCCCTTGCGTCTGACTCTGCCCCCAAATATCATGCCTAGAGGGCCACAGAAGCCTCTGCTGGGCTAGCAGTTCCACACACGCCCACTTCCCCGGTATCTTGGTACTCTAGGCAGGTAGGAAGGCTATGGGAAGGCAGGGATGGAGGAAAGTGCCTGCCCTCTCCACCAACACCCAGTGGCTCCATCCCATTCATCACCCTCTGTCCTTCACCACTCCCTGCTCCTTGCCCGAGGGAGAGCCATTCGGATCTGCCCAAGCTGAACAATACAATATTTCTATTGAGCTGTGGATTTGATTAATAATTTGGAAATGAAATCAATATGGGCTCTGCTTTTCATTCCTGGAGGGCCCTTGTGCACCAGGCTAGCTGAGGAAGCAGCAGGCTTAGGACATGGGGACAAGGCACCAGGGGCAGGTATCACTTAGCCTGGGAGTCACAGGGTGTGGTGGCCACCTCCTGCTGGAGAAGCGGGATGGGTGTGGCTTTGTGTCCTAGAGCAGAGGTGTTGTGCACTCAGACCTCTCGGGTCTCAGGGAAGTGATGCTCTGCCCGTGCGAGGCATTGCCCTCCTAGATGCAGAGCCAGGGGCCTGGATCCCACATCAGCTCATCAGCCTTCCCTCATTCTCAAGTTCCAACAAGGCAGGTGGCCAAGCCACACACTCTATGGCTTCCCTGAGTGTAGGGTCATTCAGGACCCCCAGATCTTTGGTGCAAAGCTTCCCACCAGCTTTTCTAGACATGGTTCTGGGGCCTGAAATCCTAGGGTGATGCCACACCCACACTGCTCCCCCAAATCTCCCTAGTCAGGTGTTGAGATAGCCTACAGGTCCAGCCATGTCTCTGCCTCCCTGTCAAATACCAGCTCACATCAAGGCAAGGCAATCAAGTGCCAGAGAGGTGACCCTGCTGACTTCAGTAGCCACAGGCCTGAAATGAGGAACACAGCCTGCATCCCAATCCCACCCTAGCCCGCCCATGCCAGTGCTAATTGGACAGGCAGCCCAACACTGTGGCCCAATTGGTCCACCTCCCACTTGCACAGGTTCCACATGCCCTCCCACCTCCTTTGCCCTGGAGCAGCATCAGGGAGGTGCAGACCAGATACCCTCCCTTCAGGCTCCCAAGGCTCAGAGACAGGACAGGACGCTACCCTGCTTCAGGGTACTGAGGAGGAAGTGGCCTCAGCCAAGCCTGTGTAGGAGGAGCCTGTGGCTTCTTCCTTATCACTTCATGGGGCCCAGGAGAATAGCCTCGCTTCTCCCAACTGTAGGGAAAGAAGCTTGAGCACATGGCTTCCCTGAATGTAGGGTCACCCCACCTTGGGCACATCCCTGGGGCCTCATCTGTGGTTACGGAATGAGGTCCAAGAACTATCCTAGTAATCTGTCTAGATCTCTCAGCCCTAGAAAGAATTCATACACTTGAATAAATACAGAGAAGGTCCCCAAATCTATACATGTACACATCTGTACCTGCCATAGAGGCCCCAATTGGCAGAACCCAACCGATCCATCCTAATTTGACTCCCCGGTCTTCAGCAATCAGCCTGCCTCCACCCAGCCCAGGAGGTTCCAGGTTTCTGTAGCTGAGAACACTTCAACCCCTATATATCCCAGAGCAAGTGTTTGGGCATGGGGACAGCCACAGAAGTAGTCAGTCCTGGCCCCAAAGGACCTTCCTATACTAGCCCTCAGGACAGTGGTGACAGCTAGTCATGGTCAGGAAAGCCAATAGGACCTCCCTTAGGTAATTCCTGGCATACATGAAGACAGGGTACTTGTCTCTCAAGTCCTCCACTAGGTCCTGAGACACAGTCGGGCCTGTAGAGCTCTGCTGTACAACATAGCCTATCAGCCACAGAATAGGGCTATGGTAGGGACCAGCTCCTAGGCTCAGGGTCTCTGGCCCCTTGGAGAACAAATCAACAGGAGAGGTAAAAGCCCCCTCCCCAAGATTCTCTGGGCAAGCCTGGATGCAGTACCTCTGTCAGCGGGTGGCACATGAAGCCCTGGAGCTGCTCCCTGGGAGCCAAAGTTCCTTGACCCACATGCGGGGGAGGCGGTTTTATAGGAGCCATTGACCAGCAGCATTGATCCCCAAGAATGTATCGCACAAATCATTTTGCACTAAACTGCGGAATCGATGGAGAAATCTCCCGGAAAATTTATATTAAAAGTCTCTGTTTGCCTAAATGAGTTCCCTGTGCCCATATTGAATATTTGGCTGATGAATTGAATGGGTTTAAATTTGAACATTGCAGACCCATTAAAGAATGAATTCTTAAATCAAACCCTGCCATTTATGATTGAAATGAGATTTCCTCTGAGATGGACCAGCCACTATATAAATCAGCTGCGCATTTTATACCAAACCATAAACAAGATATAATTCTTTTAAATACACAACAGGTGCCTTAAATCTTTTGATGCATCTTGTATTTATCTGAAGTGTGGATTGCTGTATTTACACCAGGTCACACAGGCCTCTGATGGCCCTGGCTGGTGAAGGTTAAATTCAGAGGGCCACCGGAGCCTAAGCACACACAGACTTCTGAGGAGTCCAGGAGTGGGGCTAAGACGCTGAGTTCAGGCTCCTATCAGCAACCTATGCAGGGTCTGCCAGGGTGAGTTCAGAGTCACACACACATGCACACACACACACACACACACACACACACGCACACACATACACACATGTAACACACACATGTATACATACTCTCACATGTAGCATACCTGTCCACACTCACACAGTACCCAAATTCACAAATATGCACTTGGCACATGCTGAAATGTACATGAACACAAATCCTTATGAACGTACATGTGGGCATACTCGTACGCACAGCATACGTGCTTACACATGACACATTACA